>NC_046381.1:3460285-3826693 GCF_011125445.2 Fundulus heteroclitus
AATAAAACCATTAAACGTTCGAAAATGTGCCCCGCTTGGTCAAATTGATCAAATTTGATTAAGAGCTTTAACCGAATATTTGTACTGATTGCATCTTACGGATGCCCGTCTTTGCCTTGTCTTGAGGGAGGTAGAACAAATTCCTCTAAAAGACGAAGGTTTTGGCCTTTTTCCTAATCTGTCTGGTCCAAATGTCAGACAGGGGGCGCTGTTGAATACCAATTTCTTTTGCTTTAACAAGATTTAACAGAGGGTTCCTGTCTTTGAAGGACAGGCTGCCATACCAAGCACGGTACCTGTAATTGTCCACAGTTTCCACTCGAAGTCCCCTGATTGTTGTTGTTACTGCAGAGGGATGGGCGGACAGATGGTCGAAGGGACTTCTTGGGTTGAAGGATTAGGATTAAGCAATGCTGAAATCATGCCCATTGAGAACAAGCATGCACTAAAGCTACAGCCAGCAGTCTGCACAGAATGTGGCCATTATGATAAGAAATACGGCCATAGGAGTTTGGATGAGACTTTTAGACCTAAGAAGACTACCCTGATTGTCAAGCAACATGCCGAGGCTACTTAAAGTTTTTACTTTTAAGTAGTATTTCTCTTCTGACTGTAAGTCAGTTATTTTTTGCTGTGTCTCAGCTAGAGTCTCAGCTTGAAACTAGCAGAGACTCAGTAGATGTATAGCTAAAGATTAGGGTGATGGCATAGAGGCTTTTCAATTTAGAGCTAATAAACAAAAAGAAATATAGCAGAGAAAACAGCCAACAAGCTAGCCAGAAATTAAATATTAAGGGTTTGATCACTAATTTCTGAATTGTCAGTTAAGACGTTTACATTAGGATAAGGACATAAATATTATTTTACATGCCATTTTTAAGTAAACCTGTTATATAGTGACAGTAGTGGGTTTTTTCACATCGTGCCAGATTGCTTTGCTTTGTTTTGGATAGCTTTTTTATATTAATAAATAAAATCCTCATTTGCATTTTGCATTTCTTCAGGTTATCATTGTGGATTTAAAAAGGAAAAAGAAAGCGCAAACAGAAGAAATCTGCTTTTCCCAGTAAGTGAAATAGTAGACTAAATAGATTAAACACAACGTAGTGTGTAGCAGAGTCAAACTAAATAAAAAAATGTTTTATTGTAGCTGGGAAGAAGATAATTTGAGGGTCCTAACTCTGGCTGCTTCTGGCCTCTAAATGAACTGCAGAGGACGGACGAACGGATAAACTAAGCTTCTTGGAGCCAAAAGTTAAAATTTAATCAATGCTGAAATTACGCTCAATGAGAACTAATGTCATGTAATAGAGTGGTATTAAGGTTTAGTGCACTGACCTCACTTTTTGAAACACGAGGCTACACAGATATGCATTCTCCAGTGCCCATGCTTCAAGATTACATTTAATGTCTGCTGCAGCCCTAACAAGCAGTTGCTACACGGGTTAATGCGGGCCGAGAATACGGAAGAAAATGCTTCCTTAAATGTCCAATTGGACAGTTTTTCTTCTATTTCCACGACACCCTGCAGGTCATCGTTGTGGCGTTCGCTGTAAGCAGGGCCAAAGTCCCTTCCTTACGAAACGTCGTTAGTCACATACGTGTGGCCCGCTGACATTCCTCGAATTTAGGCGGTTAACTGCTTTATTGACTGCGGGCGCTGACCCATGAGATAGTTATGGCGAGCAAAAACCTGCTGCCAGGCTGTCGCATTTACTCTATTTCAGATTGCAGGGTCCAAAGGCCAAGGCAGGCAGAGAGTGAGGAGGGATGGAGGGATGGAGGGATGGAGGGAGGGAGGGTACGCAGGTGCTCCCGTATCTCATCCCCTGTCTCATCGGGGGGACGAGCTGCGCGTGGAAGGCTCCGCGTGTGGCAAATTGTCTAACCGCTGCTGATAGCGTGTGGCCATTTGCAGCTGAGGCGGTGGGGGTGGTGGTAATGCTAATTATGATTAGCTCATTAGCGGGGCATTCTAATTCTGCCGAAGGAACTCTCACCTCCCCTCAAGGTGAGCTTTCATGTAAGCGGCGCGACCTCGCAGTGCGGGCCTGCTTGACAAACGCAATCCCGGTTTATTATTAGGCTCCGAGGCTGCGGAGAGGAGGCTGACGACTCAGCGAGTCCCCTTATACGGTGAGAGCTTGTGTCAAAAGGACACGGTCCCACATAGACTGTCGTGTAGCTATGGAAACAGCCCTCTGAAGTGGGGCACGTGCAGACAGGTGAAGTAGCTCCAGTTTTGGGCTAACAACTTCAATTTCAGGTTCTTGAACAGAGGAAGCAGGCGGCGGATGTTTTTTTTTTTTTTTTTTTTTTTTTCTGCGTCGCAGATGTAAAGAAAGCTGAGTTTAACGTCTTGTGAACACCACAGGGAGGTGGGCTGTATGGTTAATTTGCACACACGCTGCTATGATAATGCACAAAACCCTTGGAGGGGATACGGAGCGTTTGTGAAGGGTATCTGTGGGAAAACGAGCGGCATAAAAGCCAAGGCGCCCTGAGGGGGTTGGGTGCGTGGAGCTATAGGTAAACACAAGGACTGCTGGGTGTGACATAAGGGATGTGTGATGTGTCTAAGGCTCTGAGCTCAGTGGCTGGTTAGATTCGTGAGTCCTCACTTTGCCTGTAACGGCATGTGCTTTATGGGCTCTTCTTTAAACGTACATCCTTCCTGTCTCAGCATGTCAGCTTTTTTTAAAGCACTGGACCCTTTTCCGCTCCAGTACAATTCGGCGAGGATGTTACGCTCTGAATCAAACTTTCTGGCGGTGAGTTTCTACTAGTGTTGCACCGATACCAGTATCGGACGGGGCCTCGATCCAGCCCTAAAATGGTGGTATCGGTATCGGCGAGTACAAACAAATAGGGCACCGATACGATTTTGATGTTTGTATGTTAGTTAAACGCAGCCTTCTCACTCCCGACTAGTATTATACATGTTATATAAGTTCATAAAAGTTGCACTATTTTGGCATTTGAGAGCCAAAACTCAGGTTTTAAATGAGATTATTCAATTATTAATGTAATTTTACTGTCTTATTGTTTCACTACTATTATACATAGTGACTGTTGAACTGCTGAAGCCACAGAATGGACTCCGTATAACATTTGTATATCTGTACATTTACACTTTTGCACATATGCTTCAGACTGCTGAACTGCTGAAGGCTCAAATGGACTCTGTACCACATTCGTAAACTACACAGTTTTTAATAATACTCACCGGGACACTGTGAAATCGCTCTCTGTCTATTTCCCCTGCAATGTTTACATTGTTGAGATTGTTTACATTTCACTTGATTACAAAAATCACCGCTGCACCTTATGCTGTAATTTACTGTAACTTACTGCAATTTACTGTGATTTTTCAAGCTGTATGCAAACGTAATTTCGTTCTGTACGCACTCTGTGCAAACAAAATGACAAATAAAGTTGTCTAAGTCTAAGTCATATATGTTATAATTTCACAAATGTTGCAGTATTTTGGCCTTTGAGAGCCAAAATTGTGACCCATTCGTGGTAGGCAATAAAATGTTCTACTGCCCTAAGTAGTATGCAGTTCTTCATATATACACACACACACATCAATTTGTGGTATCGGTACGGTATCGGTATCGGCCAATACTGCATAGCCAGGTATCGGGTATCGGTATCGGGGCCAAAAAATGGCATCGGTGCAACACTAGTTTCTATACCCGCTTCATCCTTGTAGGGACACCGGGGGGGCTGGTGCCCCTCTCCGGTCAAAGAGGCGGGCTCCACCTCTTTGCCAGTCCGTTCGTTCACCAGAGCCACACCCTCTACAAAAAGATTAGATGAGTTGGATCCTGTGGGTCCTGACTGGGCCCCAGAGATCCTGTCCAGGAACACTACCAACACAAAACCCCGGTGGACTCCAACCCAAACTGGAAACAGCTTAAGAGCTAAACCCCTTCAAGACAACAGTAGAGTACACTCGTTTTTCGATCGCTTCGAGGTGTCTGTGTATTCCCTCGCCTGCTTCCTGCGTCCTATCTGCGTTCGAAAGTTTCTCGCGGTGCCACTCGTCTGAACAAGAACATTACCCCTGCCTGGAAAAGACGAGCGGCGCCCCGATAAAGAGCTGTAACTTCTGTCGTCTGCGAATGCTCACGGGTCCAGATGTGATCCTGATTATCCTGCGCGGGACTCGGGCTCTGTTGTGATGCCGCGTCTTGGCTTACGTTTGCTGCTATGGAAACTGCTCGGCAGCGAACGTGACCGGAGGGAGTCTGTCTGATTCCAGTAAGAGCTGGAGCAGAGACGCGAGAACAGGGTGAGCCCAAACAAATCCATCTGTCAGGGGCTGTCTTTCGCAGGAGCCTGTGCAATAAATGTAGGTATTTGTCTCGGTGACACTTCCGCATGGACAGACTGACAACTAAGACGTTAAAGCGCAGAGGCAATATAAAGGCAAACTGTAAGCAAAGAAAGACATGATATATTACTAAAGTAGGACTTCTTTTTCTTAAAGAATACAGAGTGTACTGAAGTAGGGCTGGACGCTAAACACATTAAAGGACCTCTTTTTCTGTCTTACAGGGCGACAATTCCTTCTACAATAGCGCGATCTTGATAGCAGTCAACCTGATGTAAAGAAGGACGATAGAAGCCTTGAAACTAGGCCTGTTTCTTTTTTTTTTTTTTATCCGGACCCCTGTTGTGAAGAACATTGAAGCAGCATCCCTCATCCGAACCGCTGTCAGCAGATGGATCCAAATTGTTTGGCAAGGGGGCAAACGTACATCGATGTCTGTCTTACTCTCCTTTGATCTCAGCCCAGACTGTCAGTCTTGGGCTTGTCCCCTCAACGCATTCGCCTCACGCGCGCAGACCCAAAACCCTTCATAAGCCGGCTCCTGATAAAAGGCTACTTATCTGCGGGACACGTTCAATGTTAATGTCGTGACATTAAGAAAAGATCCACAAAGGCTAATTAAATATTGTTTGATATGTTTTACGAAATACCCCTCGCATGAACGCTGGCGGCTGGCTCAGCTGTGTAACTTCGGTCTCAGAAGGCGAGAGATAGTGAGGTGAACAGTGTGCTTGATGCATTGTAATTCAGGTGGAAGCACAAGGTTTTTTTCTTTTTGTTGTTTTTTTTTTCCATGGGTCTCCACTGCCCTCTGGATGATTAGAGAGGGAAGTGTCCTACCTCGAAAGATGCAGAAGCTGGCTAGTCCTTTTACAGTTCACTGCAGCCATGGGAGCTGCTATATTTTGACTCTGACACAAAGAAAAACAAATCTGTAACGCAGATTGGCATATTCTAAAACGAATGCACTGCAAAATCCATACATAGCCAGCCAGGGAGTGCACGGAAAGCACGTTCCCATTGCAGTGGGCTTAACCGTGTCAACATAAACGCTTTCTTCAAAAGAGAGATAGCTGCTGATGACCTCGCTGTGAGGGCTGAGCAAACCTCCCTCCATAATATTTCTTATCTCGGAGTCTTTCTTTGGCGAGGCGTGCATGCAGCTTTATCGTCAAGGGGGCTGATGGGAGGAGGAAGTAAAGCTTTGCAGACGCTGAATGCCAACACAATGCAGCATTCTCTTTCAGCTGTGTCTGAGCGTGAAAAACCAAACAACAAAAAAAAAGAAAAAAAAAAAGGAAAACGTGTGGTGCAGTCAGAACAGCATCAGAGGAAGCAGCAGGGGCAACCCTGCCCTGCAACAGGACTCATCTGAAGGGGCAGGGATGAAGCATGAAGGGCAGCGAGGGTTACATAACTAAAAGCCTCTTGCAAAAAAAGCTATGCAGCTTGTTGTACCCCATGCTGCTAAAATTAATATTATACAGCTGGAAGTTTCTTTTTAATATTAGTTATTTTGGCTATAAATTTTCATGAGTCTATTAAATATTATAACTATTGTTATAATATTTATTGTTATTACTATTGCCAATAACCAGACAATTGTGTAGTTATTCTAGTGTTGATAATGTCATTATATAATAAATAACCATGTAATATTAATAATAATAATAATTATTATTATTATTGTTGTTATTATTATTATTATCATCATCAATATTATTATTATTATTATTATTATTATTATTATTATTATTATTATTATTATTATTATTGAAACTGGCAAGGAGAGAGGAACCAATCAGCTCACGTTCCACTACAGTTCTCCACAGGTGATTGGTGGAAGCTCTCGTCCAATCACAATTCGTCTCCAAAGTGGCTTCTTGGTCAGTTTGGATCTTTTTTTTCCCCCCCACCTCCTCGAAAAAAATATCAATAACTATCTTCATTTTCCTCCAGAGACCCGATATAGTTTTGTTTGCCACAATATGTCTTGGTCAGGGACCTGCCGGGCTAAGGAAACGGCACTTTCAAAGATAAAACAGCTGAAAGTGTCTTCTATTCAGGCGTCCCAGGGGGAGCTAACCAGCGTTAGCATTCGGGCTAGCATGACAACCAGTGGAAGTGCCATCGTCAGCATGCCTCCTTTCGGTCTCCGTCGCTGTGGGTGAGTTGAAACTCTGCTTTGCGGCGGTTCGGTCCGAGCGTCGTGTGTTTTCGGGTGCGTTTTAACTGCGGACACAGTAGTTTTGGAGTTCAGGGTCAGGGTAAGTGAGCTAAGGCAGCTAGCAGCAGTGTGTCAGCTAACTGCGGTGTCGCTGTCCGTTGTGCAAACACAGCTGTTGCCAATCGTTGTGGGTCTAAACTGTCGCTAATTCCAACGCGAGTGTCTCACAATCGACCTCCTGGTGATGTACATCCGACATTCGCGTTTAGTAAAACTAACGTTGGTTCACTTTTTTTTCTTTTTTTTTTTTTTTTTTTGCTGTTGTCCTCTAATTTAATGTCACTTCTCCGTTTAATTCTCATTTTTATTACAGCAAAACTTGTTGCACTGTTGTTAAAGCTGTTCAAATGCTTGTGATCGTGCCGGTATAAAGCTATGCACAGGGCCTGAATAAGATTTTAGAAAATGAATTGCATTCTCTGACCTATAAAATATATTTATAATTGAATTTGACAACATGTTACATTTAAATATGTTATCTTTTATGTGATGTGTCTCTTTTTTTTCTTAACAGGCCTCCGTTATTGACTTTAGAAGGAAGGATGCTGCTTCCAAACAGATGATGATTACTAGGTCTGCCTTATACACCTGGACCTGCACGTCCCCCATGGGAATCCCGAGCCTCTCCTGCAGGTTATTTGCATTTTGAATCAGACCAGTGTTGTGTAATATGACCAAAAGTGAGCAAAAGTCAGTTACTGGTGACTTTATTCTCAGTCTGTACGCTGTTTTTTTTATTTATGTTGCACTCAAGAGCGCTGTTTCTTGCACACAGCATGTTTTTCTTTTCTCTTTTTATGCTGTTTACACATTTGGGTCTCTTCTAACCAGCTATATTAGCTAAAGATTTAAGCTAATTAACTGTAATAGAAATGGGGGTTATGTAAGGGGTTTGAAATAGGGGAGGCTATTCATAGTTTTTTTTTTTTTATTGGTTTAATCCGGATCATAACAGGCCACAAGACTCGACTAGCCGTAATTAGGAGATTTAAGAGAATACTTTTCCATCTCTGAAAATCCATGAAATGCTCCACTGCCAGGAAAAGTCAACTAATATACAACGGTAATTACATGGGTATTACAATGAGGTAGTTTGCCACAAGTTGCCCTTTTTAAAATGTGAAGCAACTAAGTAAGACCACCTCGATACACGATCCAGTGTTGGGTCTGGGCACTATTTCAGTTTTATTTTGTCCGCTGTGACGTGCTGAAAAGTTTGCACATTTTAACAAGGTGACCAGTCTCCTCCACGGTGATCAAAGAAGAGAAATGCACCAGTGGAGTCTTCTTTCAGATATAATACAAAGAACGCAAACCAGGGCTGCAACATTTAGTTACGATTAATGAAGTCGAATACAGAAACTGCTGTTTCAAAACTTTTGGTATTGACTTGTTGTACAAAACGTTTCTTTTTTTAATTACTGCAACGTTCGACAGAAGGTTGTGTGGACATTATTGTCTCTATGGTCTGTGAGCACCGTAGCAAGAACCCCAGCAGCGTCGGGGAGTGGGAACTGATCACCGACCCAGCTGCAAACTCCTTCTTCCAACGGCCAGTGAAGGAGAGGTTTGGACACAAATGGCTTTTATGTATTATACAAAACTTGAATGAAAATCGTACAAAGCAAAATGTGCAAATTAAGCGTGTAAATCCAAACAGCAACACACGTCGAACGCTGTGACACTAGGACAGTTTTAACATAGAACTAGTAACAAACCAAACTTATTAAGTAGTTTAAATAACTTATGGACTCATTTGTTTTAGGTTACATTAAATTACCAAAAGGATTTAAATCATTCTTCCAATATATTAAATCGAGTTTAGCTGTGACAAATCAGCTTTTTTTTTTTTTTTTTTTTGACCAAAAGCGTTCCAAGTAGGATTAAATTAAGTAGAAATTGCACTTTTTTTTATATGCAATAGAAATAAAACTCCATGTTTGATCATGGTTATTATTACTGGGGCCAAGCGGATCGCCCTGGCCTACAGCCAGCTCCTAATTCAATCCCAGGAGGCCGGTCCCTTCTTACACAGACAAATTCTCCAAGTTTTCCAAACTGCGATCGTTCACATCAACTTTAGATCTCTACTTATGAAGCCCATTGTTTGGAGTTGCCGCATTCTTCACCACCTCAATTTTCCTGCTGATTAGCTTGAAAATGTAATTGCTCTTGTGAGAACTTAGTACCTTTTCATATGCCTTCAAACCATGTTTCAGTCAGAGTTTTTAACGCGTCTGCTCTCAGATTATAATCAGGATTTGTTTCCCCTGGTTGTTCCCACAGCGCTCTGCCCTGAAGTCCTCCTGCATTTGCACCGTGTTTTTTTAGCGGACCGGGTCGCTTCTTTAACCTGCACTGGAGTCCGAGGGCACGTTAAATAATACAATATTTGATGAAGTAACATTTTATCTGAGTTAAGAACCAAAGTTCATTTTAAAGAACATGGAATGAGCATGGAATGTATGTATTTCAACCCATTCACAATGCTAATCCTGAGCTAAACAAAACATTTGAACCAGACTTGCTGAGCAAACGAGCTACCCTTCAATCTAACAGGGCTGGTGTGAGCGCAGCCTAATAAAGCATTTTTGTTTGTGCCCAAGAGAGACAGGTGAAGAAGAATTAAAGGTAAACTTCCAAGGATGGTCTCTTTCATGCTTAAATAGATCGAAGGTAGTCTTCATGCCAAATAAAGCTTGAAAACATACGTTTTTTTTGACAAATCCATACAGGTTTTAAAGAATCTGTATAATAATTCAGTTCAGGCTTCTTTGGCGTTATATTTGAAATCAGATCTAAGAAAATATTTGTCTACTGTAGGAAAGTATGACAGTGGGAATTTACAGATCTTCAGACTCCAGTACTAATTTTTCTAACTGGAAAACTGTTGTCGGAGAAGTCGAATACCAAAATAACCTTTAGCTGCTGGCCAGTACCAGAAGTGTCTGAAGACTTGCAACAGAAAACAGGTTACTGAGTGACTTTTTTTTCTGGTTCCAGGTTAATAGCGCTTTCATTCGTACCGGTGCTGCGACAAAAAAGAAACTTCTCTGATGCCGAGCCACACGTTTGTCTGTGTACATCAATGTTGTCCCTCTGTAGAGATCAGGGGTCCGTTCTTCGTACGTTGCTTAAAACATCCAAGATCAAATGAGACATCCAAGATGATTTCATCTGGCTAATCATGATCCGGCTAATTGGGTTCTTCGAACACACCTGTTGTTTATGATTAGTATCACTGGATTGAGTTATCTGAGACAACTGCGCGTTCATGCGTTTGTTTAAAAGGGGAAATGTATCGATAGTAGAAACAATGATCAGCAGCGCTGCTATTGGCTGTTCAGCATGGCCAAAGAACGCCCACAGTTTTTCTCCCAAGCAGAACAAGAGCTTTTAATGGAAGGTTATGCCAAATTTGAGTCATTAATTAAAACACCTAAAAATCTGTTAAAGCCAGGAGAGAGGGCTGGCAAAAAGCAGCAGACAAATTAATGTGTAAATACTGTCCATGGTAGATGTTTCTATCACTTTCTACAGTATGAATTTTTGCATTTTAATAATTTGATATTATTTGTTCTTTTATATCAGAGCCTCCACGGGACCCACTAGAACATGGGGACAAGTAAAAGTGAAATACAAGAATATTCTACAAAATGGTAGCCTTTAATTATTATACTGTATTTTAAAAAGGCACTTGTTATGTCAAGAGATCCACATTTCAGTGTCATTCCTTAGATACGGGAAGTAAAGGACACGTGCAAACTGGGAATTTTAACAAAAAAAAAAAACAATCTTTATCCATAAAAAATGAAAATCTTCCTTTTCCAAGTCATCCACAGTTTACATGGTAAAACTGTATTGCTCCGTGTCTAGATAATCCAACCATAGTTTTTTCTAATACAATATACGGCTCGACAGGAAGCAAGCCTTTCAAAGTAAACTAAACTTCACAATAAAATAGCCTGAACAAATCTTCTTACTGAATAGGATAAAAATAAAAAGCAAACCACCATACAAATAACTTAAAATTTTAGATTTATGGCTCCAACACCACTTTTTCCTCTTTAAAAGCCACTGTTAAATGATGTGTTTGTCTGTTTATAACAGCCACCAAGAAAAATCTCTACACTGTCTGCTCTAAAGGATCCTGTCTATTGCGCAATACGCGATTAATTCGAAAAACTCTGCAAATTATTCTTGCACCTTCCGCAACAGGTTGCTGTCGTAAAAATGGACATAGCTACGGCAGACTTCTCCATCTCCTCCGCTTATACAGCCGTGATCTAATCTTGTTTACATGAAATAAGCCTGCTCTGGAGCAGGCTCAAGCTGGCGCACTTGTTGCTATGACAACAAGTGCAGGAAGTCTTTCGAAGAACCAAACGATCCAAGATCATGCCAAATCGTCAACAATGAAATCCTGCTAACTGAGTTAGCGACGTACGAAGAACGGACCCCAGGCTGCTTCCCATTCACATGCAGCATGATATGCCATAAGGATTTTGGTATTTTACCCTGGAAAAACAAGTTGTGATTCCCTTGAGGTTTGGCAAAAATTTCATCCGGTCACTTGTCTTCCCCAAGATTTTTCCTCATTTTTCTGAATAACTTTTTTTTTTTAAATCCTTGTGATTTAGGTGGTAACCTTGGTTTAATCAGTGTGACACACTGATCTCCAGGTACATTGTTGGGTCATTTTATAACAGGAATTCACATGAACTTGTTTCCCACTTTTCCCTTTAAAAGCATTTTTTTTAGTCATTATTTCCATGTAGTTCTATATATAAAGCATAATCATTTCACAAGTATTGGCCATGCATTAATAGTGAAGTGATCTGTTTATACATTTTAAAAAGCGACTGAATATTAAAGCTAATTTTCATCTTGGAAGAGTATGGACGGATGATTTAAGGGATTCCTAAACCTTTTCAAATCTTCACTTTACATTCCTCCTACTAAATATAGAATATGATAAATTACTGAGTATAAATTTTCCACAGTTATTTTTGTGTTCTGTTTCATTTGAATTAAGTCAGTGCGTCCATTGCTATTGGAGCAGTTGAATCTTGTTGTTGTGAACATGTTTATCGCCACATGGTGGCGACATTTGCTAATCATGTGAGTCACTTGAACTGATAGGTGTCGTCTATTTTCATAATGTAAAAATACTATAACCGAATTAATACTTTATAATGCCAGATTTATTAAGGTTTACGTGTATTTCAACCTATAGTATGTAGGGTTTTAAATTATTATATTCAGTTTTGTGCAATAATACGGCGGGGATTTTGTTATTCGTTAATTTATTTATTTATTTGAATATATTTTTAAATTAAACTCTAGCAGCAACCTGGTACAAAACTGCATAACGTCCCGAGCCCGGAAGCTGGAAGTTCCGAACCCATTCTCGGCATCTAGCCTAGCGTCCTAGCATCATTCCTCCTCCTCCTCCCCCCCTTCCTTGTTCCCTCGCACCCCAAAGCGTTTCGCGAGCGCGCACGCGTGCGAAGCTGCGTGGGAATGGCTGTTTGTGTGACCAAAGGGGGCTGGGCCGCTTGGAGCGAGCGCTGAGCTGCATGAGTTTGTAATGTCCGCCATGTTGGCCATGGCGTATTGAACCGGGCAGGAACAGCGGAGCGCAGGAGCGAGAGAGACCGACAGACGGCGACTGAGACCCGGGCCTGCCCGGCTCTGTTCGCGCTGCTAACCGGAGCCGAAGCCTGCCCCTCAGAGCGACCCTAAAAGAGACCGCGACGGATTCCTCAATGAGAACTCGAAGCAGACGTGCTGTTACTCCAGGCAGTTCCCAGAGATTTATGCTGCGTCTTTTATTATAAGAAATGAGTAAACTGTCGTTTCGGGCGCGGGCGTTGGATGCTGGTAAGCCCCTGCCCGTCTTCCGCTGCGAGGATTTGCCCGACCTGCACGAATATGCCTCCATCAACCGGGCGGTGCCGCAGATGCCAACGGGGATGGAAAAGGAGGAGGAATCGGTATGTTATTTTAATAAGCGCTCGGCCGCTGCTGGATTTCTTTGACGGTGTTTTTTTTTTTTCGGCGGCACAATGTTACCTGCGCAAGCTGGTGCAAAATGGCCGCCATTGCTGCCGTTTCGTGCGCACGACAGATCTCGACGGGCGTTTTATTTAGCCAAACCCTGCTTACACCGGTGGGATCGTAACGTCGCCGTGTTGTGGCGTTTTACCGAAAAACCGTGTTTTAACCGTCCTCCGCGCTGCGAGCGGCGCGCGAATGCACAAAGAAGTCACGTGACTCGTGTCGGCGCCACCATTTTGTTGACTTTCTCTTTGCTAAAGGCGGGCAGAGGCCTCGACTCGGCGTGCGGTTCCGCCGCGCGAACGGCAGGGGGAGACAGCGAGCCCCCGGCTCGGTTTGACAGCCAGGAATTGGTGTGTTGACACTCGCAGCCTGCGCCATGTGTGCTGTGCTGGGCGGATAGCACTCGCAGAAATCTCATCTTTAAAGTTACGGTTGACGTAGAGCTAACGTGCTATCTCCGTGGCAACCACGGTGGGCTGGTATTTATCATTTCTGCTGCTTTTATGCGGGGCATCTTGTTCACCGGGTGCATGGCGCTTCGGTAGGGTGGCTTCAAAGTGTATTTGTTGATTTTTATAAAAGCTTGTATGCAGAATAAGATTCTTATGATGATGGCGATTGCGACTTGTATTTTTTCTTTTTTTCTTTTTTTTTGCACGTTTCACTCAGAGCTAAATCGGTTTTATTTGAAGATGCCATGTGTTGATTCATCACTATGCGTAAAAATGGTGATCTGTTTATTAAATAGCCAGATTATTGTGATGGTTGAATAGCTGTTTCAACTGGATGTTACTTGCTACCTATTGTCAGCTGCAAGTAAAGTATTTCTGGAGATTTTACTAAGCTTGTATGCCTGTAATAGTTTAGTTTACTAAGCCCGTATACCTGTAATAGTTTTGATAAAGCTTAAACACCTGGATTTACGTTTTAAACACATTATGTTTTTATATTTTAACTTTTGCGGGTCAGATCATTTGGCTGAACATATTTTCCAAAAAAAAAACTTACTGATAACAAGCTCTAAGTATGATTTAAGAGTTGCTGTAGCAGTGGAAAGTGCAGCCAAACAATATCGTCCCAGCTGTGATACAGAAGTTAAAAAAATAAATTAATTATTGCTTCTAGGGTTGTCTCAGTATATTCAAATTTAAAAGTAAAAAAAAACAAAACTGGACTTTTTTTGGGAATGATCATGACCTGGATGACTGAGAATCTTAACCAGCGTAATGGTATATTGCAGTGATGTTGCAGAATATTGCCATGACTGTTTTGATTAACCGATATTTTCCTGACTTTTTTTTTAGTTTTGTTTGTTTCAATCGTTAGTGGGTTGTTGTTTTTTTTTATGTATTTTTTTTTATGACTTCTCGCATGTCAGCCACTAAATATACATGGAAATTGAGCGCTTGGAGTTCATCCAACTGGCCAAATGTATCGCTGGCATGATTGATGTGAACGTACTTGGAAGCAATATAACCATCTGTGCATCGTTTGTGTCCGGTAGGGCCATCTACTGTAGTGAGACTAGACAAGCCGAACATGTTGTTGGCATCAGAAATTTGCATTCAAATAGCTTTTCAGTTCTTTATTTTATTAATACGTTAATGTTGTCCCTGCCCTCCACATTTGCTGCACACTGCTGCTCTGCTGGGTAAAAAGCCTTTCTTTACGACACAGAAAGACGTGGTTTATTATTTTATTGCATATTGTGTCTGATGTCTCGGTATCAGAATCACTAACAGGGATTATCTCTGCTGCAATATAAACGTTTGGGTTTTTTGCTTTTTAAAGAAAAGGCTCATTATTTTTCAGTGTTTGTGTTGATGCCGTCACACTGATGAGGTTTTTAAATACGCTTATTGAAGTGTATCGTCTAATCTCGTTCTGTTACTTGGTCTTTCCAAGTATTGAACCTAATTATATCCTTATTTTCAAGTCAGATGCATACAAGGGCTTTTTTGTTTTTCTCCAACATTTTGTTTACGGACCAAAAGATAAGTCTGCGTATTTTCAAAAATCTAAATTGGCATCAGTGTTTCTTTTTTTTTTTTTACCTCAAGGCAGCTTAAGATCTAAGTTCTAAACTTGATGTTGGATTGTTTGACCAGACCCCAAAAAAATAATAAGCAGAATTAGTTTTTAGTTTTTTAGCCACAAAATAATCTATATTTATTACATCATCTTAACCACAGTTTTACGTTAAGCTGCTCTGAATCAGTCCAAATGATTAAAGGACCCTTTGCCAACACCTCCACGCAGTCATAAACCGGTTTGGGCAGCGTTGTTCCATGTGTTGTGTAAAAACAGATAAAACTTACTAAGATGAATGTTTTTTTATATATACTCACGTGTCCTGAATGTTTGGGGGAAAAACTGTAAAGCTTAGCCTGGAGGGCCTGGAACGTAGACGTCGTGCATCTGTAGGAACCCAGTCATTACGCTCTGAGCGGCTGGCAAAGGTTTCCTGCTGTTTACACTCGGCGCTCGGTGGCCTCTCCTCTGGGATGCCGCAGCAGACGGAAACACCAGGAAAACACTGACACAGTGCCGAGTCAGCAGGAACCCCGTCTCACCCCCGCGCTGGCCCTCTCCCACCTACTGTACACATCCACGCGGTGTGGTTACGTAACGGTGTGACAGAGGAGATAAAGAGGACAGTTTTACTACAAGGCATGGCTCGGCTCCCTGACCCACATCCTCCCCAGCAGCAGCGCCGCTTCTATTCTCAGACAGATAAATGACCACATGTGAGCCTCTATTTAGACCATTTAGGAACTATATTAACTGACTAAAAGGGAAAGCCATTAAGGGAAGACTATGCTGCACTTAGGACTGGTTGGATCAGGGTTGTAGGTCCGACTTCATGAAATATTTAAATGTCCCGTCCTGGTTTTTGTTTTTCTTTGCTTCTGTTGTGCTTTATCTGCATTTTATTTATTATAGTGGTTGATTTAGTTCACTAAAGTAAGTTTTAAGCCTAGTTTTAAAAGTAGACGGGGTGTCTGCCTCCCGGACCAAAACTGGGAGTTGGTTCCACAGGAGAGGAGCCTGATAGCTAAAGGATCTGCCTCCCATTCTACTTTTAGAGACTCTAGGAACCACCAGCAGACCTGCAGTCTGAGAGCGAAGTGCTCTGTTAGGAACATACGGGGTAATCAGAGCTCTGATATATGATGGAGCTTGATTATTAAGGGCTTTATACGTTAGGAGAATTTTAAATTCTATTCTTGATTTAACAGGAAGCCAATGAAGGGAAGCTAAAATGGGAGACATATGATCCCTCTTGTTGATTTTCATCAGAACTCTTGCTGCAGCATTTTGGATCAGATTTTGAACTGCATTTTGTGGATTTCCTGATAGTAAAGAATTACAATAGTCCAGCCTTGAAGTAACAAATGCATGGACTAGTTCTTCAGCATCGCTTCTTATTAATGTCTTTATGTCCGTCTATTCAGCCTTACGTCCAGCTCTTCATCCCTCCGTCCAACCCTCTGCTCCTTCCTGCCATCCATCCATCCATCATTGGTCTATCTGTACATTATTTAACACATGTCCATTTATTCCTCTGTCCCAGCACCCGTCCATTAGTTTATCCCTCATCTGTTCCGGCATCATTCCAACATCATCATCTCGTCCTTCTATCTTTTATAGTTTTAGACTTTTATCCATTTACACTTAAAAGTGGGTTTAAAACGAGAGAACCCTGAGTCTGGAAACACGTGGGAACCCCGTTCGTCATCCTGGGATCTGATCGACTTCCAGGCCGGGTCATCGGTGCCGTCAGTAATTCCTCGATGCGGTCAGGCACCACCGTAAATACTTGTTGTGCGAAGCCCCACAAATGTTTGTCTCAGTGGTTCTAGAGCAGCAGACCAGCCGTGCTTCAGTGGTTCTACGTTTCTGTGATAGACCAGAGAGAAGTTCAGCTACCGCCTGCTGGGTTCTGGCATCTGGTACCAGTCGGGTTTGGGCTTGTGTTGAATCGGTACCGTGCTGCAGGAAGAAAGATACCTTCTTCTAAACCATCAACAGGGGGAATTGCTGATGGATTAATATTCCAGGTTTCTGCATTGATTCACTGACGACTTCTCGCCCTCCTCTGGTTGGCGTGATCTTGAAACATTTCTGCTGCTGCTTCTTCTTCTTCTGTACCCTTTAACTCGTCTATCTTCCTTGGATGTAGTTACTACCAGCAACGTTTCATGTGGGGAAATTGATCATTTTTCCAGCCTCTGTGTCTATATGCAGAGAAAACTAAAGTAACAGGCTGTTTCACCTCCTACTGGGAAAAACTTTGATTAGAAAGATTACAACGATCAGCAGTTCTTTAAATGTTCGGTAAGTTTGGGGCTGAGGGGTAAATCGGTTTAATCGATTGATTTGAATTTACAATTTTTAAAGATTTAACTTTTGGAAAATCAGGATTTTATTTTGCCAATGCACCCAGCAGCGTGCAGTGGTGAGTATATTTTAAGGGAAATATACGGGAAACATGAAACTTTTTTTTTTTACTATAAGACGAGATACTATTTACTTTTTATTTTAGTTAGAAGTTCCACATGTGAAGTGAAGCCTGTTCTTCGCTCGTTGTGTAATACCAAATATATTTTCATTGTTTACCACGGTAGGGCCGCCATCTTGTTTTTCAATCATGTTTCACAGCTTGGATTTAGTTGCGTTTGAATTCAGGTAAACTCCCAGACGAAATGCTTGACAGAAAAACCAGTTTTTAAAATAATTTCTTTTTGTGTAACTAAAAGGAGGGGAAAAAATTGATTAATCGAATTTGGTATAGTAAAATCTGAGCCATAGTGGTTAATATGGACATCTGAGAAGAGACTATTGATACGCGTCAGTATTTATTTGTTCTGGAGGAACGAAAGCATCCATTGGACTTTTTCCATCTCCTTCGTAGAAAGAAGAAAAATGATCCTAGTTGTTTTTAGTTCTTCTAACTGGGCTGCTTGTTTTTCAGGCCTGTGTTGTGAAAACATTCGGCGCGGCTCTAACCTGCAGGCTGCAGAGCTGCAAACATTTCCTCTAAGGCTGGAAACTAACAATGTGTCCCAGTCGGTTCTGGACTGTAGCTTCACGTTTAACAGTAACATGTAGAGCTGGGCGATGCTGTTGCAGAGTTGGGTGGCGTGTTTTCATTTGCTTATAAGATGGATGGTTGCATAATAATGGAGAACAATCCGTTTAATCGTCTGTTGGTGGTTCTTTTAAAAGTCGTGCAGGTAGGAGCCGTGACCCGTGGATGTAAATGTAAACCTTGAAGCTTTGCAGCAGGAGCTTCTAAAACAACCCGCCTCGGTCCACACACATATACACACACACACACACACACACACACAGCGTTCACAAAAGGCCCTAATCTACAGCTGGCAGAGGAAATCCCCGGGCTGGGAAGCGTGGCGGCGAGGATCAAAGCTGGGGAAAGAGCAGGATGTGTGTGAGGTCAGAGGAAGGTTGGGCCGAGCAGTTCTCTCTGCAGAAACCTAAAACAACGGGCCGGTTTCTCTTTAAATGAGCCGTTCAAGCCTCAACCCGCAGCGTTCAGGTCCACGTTGAACTGTGAGGTCAGCGGAAACATCGTTTAGAAAGTCTGTTGTCCTTCAGGTTTTCTGACCCTGTTTGGTAAACACACGTCGGCATGTTTCTCAAACCGCTGGGAGAATATGTCACTGCTTCGCCTGCGTGAGCCTGCCAGATGTTTGTTTCTAGTGATTTTACTGATCCAGAGCCTAGTCACGATGGTTATTTTAGTCCAGTAAGCAGTAAAATGAATCACCTGTGCTGATAAAAAGCTCGCTGGACAGAGTGTGGTGTGAAAACCATCCAGGCTCATCAGACCAGGCAGCATTACTCCAGTCTGTAAGGTCAGAGTTTCCTCTTCCTGGCCCCTACGCTCCTGGAATCGCTGTTGTCAACGCCGCTGCTGCCTGATGCGTGACAGTAAACCCGTCTGTCCGTTCCCCTCCGTCATGAACCAGCCGCTGCTCAGTCGATGGGTTTTCAGACCGTTTTCTCTGAAAACTGCCGTAAAATGCCTCACGCCATGTTTAAAGCCCCGTCCTGACGCTCTTCAGGAAACCGTCTCCACCTCAACCAGGTGCATGAAGGTCCTGCCGTGTGATTGGCTGATTTCTCTGTGACCTTAGAGGGGTCAGCGAGGGTGTGTTGATGCCAGAAAATTCATCTTAACTGATATCTTTATTAAAACCTTCAGCAATAATGTCAGTTTTCTAACTCAGAGCCACACATGGTTAGCATGTTTCCCTTATTTTACTCCAGAAGCTGACGTGAACCGTCGTCATGAAACGGGCCGTAAATTATTATCTCAGATCAAAACTCTCAGTATTTACTGATTCTCCTTAAACCTGATTTTCTTGATGACGCCCAAACCAACCGTTGGAGCCGCTTCGCAGGCGATGGGAAACCGCTGCGGCTTTAAAGTGGTACCTTAGCTTACTGCCGAGCTACATTTAAGAACCAGAGCTGTGAACGGCGGGTAAAGGGAGTAGGAGCTCCGTGCGATGACGCGTCGGTGCAGGACGGGCTTAAAGCGTCGGCCGTTTGCTGCACGGAGCTCACTATAGGCTGCGTGTGCTTCTGACTTTAATCAGATGCTTAGATGATCCACACATGGAAGTAAAACCAAACGCTGGTCGCTGTGCTGGTCTGTAAAACCTCCATGTTTCTAACGCCTCCTCCTCCTCCTCCGTCTCTTCCAGGAGCACCACCTCCAGCGAGCCATCTCGGCGCAGCAGGTCTACGGGGAGAAGCGGGACAGCATGGTCATCCCGGTCCCCGAGGCGGAGCGCAACATCCCGCACTACGAGCTGCTCTACCCCGGGGACTTCAAAATGCCAAAGCAGCTTATTCACATACAGCGTGAGTAGCGGGCGGGCCCCGCCCCTCTGTCCCCTTCCCTCTGTCCACACCCCTCTGTCCACACCGCTCGTTTGTTCATAGCTTCTCCTGCTGCATGAGGAGCTATATAGAGTTATTATTGGGGGGCTTTATTCTGGATCCTGTTCTTCATCCGTCTGTCCATCTATTTGTTCCTCGTCCGTCCAGATGTTGTCCACTGGTCCTTCCCCCATGTGTCCCTCCCCTGCCTGGCCCTCTGTCCATCAGTCTGTCCCTCATCAGTTCATCTCTACTTTCTGCTTAAATATTCCACGTCCACCGTCCGTTTTCCTCTCCATCCATCCATCCATCTATGTACCTGTTCTCTGTTTGTGCATCTTTTCCCTTTCTGTCCGTCCTTTTCACTCCTCCGTCTGTCCCTCAAACTGCTTCCATCTTTCTCTCAGATTCTATATTTGAACCCTGAAGAAACTCCAGAAATATCTACTATAAATCTTCTTAAATTAGTTTTTGTGCTTAATAATACAAACAAACCAGAAGGGCTAGAAAAGTTGGGAATTTGACCAATTATGTAGTTTTATTTCAGGGCATTAATTCGTCTGTTTTCATTTCAAATCTGATAATTTCTATCGCCTCGTAACGTCGGGCCCTGTGTTTCTCTCCGTCCTCCAGCTTTCAGTCTGGACACGGAGCTGCCAGACTACGACCTGGACACGGAGGACGAGACCTTTGTGAATAAGCTGAAGAAGAAAATGGAAATCACGCCGCTGCAGTTTGAAGAAATGATAGACCGACTGGAGAAGGGCAGCGGACAGCAGGTAACCGTCTCCTGGAGGAGCAGCCGCGTTCACGGCACATCTGGCTCTGCAGCTGTGCTGACAACCAGGCGGCTCTGCTGGTCGCCGCTCACTAACGGCCAATTAAACGTGATGTAGGGACGGCCTCGTCCACCCAGGGTCTCAAATAATGAGCTTATTTCACCTTTTCTACCATTACCTGCACTCATTTATCGTACTATTTTGGCTGCAATATAACATTAAAACGATCCTAAAAGCATATAGAGTGTTTTCTTGATAAATAAACATATTTTTAGATGTATAAAGTCTGTATGCAGGACAGTTTACAGAAGTAGTTTAAGGCCGTTGATTGGCTGCTGTGACTGAAAGCCTGAAGGCTGTTTAATGACTCCAATCTGAGCCTCATCACCTGTTCCCCCCCCTCCCCCCCCCTCCCCTGCAGCTGGTCAGTCTGCAGGAGGCCAAGCTGCTGCTGAAGGAGGACGACGACCTGATCAAGGAGGTGTTCGACTACTGGAGCCGCAAGAGGAAAACCTGCAAGAGCGGCTCGCTCATCCCCACCGTCAAGCAGGAGAAGAGGGACGGCTCCAGCACCAGCGACCCCTACGTGGCCTTCCGCCGGCGGACGGAAAAGATGCAGACCAGGAAGGTAGGACCGCCGCCGGGGTGTGCAACCTGGGCGCCACAAACGGGGCGGCGGCTGGCTGGCTCGGCTAACGCTCGTCGCTTTCCTCTGTTCAGAACCGAAAGAACGACGAGGCGTCGTACGAGAAGATGCTGAAGCTGCGCAGGGACCTGAGCCGCGCCGTCACCATCTTGGAGATGATCAAGAAGAGGGAGAAGGTCAAGAGGGAGCTGCTGCACCTCACGCTGGAGGTGGTGGAGAAACGGTGAGAGGAGGCGGGCTGCAGGGGGTGTGTGTGTGAAATTACACGCCTCTTTTTCCTGAGACACACGGGGAAGCCGTGCTCTAACGGGCTGCCTGAAGGCCAACAGGTTTGTTTTGGGCCTCAGTTCTTCTAAAATCCCCCGCTATGCAGCAGTGGTTCTGGTTAGACCTGCAGGCTTCTGGAAAAAGGGTCCAGATCTGCAGGAACGTGGAAAAAAGAACCAAGAGTGAACATTTGTAATATCCACCTTTATTCTCTCCGCTCTAACAGATCCATCCTTTCATCCCGTCTGTTTCTGTCTTTTTGCCTGGTTCTCCATCCATCCATCCTTTTCTTTCTTCTCTTCGTCTGTTTCTCTCTTCATGCATCAAGTCCATTTCTCCATCCATCTGTTTGGATCCAACCTTTTTTAATCGAAAGGTTTCCCTGTTTGTCCGTCTGACCCTCCCTTTTCATGTTCTTCCATCTGCCTCTCCGTCTGCTCCACCATCTTTGTTTTAGCATTTCCATATTTAAAGCCCGACGACTGCAGGGTTTTTCTGCCATAAATTCTCAAAGTTTGAAGGCTGAAAATGTTAGAACGGGATTTAAAAGTGTGAGGACGCCGTCTCTGACTGTGAAGCAGGAAGTTGGTGCCTGACCGTCTATTTTACGTCAGAGACATGTGACAGGCGTTCAGATTCCTAGTCCTAGACGGAAGAACGGTGGTGAATGCAGGTTTTACCATAATGTCCTTTAATTGGTTCGTTAGCGGTTCTTGTGAACTTAAATCGGGACCTGAAGTCTCTGCTGTTGTAATTTATGCCTTTAGTTTAGAGAAGTCACGGCCGACTCTCTGCTCCTGTTAAACGGTGACAAAGTTCTTTTCTTCTCGTTTTATTGGCTTATTTGCTTATTTGCGTCTCGGCTTTAAGCAGGTCGTCTGATTTTTATGCGTTGGTGTTTTCACTCCAGGAACGTGATGCCTGATTTTGGCAGCGAGGTGATGGCCGAAGCTCAGCAGCGGGCTCTGGTGAAGCCCGTCTACGCCATCCCCATCCTGCCGCTGTCCAACAGCAACCAGTACCGACACCAGGACCACCACATGGACATGAAGGACTACAAGAAGGTACGGCCCCGCGCCTCCAGCTACTCCGGGGCTGAAGATTCGTCTAGAAACCTCAGCTCAGAATACATTCATGTCAATAATGGAATTCTAAAAGCAAAACTATATCTCTAGTCCTCATAGCTAATTTCAGAGAACATTACATAAGAGCAGTAAAAAGTACAGAAATGTGACGTTCTGACCTAGGGCTGGATGATATAGGAAAAAAACATGATGATAAAATAGAAATCATGTTTATCGATAATTATTAACAAATTCAAAACATATATTTTAAGTGCAGCCCTGGCTGTTGTATGCTGTTGCTTAGTGACAAATTTTTAGATGCAGAACAAATACTGAATTTAAACTCAACCCTTTATTCAACTAACTTTAGTTTGACGCCCTGAGTTTGAGTTTGTGATTGGTTGGCAGGATGTAATGACTAATAACTTACATTATATGTTGCATTCTAGCCTATAATATGTGTGTGTGTATGTATGTATATATATATATATATATATATATATATATATATATATATATATATATATATATATATATATATATATATATATATATATATATATATATGTGTGTGTGTATATATATATATATATATATATGTGTATATATATATATATCTCTATCTATCTCTATCTATCTATCTATCTCTATCTATCTCACATTATAGGCTAGAATGCTAAAGGAAGACTGTTATTCTATGGGTTAGATCTTTTTATCAAGCCTTTCTTTTTCTCTATCATCCATATACGTCTAGCGATCGATTTAGTGTTATTGAATTATCGTCCAGCCCCATTCTGACCGACTCTAGAGGCGCTCCGGTCCAGTTCTCCCTCAGTCAGATGGTCTAGTTGGAGAGTTAAAGTGGCGCATATCTATTTATCTTATGTTAGGGGTCCAAATGCTGATTTCATTGGCGGGTCTAGATAATCTAGATCTTATTTACCTGCTCAAGTCAAGACCGTTTTATTTTAGTTCCCTGTTTGCGGCGCTGCAGCAGCCACGGCCGGTCGGTGTTGTTTGCTCTGACTCATCCCACGCTTTGCCGTCTCTAAATGGCAGCCAAGCACCAGCATCACTTAACGCTTTATTTCACATCTTAGTTTTTTTGTATTTTCGCCCAAATCTCTCCGACGCAGCAGCAGGACCGCCTGTGTTTAGTAATGAGGAGCAGATTATTGTCTGGTACCGAGCAGCTGCTGGCCTCCCGGTGAGAGTTTGATCCCAGCTCCCCCCTGCCACATGTTACCGTGCCCCTGGGCAAGGCGCTTAACCCCAGTGTGCTACAGATCCGCGTACCCGTGTACACATTTGTGATTGGGTGGAGGCGGCTCTACACCTAAATGCTTTGGAGGCGTTGGAACGGGCAGCTTTAGGGTCGCTGGGGCCGACGTGTTCAGCCCGTTTTATGCTTTCACTCCTTTCTGGGAAGTTTAGGGTGAAAAAGTGTTTTTAACCTGACGCCTTTGGCTTGTTTGACACGTGTTCTGCTGGAGAAAAGCTGCAATATTTAATGGGAAACGTTGTTAGCAACCTCCTTTCTGTGTTTTTTTCTTCCTGAAGACGTTGATTTGGTTCTAACTTTGAACTCTTGAGGCTTTTCTAAAAGCTTTCCAGTAAAAATCTCTGGGACACGTTTAGCTGTTGGTTAATTATTATTGCTTACCTGGAAGCAGCTAAACCAATGAGAGCAGATTAATTTCCGACTTTCAGCACTTCCTCTGGCACCGGGCTCAACAACAAGACGTACGTCTGAGTCGAGCTGGAGTGTTGTGGTCGTGGCGCTCAGGTTTTAATCAATTAAAGTTGATCGCATAACTTTCAACAAGCAGGTGTTTCTTCAGCTGATTTCTGAACGGCAGCCAGTAAAGTCCCTGAATCTAATTTACGCTGACGTTCTAGATGTTTTTACGTGAACTGATGAGCTCGTTGCTTCTTGCCGCCGTCTCATTTCCAGCTCTACAAACCTTTTTGTTTCTCCTCCGTCGGTTCTTTTTCTCCCTCGCTTTGCTTTGTGGGGGGAATCGGGCTAATCCTGGTAGTCTGTTCAGACGGGGACGTCTGGGTGAAAGGTGGCACGGGGGCGAAGGGCTGCCATCTGGCCCGGCGGCGGAGGCATCTGCCACGTGCCTCCCTCTGCATATCAATGGCTGCTTGGCTCGCTGCTCTTCCCTCTGACTATTAATAGGCTGCGCAGAGACGCTGCTCAGCTCTCAGATGGGATCGATTTGGATTTGAACGATGAGTTTTCCCGCAGGCCGGAGTTTTAACGCCGTTGCTTTCCGTGCTTTTACAGCCCGAGAAGGCGGAGGCAGTGCGAACCAAAAGGAAATACGAGAAGAAACCCAAACTTGCGCCCATGTCGGCGCCGCAGCATTCAGGGCCCTCTGTGTTCAATCCTAAGGACCTCAACCAGTATGATTTCCCCAGCTCTGACGAAGAGCCCTTCTCCCAGGTACTTTGCTTCACTTTCTTTTAATGGCCGGCAGATATCAGCCACGCTCGTTTTCGGTCTCTGGCCCCGCCCTCACCTCACCGCCGCTGTCTTTTTATAGATCCATTCAGGTTCCTCGGAGGCAGAGGAGGAGAATGACCCAGATGGCTGCTACGCGTTCAGGAGAAAGGCCGGCTGTCAGTATTACGCTGTAAGTGCCCCGCTCTGACTCCTGGGCCGCTTCTATTTATAGCACCAACGACAACAACGGGCCGCTACACACACACATATCTCTTTAACCCTTTAAAGCCTCGTACAGGTAATGGTGAAGAGACTTCATAGTTAAAAAAAAGCAATTTTTTTTGGTTGCTTTAGATAAATAATAAAACGTCAGTCTTTTAAAAATTCTTTGTGTCGCTTAAAAAAATACATGTTTTCCTCGTGTTTTCTGCATATCTATCTATCTATCTATCTATCTATCTATCTCTATTAGATATAGATATCTATCTCTATTAGATATAGATATCTATCTCTATTAGATATAGATATCTATCTCTATTAGATATAGATATCTATCTCTATTAGATATAGATATCTATCTCTATTAGATATAGATATATAGATATCTATCTATGTAGGATGTGGAAAATATATTCATTTGTGTTTAGTAAATTGAATTTTTAGAAAAAAAACAGCCTTTGTTGAAGAGGTCTCAAATATTTGTATCAAAAATTTTACATTTGGAGTTAAAAGTTTTCCTGCTTTCCCAAAAAAATGCTAGTTTTGCTGTGAAACAAATGTTATTTTGGCCATTTTAAGTGTTTTTTTTTTCCCCTCAACATAACAGACAAAAACATCAGACATTCGGCCTCCAAACGACCTCTCGCCTACCGGCACCGACTTCTCGTTGAGTCCCTGAACGTTGTCTCTCTCTCTCCCAGCACTAACCTTTGACCCTTCCTCTTACAGTGTCGTCCAGACGCGACCGGCAACTGGCCCTGGGTGAGCCCGTCAGAGGGCGGGCTCGGCGACCCGCGCTACCGCTACTGTCTGACCTCGCTCAACACGCCATGGCGCTGCATCGGACTGGCACGGCGCCGCGTGGGCAGAGGGGGCCGGTGAGTTCAGGCTTACCTTTCTCAGACCTTTGAGTTTGTTGGTTTAGCTGATTTTTAGCGCTCTAGTCCGCTGATGTCTGGTAAATACTGAATACGGGTAAAATGACCAGAACCTTAGGAGGTTCTGGTCGGAGAAGAAGTTGTTCTGGACAGAGGAGACAAAAACGCTCCATGGGGTTTAAAACTAGCATTACCCGCAACGCAGCATGCCCAGAGGCAGCCAATCAGAGGTGGAGTAGCTGGAATAAGAGCCAACCAGAGCATATCGACATGTGAAATGCCCCAAATCTGTGCAGTCTGTGCCAATTAAGTTAAGTTTCAGCCCGCCGATGGGCCACGATGGTATAGGCATGACAAACGCAGGCACACACCGCACTTTTCAGATTTTCTTTTCACAAAGGGATACATTTCCTCCCACTTTATGATGTGTTGCTGCATCGCATACAGACCCCATAAAGCCCACCCAGGGTTGGTTGTAAAGCAGCACGACGTGAAGAGGGTCAGACGGCGTCGAAGCTTTAAGGCTCTGAACGCATTCCGGTCAAACGTGGACCCTGACAAACGCGGCCCGGTTCTGTTCTGGGCCCGGCTGCCAGCTCGTTGGCAGCCACGTTTGACTATAAATACCCAGCTGGCTCCTTTTTAGATGATGGAGGTGACGACCCCGACGTGGGACCGGCCCGTCGTTCGTCCTGCAGCTCCGTCTGACAGCTCTCCTGTCTCGTCCACCTCATAAACACGGTGGCGGGAATGAGAGCGTCGGCGTTATTTACGGCGCCCTTTCCGTTGAACAGCGAGCGACCCCGCAGTCTCTACATGAAAACCTTCCGTCGGGTAGAACGAGGTGTTTGCTCACGATTTATTTGCAAACCAATCAGCCTGCCGTGTTTGACATTAGCGTCCAGAAACGTACATTTATTGCTCTGTGTGCCTCGATCAGGGTTGACCAATGTGGTGCAGTCCAGTCTGACACTTTAACGTCTCTCCTTTGAATTTCATGTGGGACTAAAGAGAAAGGAAAGCCTAAATGTGCAGAAGGAAAATTGTGCACTTTTTTCGTCTCTCTGGTTAAAATCTGAACAGTTCTTCAGGCTTTTGTACTCAGTGCCCCTGAGTCTGAGGACTATTTACAGCTGGTTGTAGGCTTTAAATCACCGTGTGCCTGTGACTGTCACATTGATTCTAGCCCCATAGACACAAATGCTGGGCTTAAAAATATCTAATAACATTAAAACAAAATTCAAACTAGGCGTCATCACATAAAGTAGTGATTTTATCACTAAACCCCTTACAGTAACTACAATTAATTTGGGTTTTGAATTGATTGTTTTTTTTTAATCCTGCTCTCAAGGAACCAAAAGTGCAAAAAAATAGTAAAAATTACGATAGACTTTTTTTTAAGACACTGATTTTGAATAATCATTGAGATAAAGCCAAATTCTTATAACAAATTTTTCCCAATGTGATAAATTTCCACCCCTGGTGTGAATACTTTCCAGACGGTGTTTAATCAGGCGACTGAACGATGGCCCAGGTTGCAGTGTTTTGGATTTGACCCCCCGTTTGTTCTTGGTTGTGTTTCAGGGTTCTGATGGACCGAGCGCACACGGATCTGGGATTCTTCCAGAGCGTGGACTCCGACCCAGAGCCAGAACCGCTCGCCTCGCCACTTCTAAGCTCTCCGCTTCGCAGCTCCAACACCAGTACCTCAGAAACCAATACCTCGGACCCCGCCGGCTCCTCCAGCCTTCCCCGGCCGCCGCCGTCGTCGTCGCCCCCCTCGGCGCCGCCGCCTCCCAACCTCGGCCGGATTCTGTTGAACATTAAGGCGTGCCGCTGGAGGCATTTCAGACCTCGGACGCTCTCCCAGCACCCTGCCAGGGGGGCGGATATTTCCCGCAGTGGATTTAGGGATTTTGGCCGAACTGTGTCAGGATTAACTCGGACCCTGTCTGGAGGTTCGGTCTCGCAGAACCGCCCTGGACCTGGCGGCGCTCCTGTCAACGGTGAGTGGTTGTTGTCTCTGCGCTGCTTTCATTGTTCTTCAGTCTGCGGCGTTCTCACTAGGAGCTCGTTTAATCTCGTTTAGTGAACGGCGTCGTTCCTGAAAAGCGGCTGATTGCGTGGCAACGCTTTCTGCCTCCTGGCATAATGAAGGACAGGCTTTAATCGGAGGATCATTAAGAATCGTTTACGCTCGGTTCGTTTGGAAGCAGCTTTATTTGGACGTCCACCGCTGCTCCTCCGGATCCTGAATCTGCTGCCATAGATACAGTTTAATAATTTTCTAGCCTTTTTTTTTTCTTTTAACAGTTTTTATTAAGACTATAAGCCAAACAGGAGAGTTAGTGTTGTGGTGTTCAGCTTCACAGACGTCCTGTTACTGCGGGCCGTCTCCTGGCCTTTGAGACGAGCTGCTGCTGCTGGAAGCACCTCGACACAATCAGGTCTCCTGCTTCTTTAAGTCTGTTTATAATTCTTTTATGTTGCAGTTCATGTGCTTCATTGCGTAGATCATCTCAGGGTCCTCACCAGCATTTTTCTTCTCAGCGTAACGGTGGACGGAGCGTTGCGTAGGGCTGTTCATCAAGCTAATAAAAGCTAGCATAGCTAATGTGGTTCCTGAGCTTATAGCTGCGTCGATGCTCGTTCAAGAGTTTTACTCAAACATCCGTGTCACATTGACCGTGAATTTGGTCAGAAACTTTTAATTAAGAATCTGGATTTGTGCTGCATAGAGAAAAATGTGCACTTCTTTGCAGAGTTTGCCTTAGTTCGTCGTCACTGGAGGACCACACAAAACCCTTAGTTTTAATTTATTTAAGGTGTCCTCTAGGCTGATTGTCATGCTGCGTGAACTAAAGGTCACGAAGTTACGGCTCGACTTAACGATTCTGCCGATTACTGCAAGCAGCCCCAGACTGCAGGCTTACAGTCCACCGTGTACGATGGTGTTTTCTGAGTTTTGGGGGAAATGTGAGACAGGACTTGGTCGTCTTTAGGGTCAGCTGTGGTTTTGGTCCTGGAACTTGTCCACAAACCCCTTTGCCCAGTCTCTGTTTTTTGTCAAATCAATAACAAAGACCTTAACTGAGGCAAGTGGGGTCCTGATCTAATGCAGGGTTTCTGCTACATGTCAGTGATGGCGGCGCACAGCAAAATAAAAGCTGCCACACCTTCAGAATGAAGGGGGGGGAGAGATTGATTGATTTATTTAATTGATTGATTGATTTATTTAAATATCATGAAATGTTAAAATGGACTTTATTTTGAACTAACACTGCCTGCTCCTTCCTGTCTGGCTACAAAGCTGCTCTCAGGACGGAGGGAAGACTAGAGAGAAAAGTCCAGTGTTGCCCGTTTAGCATCTTTGTTGCTATATTTGGTGACTTTTCAGACCCCAATAGCAATTTCCTTTCAAAAAGCGTCTAACAACAAGTTTCAAGACTTTTTTGTTTTAATGGCGACTTTACTGAAAGCACCAGTCGTTCTGGAGTCAGAGGCAGCAGCAGGAGCTGCTAAGGGGCTTCCTTCTTCCCTCAGCACTGTCTCACAGGCCCACCACGGTTGCTGCTGTTTTGTCAAGGAAATCTGCTTTTTGTCTCAGAAACTGTTGCACTAAATTAATTCCCTGAATTTGATTCTCACAGCTTCAATCACTCATTCACCTCGTTCACTTTGTGCGCCTCTGATAACTCTTTGGTGCAGTTTGTTTTGTGTAGTGTGGATTCAGGCAGTGTATAAAAATTCATAAATCATTTTATAAAGGTCGTTTTAGTTCCAAACGCATTTAATCACCTTTTTTAATAACTTTTTTGTCTTGGCAAAGGCTGTTCTAAAGCCTTGGTCACACATGCATGAACAAATAAGCAATGATGCCAAGAGTGTCCTGGCAAACATGGCCGCAGCTTCAGAAAACTGAAGATTGGAGTCACACACACAAGCCTAGTGTTCAACATTAAGTAATCTGTCCAGACTGTTTTATATCAAAACTTTCACCACTTAAATATAGCAAATAAAATAGAAATGGGGAAATTCAGGCATACCAGCACCAAGGTGAAGGGTAACAAGAAGGGAGAAAATATGAAAATAGAAACTAAGCATGAGACAATACAGTGAGGGCAAACTTACACCATTAGGAGAAACACTGCAGGCATAAAAGTAGCGTGCCCAGGTTAACGAGTAGGGTGAAAAAATGTTTGTCTATGCATAAAACAACAGACTGGTAACAAGAAATGAAAACTACCGTGCAGATCGGGATCAGAGGTGGTTCTGAAGTCCAACAGCAGCTGGGAGGAAGGATCTATGATGAAGCTGCTTTGTGGCTTCAGGATGCAGCGGTCTGTCACTGAAGGAAATAAACTAAATGTGCCTCAGTTTGAAGGCCTCGCTGCCCGGGCCCTTTATCTTATTAACACCATTTTCACATTAAAGACAAGATGCAGTTTTCACATGATTTCATTTAATAAAGATTTACCTCATCCAGGTAAATCTACCCCTATGTGAGAAAGTCTGTAACCACCATTGATAAATCCTGATTTAACCAATATTTGCCAAACCTGTTCAGGTCTGACTTGTTTATACATACCCAGGCCCGACTAGTTGAACCGCATGTTGCCCACACTGATGATACAATGAAGATTTTCCTTCAGCATCTTTAGCTCTAATGTGATTGTTGTGAACACGCCTGTCACGGTAGCAAGTGTTGCAGGAATTTATCTAAAAATTGATGCAATAAATCATATTATTGTCATTTGGAGACCTTTTTCAACTAATATGATGACGGCATAATAGCGCGAGCATATCCTTTCGACCTACCGGCTCAGACAAATTAACTGGGTGGCGTCATTTTGGTTTAAATCCAAAAATAAGCTCCCACTCCTCCCAGTCAACTAAGCTAACGCGCTAGCCGTTATTGGCTGGGATTCAAAATCCTCAATTAGTCCAATGTGACTTAAATGCATGGTGGGTCAAACGATGCATTCAGCTCCTCATGAATACGACAGATTTGAACAAAGTTGTTTCTATAAGGCCAGGATCTGTTTATCTGGTATCTGTAGAATAATTCAGTCCAGGTTCTCAGATCATAAACAGGTTTTCTCTATTGCTTTCTGTGTAGCGTTATTTTAGATTTGCTCAGTCTTTTTTTAGATGTTGAACTAGATGTGAGTCAAGATCCCTAAAAAACACTGAAGTCCCAAGCTGCTAATATCTGGTGCAGAATTACTGTCATCTTGTTTATTCTTTTATCTTAATAATTGAAATAAATGGCTAACCGGTCAGAAATTGTAGCATTGTTGGAAATAAATTGATAATTAGCATTTCCTGCATTGATGGGCTTCCTGTTTACCAGGTTGCTCTACTTCCACCTCCGGGTCAGAACGCGTTACAAAGTTCCTGTACTTTCATGTTTCTCTAAAGATTTCCTTTTAATTTCACTCATCCTGATTATGCCGTCTTATTTTGTTTATTTCTCTTTCCATGTGATATTCAACACAAACGGCCCTTGTACATGATCCGTTTTGGAAGAAAGCAGAACCGTTAAAATGACTGATTTATGGCATTTCAGAGTCACAACCGTTTTTGTCCAAGTTTTTAGGTTTTCTTTCACCTTCGTCTAGAACATTAGCTGCTTGTGGTCGTTATGCTGGTAAAAGGTTTAGATCTTGTGTTTTTTGTATCTGCGTTATAACAACACAGCGATATCTCTGACTGATGCCAACAAGTCGAGCTGAATTTGGGGATTGCCTGAATGTGTTTGACCTGCCTTTGAATCGTCTTGTTCATGAAAAGTAAATATAAATAAACTTGTCTCGCCTTAGAGCAACAGCCTCTTTTGACTTTCCAAGTCAAAGTCAGTTTAATTGATTTGAATTTCTGGGTGACTGCATTCAGCCCTTACAGACAAAGTATTTTCAAAGGAGTGCACAGCTTTGAACTGCAGGTGTAATGCAGCAGCAGGTGTGCTTGTTTCATCGCGTGTCTTCAGAAGGATTATTTTATCTATCTGTTGTCATCTGATGCCATCAATTAATAGGACTTTGCCGACTTTTACCTTTTCTAAATCACTAGCGGGACTTTAAAGTTTGTTTTCCCAGTGTCTGTTCTAAACGACGACTAATATAATGGCTGCCTAAAACAGTTGTATCAGTCAAAACCTCATACTTATCTGTGGATTGTAACTGCAGTGTTGTGTTTCTCAGTATACTGAAGCGGACCATGTTTGCTCATGTCTGAATTACAGAGCTGCACTCTTTATAAGGTAATAAGGTTTGGAGTAGAGGAAACTGACATAACAATTACCTGTTTGATCTCGGCCAAATGGAAATGCAGTTAATGCATGGAGCTTCCCTAGTTTTTACAGGTAGTGTTTAAATTAAGCTGCAAAAACACTAGTGATGTGAAAATACAAAAACCTAAAGGGCGACTTATGCTTGGCGCACCTACGTTCTGCATGAAAGTGAGATGTGCAGGCACGGCGTCTGCAGCATTTATGCTCCGTGTGGCTTTTCCTCCAAAGTAGTGATATTCTCCCAGACTCTAGAGGGCGGCGTTGTGCTCCTACACCAGGCGTACGAATCTCCACTACACGTAGTAGAAAACAGTTGTTTCCAACATCTTAAAGCCTCTTCCTTTCTTCCAAGCGTGACGGAGATTTATCTCCAGAAATGAACAACTTGTTGATCACGGTGATCTTTATGTCTAAATTTACGAACCTCAGGCAGAAGTAGCGCGTAGCCCCACAGAGGGGCGTATGAGCCAAAATAAAAACAAGCATAAACAAGGCTAAACTTAGCTGTGGAGACGGTTAACTTTTTAGCCTTTTAAAAGGTTTACGACTCATTGACGACCGCGGACGTTGCCTGTAACACAAGTCCTGTCCTAACTGGGCCTCTCATAAACTTATTTTCTTCTATTGATTATTCTGACAATCGAGTAATCGATAAAAATTGACACATTCTGCAGATTCTTCACATAAAGATAATTTTATAAATAAATCGCATCTTTTTTTGAATAACAAGGATAAATGTGCAAAAAAAGTTCTAGGATCAAAATGTTTAAAGTTCAGCCCTTTCTGGTTTTAACATCAACACACATCAGCTGCCTCTGTAGTGAAAATGGTCGCAAAAAAATTTCACTTGTATATCACATTCTGGATGTTTCTTTTTATATTAAATTTGATTTTTTGATTTTATTCTATTTATATAAAAAAAAATTCTAGTGTATTGCAGGGCTAAGTTAAACTTTTGTTTTTGGTCCACAAATGGGCAGTAAAAATAATGACACATTCATCAAATAAGGTAAACATACAGGTTTAATTCAGGCATGATAAATACTGCCTTTTTTCATATTATTCTGACCAAGTTTTAATGGAATAGAAATACCTTTACTGTCCCACAGTGGGGAGATTGACAAAGGACTAAGAAAAAACAAGTTAATTTGCAGAATAATGTAATTTAGTCAAATGTATTTTGTTGCACAAATGAACAAAACTGTAAAGACATCCACAGAACAGAACCAAACTTTCCTCTAAATATATCGCTCTATGTCTGCAGTTTTTTTTTTTTTTTTTTTTTTGTGAAACCTGCTAAATTTTTTTTACCAAATAATCTCCTTTTCACCATTAAATGGTTGAATTCAATTATATTTATATAACGCCAATTCATGAAACATGTCATCTCAAGGCACTTTCCAAAATCAAATTCAATCAAATCCTCCAGGTTAGTCAAAAAGTTTCCTCTCTAAGGAAACCCAGCAGGTTGCATCAAGTCTCTCCAAGCAGCATTCACTCCTCCTGAAAGAGCGTAGAGCCACAGTTGACAGTCGTCTGCATTGTTGATAGCTTTGCAGCAATCTCTCATACTGAGCATGCATGAAGTGATAGTGGAGAGGAAAACTCCCCTTTAACAGGGAGTTGTTCTTGTCTATTCTATTATTCTTATTCTTATACAGCTTTTATTTGTTTTGTTTTCTCCACACTACTTCTACGTTTACCTGCTGTATTGCCAAAGCAAATTCCTCGTACACGTAAAACAGTACTTAGCAACAAAGCTCACTCTGATTCTGCTCTGTGACACAGACCGGCGGCGTCTCGCCACCGTCTGTAGAGAAATGGCCGCCTTCAAAGCAGTTCAGGTTTCGGACAGATGTCTTTCTTCAGATGTAGCTTAAACATGATAAAATGGCTGAATAGCTTGTTACCTACACCAAACCTGCACAGCAACACATGCTCAACACGTATTGTGCTCTTTACATGGAAATGTTTGCAAGGTTAAGTACTTGTTGATGACTGGTCATTCTAACTTGGTATTGTAAAATGCAATATATACAAATACTCATTAGTTTCCTTTCCTTGTTGTCTAAAAGTTGCTTCTCTGTACGTTTCTTTAGTCAAGCTCTGTCCAGTTGAGTTAGCTTTGACTATAGAGTTTAACATCTGTGTTAAAGTTGTTTAATCTACCTTTAAATTTAATTGATTCTTGCTTGGAAGGTGGTTTTATCGTTTATTTTCCACTTTAACTAAAAAGAGTCAAATACCTATACTACTTTATACAAAAACACAAAATATGTTACCGTTGCTGTTTGTTGTGGCTTCAGATCCGAGGTTTTGCTTTCGTGTACGACTGGAGAAGGCTGGGGCTTTCTATCTGGGGTCATTTTGAGTTTGGGGGGGGGGGGGCTTAGGTCAAATCAGCCAGTTTGGAAGTTGCTTTTTCTTGTTGAATAATGGCAGTAATTGCCTAAACTTCCTCTTTTATTCAACGAAACTGCTGACAAACACAGAATCGTTGGATTTTGTTTGGAAATCAGTGGCAACCACAGAACAACAGACTCTCTAACAGCCAAACGTGTTTCATATTCTCTAAAGCTACATTTCCACACAAAGTGGGTAGAAATGGACTCCTGGTAGGAAGGTAGAGTTTTTTTGTTGTTTGGGATGAACCCTGAACTAAAGGAGTTTTGTGGTGGAAGGATGCTAAACTTTCTTCAGTGATTCTTTCATTTAGTTTCCAAACACATCTACACCCAGCAACCTTTGGTGAATGCCGCTGTGTAATGGCGTTAGTATTCAAATGCATTGATTCAAATCCACAAATCTTTGGAGTAAATGTTTAATCAAAGGAAGCTTGGACGTCCACTTAAGCTTCACCACTGATGCGGCAACAGTAGCGTTCTTCTGACTTTTTAGGAGACTTGAACCTGTAAAGTTAGCATATTTTTCAGCGTTTATGTTCTGAAGTAGAGATGAAAGGGATCACAATCCCCCAGGACTGTTAATCGTTCACCGTCTGGACAGAGCAGCGACAGATTGAGGAAAAATCAGCGCAGTTCATTTTAAAAAGCTCCACATTTTCACACAGCTTTGAGTGGCAGCCTGTGAAAGTTAAATCCCAGCAGTTTGAAGAAAAAGACAAAACATGTTATACGGCTGGTGATAAATCAGTTTAATTGATTAATTCGAATTTACAATTTTTCAATATTTTTTTTTTAGTTATGCAAGTGCAGTGAAGCCTGTTCTTAGCTCATTGTGTAAAACCACTAGCAACAAACACTTATATCCTCACTGTTTACAACGGCAGGGCCGCCATCTTGTTTTACAAACATGTTTCACACATTGGATTTAGTTACATTTGAATTCAGGTTACTCCCAGACGAAATGCTTGACATAAAAGCAAGTTTTTTAACTCATTTCTTTAAGTTCTTTTTGTGAAACGAAAAGGAGGGAAAAAACATTGATTCATTGGATTTGTTATAATATCAGAGGTTTTATTTTTGAGCCATATCCCCCAGCCCTAATTTATTGTCATTGTTTCACACAGTAAACAGTTTAGTATCTTTGGTGTGGCAGTGGGGTTCCAGCGCATATGTATAGATAAAAATAATACTCAAAGTAATAAACAAAACAAAGGTTATATTGGTGTTTTCAGGTGATTGATTTGACCGTTTTGGGATTAAAGTCCAGATCCCTTTTCTAGATTGAAGTAGAGAAGAAGGAACATGTGCGGGGTGAGGAGCATTGCTGCTGGCTTTCTTGTAGTCTGCCAGCTTAAATGTCCGTCAGAGGGCAGCTATGATCCACTAATATGTTCCCCTGACCTCACCACCTGCTGCAGGTTCCTCCTGTTCCCCTGAGAGCAGCTGGAGAACCAGCAATACACCAGGAGCTTGATATGCACTCACCTAGGGTCGTCACTAAAATTTCAAACACTATCGATACCCTGGAAAATATTCAATACATTTTCCATACCACCAGGATAAAAATGATAGTTAAATTCCAAAAAAGTTAAAAAACAAAACAACTGGAGATTTTCCCGAAGTTTGAAGACGCTTCGCTTCCCATCCAGAAAGCTTTCTCAATTCAAAATGTCTGGAGTAATGTGAAGCTCCAAGCTTTATATTAAAATTTTTTATTTTTTTTACTTTTGCGGAATGACCATGACCTGGATGACTGAGAACCTTCACCAGCATACAAGTAGTTAAAGGCATAAAAAGTTTGTTTAAAAAAAAAAAAAAATCACCTTTTCAATCTCAACATTGAACATGCTTTCTCAACAGATTCACAGATGCTAGTTAAATAAGTGTGCAAATAAGTAAAACCCAAATGTAACATGATTTGAAAATATTTTAAGGTTGTTTGAAGTTTTATATTTTTGATATATTTTTCGAATAATCCAGAAATCTAAAATTAACAGCAGCACACGTTTGTCCGAGGTAGTGCAAAAGAAGCTGGACTTCTTGAACGCAGCTCAAACAGCAGCTCTGCATGTCCCAGGATTCATTTCTAAGCTGCAGAGGATGCAGCTCTGCGCCTCCATAGGTCACTTGTACAAGCTGCTGCATTAGTGTTTGTTTTGTGGTATTGTACAACCCCGGGATTTCAGCCTACATGAAGGGGTTTGTGAAGGAAGAACATGCTGTGGATTTAACTACATGAGAACTCAGGTTTTTCCACCATGTAAATGGGAAGCTGACCCTCACAGATGTCTTCTGCCACAGCCCCGTTTAGCTTCACAGCTTCTGGTGACTTGGATTCATATTTTCTCTGCTCATCAAACAAGTGGCATGCTTCTTCTTAATAAATAGTTGCAGCAGAAGGACAAGTTTTCTCTGCTTCCCTCTGGAACTGTGAGGGAAAACACGCCTGACTAATGTCAGCCAGCTAAAGCATGCTAGCCGCGGCTAATGGCAAATAACAAAACAAACATTAATGGAGCAGCAAGATAAACGCAGCTAGCACAGCATTAGCATGCTAGCCACAGCTAATCACACATTAACAGTAACATCAGTAATACATTTAATATATTAAGTTAAATTACAAACAGAAACTTTAAGTTACTAACCTGAAATCCTCATGAAGGCCAGAGTGTCGGTCCTTGAGATGTTCAACCGAGTTTGTTGTGCTGCTCGACTTTGTTTCCACCACTTTAAAGCACTGTTTGCACACAGGCTTGTTAAACTCTTGGGTTTCCCTTCGTCCCTTACCTCTTCTGAAAACCATTTCCAAATTAGGCTTTTGCCTTTTTTTTTATTCTACTAACACTGGCTGGTTCTACTAACACTAAAACTAACTAAGAGACGTGGACACCTAGGAACTTATCAGCACTCTCAGCCTCCTCACTGTGTATCTAGAGGGGAGTGTGTGTGTGGTGCGCTTAGATCTCCTGAAGTCCATAATTACTACTTTGGTCTTTGAGACGAGGTCCAGGTTATTAAATCAGCACACCTGACTATATGGTGTTGGTGGAGTGCATATTGGGTAGAGCATGGGGCCAAGCACACACCCCTGTGGTGTCCCTGTGTTCAGGATAAGGGTCCCCACAACCTCTGGTCCTAACCACCGTCTCTGTGTGTCTGCAGCGTTCACAGCCGAGCAGTACCAGAAGCACCGGGAGCAGCTGGCTCTGATGCAGAAACAGCAGCTGGAGCAGAGCCAGCAGCAGAAACAACAGCAGCAGCAGCAGGTCAACAATCCTACAACCACCACCACAAACACACAGGTCAGTATGAGGCTGTTCGACACACCCGGACTCATACAGGGGTCGGTACGTGTAGCTGTGGGCTCAGCGTGGCAAAGCTTCCCTGTTCCCCCAGCCTCTCTTCCTGTTTGGTAGCAGAGGAGCTGGGCTTAGCTGTTTAATCCAGTCCAACAGATCATCCTCATGTTTCCTCTCTGCATGTCGCTGCTTTCTACTCAGACGCTTGTTTCCAAAACGCTGGACCAGGCAAGCGCCCAGTTTGCTGCCTCGGCCCTCATCACCACAGATCAACTGCTCGGCTTCAAATCCAAAGAGGAGTTGGTGCTCGCCACTGGAGTCAACGGGGTCCTGACAGGGGCGGCTGGTGAGTTTCCTGTTGGTTAATATGCCTTTCAGGGTAACTTCAGACGGAACGACGTGAAACAGACTGGAAAAAATATCAGTATTTCCAGGTTTTGTTCTGGTTTGTCAAAGTCATTCTCTTTATCTAATCCATCCATTTACACAGCTAGCTGAAGGATGCTAGCTGAAGGATGCTAGCTGTAGGATGCTAGCTGTAGGATGCTAGCTGTAGGATGCTAGCTGTAGGATGCTAGCTGTAGGATGCTAGCTGTAGGATGCTAGCTGTAGGATGCTAGCTAAAGGATGCTAGCTGTAGGATGCTAGCTAAAGGATGCTAGCTGTGGGATGCTAGCTGTAGGATGCTAGCTGTAGGATGCCAGCTGAAGGATGCCAGCTGTAGGGTGCCAGCTGTAGGGTGCCAGCTGTAGGGTGCCAGCTGTAGGGTGCCAGCTGTAGGGTGCCAGCTGTAGGGTGCCAGCTGTAGGATGCCAGCTGTAGGATGCCAGCTGTAGGATGCCAGCTGAAGGATGCCAGCTGAAGGGTGCCAGCTGAAGGATGCCAGCTGAAGGGTGCCAGCTGTAGGGTGCCAGCTGTAGGGTGCCAGCTGTAGGGTGCCAGCTGAAGGGTGCCAGCTGTAGGGTGCCAGCTGTAGGATGCCAGCTGAAGGATGCCAGCTGTAGGATGCCAGCTGAAGGATGCCAGCTGAAGAATGCTTGCTGCGGCTACTGGCTACTAACATTAATAGAGCAGCAAGCTAAATGCGGCTAGCGCAGCATTAGCATGCTAGCCACAACTAATCATGCAACATGTGGACCACGAGTCGCATTAATGTCCAACCATCGACCTAATTGAGCAACCATCCAGCTAATGGCCCATCCACCTATACATCCACCAATCCGTCCATTTAACCAATGACCCAGCCACACCCATAACTACATCCATTTATCTGTCATCCTTTCATCATTCGTCTGAGCGCTGCATCCAAATGAGCTTTACGTTTTAAAAGTTGGCTTAAAGAACGGAGACCTCTGGGAATAGAAGCACGGATTTTTCCCACGATATAAACTAAAACATGTTTAGCCGGTAGCATAAATGTAGGCGTGAGAAATGTTTAGGGAGACAGAGCTGGTAAGAACTAAGGTGAAATCCACAGAAATCTAACTTTCACCCTGTAGCCTAAAGAAGCAGGAAGTGCTGCTAGTCTGTCGTCATTCATAGCATCAGTATTTATGCTTTCAAGCAGACTGGATAAAGAGCCTGATAAACGCTGAGTGGACTGCATCAGATTATTTAGGGATGCCTCTTAGTGCAATTGTTGATCGCTCCGTCCTGATTGGAGGAAGCAGAAAGAAATCTGTGCTCATCTTGTTGCATTAAACCCTTCTGTTTTCGTTCATTAGGCGTTTACAAAAACCTGCACCTCACCAGCACCGCCTCCACGCTACACACGACCAACCAGTCGACACACACTACCACGGTCGCCGCCGCCGCGACCTTCCTGCAGCCCTCTATCAACGCCACCCTCCATACGCCCGCCAGCGTCGTCCCCGCCACCATCAACGCCACCCCCGGCACCCACACGGCCGCCACCGCGGCGGCGCTGGGGCTGCTGGGATGCGGCGCCGCCGGGGCCGCCCCCACAACCACTCAGGTCCTCATCGGGAACAACATCTGTCTGAGCGTGCAGTCGGCCGCCAGCCTCGCGGGACGCCACATCCCTCGGACCCTCGGCAACGTGCCAGCCTCTGCCTTAAAGCTGTCCACCTCCACCAATCTGCAGATGCCCAAAGTCTCCGGAGCGTCGTCCATGGACATAAGCTCCAGGTGAGGCTGAGCATCTGTCCTCCAGCAGCTGGCAAGTTCACACCTTTGTTTTCCTGACATGTTCCAAAACACCAGGCGCCGTCTCTTTGTTCTGTCTTTATTAACCTGAAGGCTTTTTTTTTTTTTTACAAACTTTACTTTAGAAACAAAAAGAGAAAGTAGGGTATTTTCTGGTCAGGTCTTACAGAAGTCCTATTTAATGAACAAGTGAGATCAGTCTGATCAGCACAAATGTGTCCCCTCCCCCACGGAGCCAGGGAACCGCAGCCCACACTCGGCTCTCATACTGAGCTGAAGATGCAGAATTCAGACCCAAGCTTGAATGTTTTAGTTCAATTTAAGCAATGGGCCAGGAGGGTCACACTACAGAGCCGCTCTTTCCTTCATGTTGTAGACGATCCCCTGGTTTAACGTGCCAGCATCACCCTCTACTGAGGGGCTAATTAGCTCTGCTGGAGCAAGGCGGGTTCTCCAGGACTGGATCTGGACCAGCCCTTTGATAGACCAACACACCGTTAGTCATAGCTGTGAACCGGAAGGAGCAGGATGCAGTTTATTGGTGTAGAAAATCCCCTAGGTCAGTAAGTTTGTGATCTGCTGTTAGCAGCCCTCTAACAGGAGGCAGCAGTAGTTGGCCTGTATGAAGCTCCAGGGCAGCTTTATTGTTCCTACTGGTGGAACGCAGCATCATGCTGCCACCACCGGCTGTCAGGGTTTAGTTTGGTTTTCCATGCACGTCGTAAGGTTGGAGTTTGATTCATATTCATCTTCCTTGACTCTGATACTAAAGTCCAGAGCAACCAGCTGCCTCCAAAAGCAGCAAATTAGTCCAGCTGTGTGATTTAATCTCTGCGTCAATGCAGCTGTTGTGTTTGTGGCCTTAGAGGTTGGTTAGAGAACGTGAGAACAAACAGACCCCAGCAGACAGGCCAGAGGAAGACCGTCCATCTAAACTGACAGAGCTGGATGAGCGTAACTGTGGTTCCTCCACAGTTACGCTTGTGGGGCAAAAATCTGTTGTTTTCTTAGAAAACGGGCCTTTATGGAACAACGGCAAAAAGAAAAAAGGCCATAAGAAGTCCAGACGACACGTGAATGAGGGCGCTCTGGTCAGAAGAGCCAACATGGAAAACACAGTGGAGAACTACCACTTCACCCCACCGTGAACAACCCCACTCACCTAGTGGGGCCAGCGTCATGATGGGGGATGCTTTCCACCACAGGGAGCCTAAAGCTTGACGACTCCTTGGGCTAAATGCAAACTACACGCCACTTTTTCACACCTTTATCATGACTCGCCTCCGTCTATCATAACAAACCCTGATGAGATGTGTTGAGGTTTGCAGGAAGAACTGATTCTGACCCCCAGTGGGTCGAGGCAGATAAGCGTTCACACTGAGCCTGGTTCTGGTTCTGCTGGAGGTTTTCCTTTCTGTTAAAGGGGTGTTTTCCTCTCCACTGTCGCTTCATGCTTGCTCAGTATGAGGGATTGCTGCAAAGCCATCAACAATGCAGACGACTGTCCACTGAGGCTCTACGCTCTTTCTGGAGGAGTGAATGCTGCTTGGAGAGACTTGATGCAACCTGCTGGGTTTCCTTAGAGAGGAAACTTTCTGACCAACCTGTATAATCTGATTGAATCTGACTTTGTAAAGTGCCTTCAGATGACATGTTTCATGAATTGGCACTATATAGATTTAATTGCATTGAATTCTGTGTTGCCATTTAAAATCACAAAATCCTCATAAATCACGTTGAGCTTTGTGGCTGTAATCCAACAAAATGGGAAGAATTGAATAACTTTGCTTTAAAAAAAAAAAGAAAAGCTATAAATAAGCCAGATTTCTGTTCCTGTTTCTGCTTTAACGAAACAGCATTGAATGAATGGAGCAGCCTTCAAGCGAGCCGACTGCATTATTTCCCCTCAGACGTACTTGAGCTGACGGTGCGACAGAATAGGAAGGTGTCTGAAAGCAGAGCCGCGTTAACCGTCCTCTCTCCCTCCTGTCTCGCAGGGACAATCACGACGAGGACAAGCCGGCGCTGAACAGTATAGCAGACAACACGGTCGCCATGGAGGTGACGTAGTAGCGGCGCCGGCGGGGCCGCTCTGTAGGTGCTGTGCATCGTAGCTTTGGGGGACGCAAACAAAAAAAAAAAGGGACGGCAGGACTCAAACGGGCCGATCGGCGATTTTCATCTCTTTTTACACCCTTTTTCTTTTTTTTGTTACTGTTAAGAAAATATTGACTCATGTAAACTATAAATATGACATAAATTAGTATCTGTACAGCAACTACATCTTTGTAATATCCCCCCCCTGTGTATATATATTACTTGAATACAGAACTGTCCATTTGTGATGTTTTGCACTTGGGAGTCAAACTTTAAAGGAAGAAAAAAAAAAAAGAATAAAAAAAAAAAAGAATAAGCCAAGTTAAGTTGTGGCGAGTGTGAGCGATGTACAGAGAAGAGTTTTATCATGTGCATGGTGCGGAGCCTGCTGTTTTTATCTATTTATTGTGCCGTGTTTACAGTTTGTTTTGTTTCTTCTGTTTGTAGCTTTCGGTTTTGTTTTTTTCTTTGTACGCTGTACCTTTGTTGGTTCCTGTGCTGTAGTATACGTTCGATAGCTACGGACTCCTGGGTATTTTTGTATTTTGTGAACACAAAGCAGGCCTAACCCCCCCTCCCCCCCCCTCTCCTCATATCATTTATTTTCCTCTGTGGATCACGTTGAAATGAGCTGTGATATGGATGCAGATCAGGAGATGGAGAGCAGCGCCTCCTCTTCACATAATGTCCCAAACACAATTAAAACAGGGATGGAGTCTCTTCCCAGAAGCCTCTGCTGCTTCACATTCAAGCACTATTGTTTTGTGACTTTTTGTTTTCTATAAATATCAATGCTGCTTTTGTACTTTTTTTGGTTTTTAAAGGAGTCATCTGTCATTTTCATGCAAGTGGAGTCTCCTTTACTCGTTTTATCTGGCTATTTTCTTTTCTTTCTTTTTTTTTTTTTTTTTTTTTTACAAAACAAACAAAAAAAAGCTATTTTTGTATTTTGTGTTTCTCCTTGTGGTTGAATTGATTGTAAGCCATTTTTTTTAAAGACTTCATTCTTTTGTTCGTCGACTTGCTCATGCATAGGTGATAAGGGAGGTGAACGGGCAGTGATCGCTGTGTCATCATTCCAGTTTTTAATATCGGAAAGAAAAAAAATATCCCAATGAGGGGCGTCGTGAGAATTTCTTTTCTCACTTCCTCTTTTTCTGTTTTTTTTTTCTGTTTTGTTTTTTTGTTTTTTTTCTTGGTAAAAAGAATCTCCAGATGGCTGCGAAGCCAAAAACCACAAGTATTTGGTGCCTTCCTTTTGGGGAAAATGTATGTCGTCTCTTCTGTGAAGAGTTAAGAGGCACAAAGGCAGCATTACTTAGTAGTGCTTCTGGTCTTTGTCAGAACCTGAATGCCCAGTCCAATGGCAAAATATATCTTTGAGGTTTACTTGTCCCACCTGGAGGCTGAAAAGACTTAAAAAAAAAAAAAAATGTGACAGAACTCTCACTAAAATAAGAAAATAAAGCCCAGGGCATTAAATGTGAACCTGCTCAGACTCCTGTTTTATGTGCCTGTTTCTCTGCTTGTGGAAGATGATTTGTCAGAAGTTAAATGATTAACCGGGGATCTTCAGGGCTGGGGATGCTGCTGGCAGGAAGTATCTGCTGGAGCCGACTGAAGAGCAGCGCATCAGAAGCCTGATGAAGAGGATGCTCACGGTGGTCTCCATCCTCCTTTGACTCAACTCCAGAGGTTCCAGAGCAACTCGTTTCAAATCAAAAACTATACATATCAAAGATAACCTGAGTAAATACAAAAGGCAGTTTTGAGATGGTATGTAAAGGAAAGCCTGTGAACCAGTGGTTCAGACCCCCCCCCATCCCAACAAAAATGTAACTTAACATTTTCTGTTACCCAGAATCCCTTTTAAAATATCTAACATATGGGTTCATTGATGAAATATAACAATGGTTTCTAACTGTAATGTTTAAACATTCTCACGCTTTTTTTTTTTTAACTGTATAATGTAAACGGCTTTTAGCCCGACTCAAGCCTGCTGTCAACTTTTAACTAAACCTTACATGGCAAAAATAAGCCATTAATATTAAAGACAAACTTTAGTTACATTCAGTTTTATATAATTTTCTAGAAGTTTATTAGTAGTTCTGTGTGCTGGTTCTTTGTCCTTATAACACCAGTTTTGCTTTAGCTTAAGGTCACAGAATGATTCAACTGGACCACAGTTCAAAAGCAGCGTCTGATTTTCATTCAGTTCATTTCCAGGCAATTTCTATTATTGCTTTTGTCAGTTTCAAGTTATTTCAGTGACCATTGTGGGATTTTTTTATTAACAGGATACCAACAATTTTGTCCATGGCGGTAAAATAAGATATTTTTTTTTTTTAAACTACAGTGTTGACTATAACGAAATAGTTAAAAAGCCAATTGTATGAATAATTTGAAGTCCCTGTAATTGCATAACAGACTTGTAGATGATGAGGAATCAAAAAGATGTACTGATACCTTCAGCTCTCAAGGTTTTGTTGACGGTATTCAAGTTTAAAACCTCAAAAACTGGTCGAAATATTAGTCATTTATAGAGATTTTATATTTGACAACTCTAATAATTTGGGGGAGGGGGGGGGTATTTTTTTAACCAAATATTAAAATTTATCCATGGCAGAAGAATAACAAGATTACTGAGAATAAATCCATTTCTTGGATTTTAGTTGGATTTAAAGGAATGCACCTCTTGAGTTCGGGACAGTCAGCTTGGCTACAAAGCTAAAAAGAAAAAGTTAAATCTGGAAATGGTTAGTAGATGCAAATTATTTCAAATCTATGACTGTACAGACTGAGAAATCCCAGCAGGTGGGTGTCATTCATTCCTGCACTGCTGTGGTGTGGAGCGCTGCGGCATTTAAAGCAAAGGAAATCAGACGAGTGCATCTCCTGAAAGAGAATGGTGGCCAGCTGTGACTTCATCCCATCGCAGTTTGACAGTTTGATGCAATTGCTGAGAAAAAAGATTCTCTAGTGGGAAATATTTAAGACACAAGCCAGTCAGGGTGTGGACGTCCCAGCAAAATTCATCCTAGGGTCAATATTTGGAGAAATTGCAAGACTAAAACTCCAGGCGTTACCATGAGACAGAAAGAGACTGAGTGAGTGTGGGTTCTTTGGAAAGTTTGCCAGAGGGGATAAGACTGGTTGAACAAAAAGACTTCTGGAAAGATATCTTAAAGAGGCGAGACCTTCATCCTCCACCAAGTGTCGAGCACGGTGGAGGACTGGGTTCCTGCGGATCCTTAAAAAGTCTTAAAAGGCATTGAATTCTGTAATAAAAAAACCAAGGCCTTAATTGGCATTAAAATGTCTTAAATCAGTCTTTCTTAGGTCTTAAAATTGTTACCAGGTCATAAATAGGATTTTATTTTTGCAATCCTTACCAAACAGTAAAATAATTGATACAATTATATATTTTTTTAATTTACCGAACGGCTCAATGTAACCATTATTGGTTCCGTCCTGATAGCGGAACCAATATAAACTGTTGCGGCCGGACCATAGCTGCGAAAAAGAGTTGGCACTGATTTATAGTTTATTTTAGTAGGGAACAAAACAAAGTTTGTGAATTCAGTTCAGTAGTTGTTAAAAATATATCTGTAATTTGTGTGTTTTTTAGCTTTCTTCCTATATGGAATGTTTTTCAAAATCTTTAACATGTCTACTGAGCCAGAAAGTAATGGTTTATGTTAAAATAAACATTTGGGTGAAGTTGTCGCAACCAGATTTATCTTGTTTATCGTGAAGTTGGTCTTAACTTTTTATTTCAAGTGGCATTACAAAGTCTTAAAAAGTCTTGAATTTAACTTGCCTTATGCTGTAGGAACCCTGGGAGGAGGGTTGATGGTTTGGGTCTAAGTAGCTGAGCTTCTTGAAGTCTATCTGGAATTCATCCGCTGGTCAAACTTCATGTCAAACAGCTGAAACGTGGAGCAGGCTGGGTTATACGGTAGAAAATGTACCCCAAACAGCAGCAAAACTACAGCAACACCGTCATAAGTGAAATACCCAGAGTTCTTCTACTCTTATAACACTGTTACACAGAATCAATGAAAGTATCTGGGACATAATTTATTTATCAGAGCGCATTTCTGTATTTATGTTGCCCTCGGCGGTTTCGGTGTTCGATAAAAGTCCACTTTTTAAGCCTGACTTTCCAGTTCTTTCTGTGGGAGTCTTTAAGGATGCTTGGAGCAGACCAAGCTCCCCCGCTGAAGCTCGGCTCTCATCGTTTTCTCCACAGTAATTGCATCAACAACCTCTGGAGCGCTCCCGGCTTGTTTCTGTCCCGTGTTCCGTATGCTGCAGAGGAGAGACAGCCGGCCCACCTCGCAGTCTGCAGGGTGGACGTGAACCCAGGCCCGGGCATCCTCATCACAGAGCGGGTTTCCCTGCTCGCTTTCCCCCTCGTCGGCCCTTCAGCCTGGCACCAGAACCTCTATGGAGGAACTGAACATGTTTGACCCAATCTTACATTCATTTTAATGAGTTACTTTTTGAAATTCAGCCTGAGCGCTGACATTGAAAACTCCAGTTCACTTTGTCCTTTAAAACGTTCCCCACTCATAACAACACAGCTCCCTTCTCCAGTCTTAGACACAGCTGAAACCAAACGATGTTGGACTGAGTCCGGTCTCTAAGCCCCTTTCTCACACTCGCACCTTTTCTGCTCCACCCACTTTTGTTGGAATATTATCCTAAAGTCACTATGACCTGACGCCACTCAGACATTATGGGAGCACTGGAGACACGAGAGCTGCATTTCAGCTCCACTGTCCGCTGATTGCCAAGGTCAATGTTGGCGTATTTGCTGTGCGGGGTGTGACTGACTTTGTCACACTGCAAAAATAGACCTAAAATTAAAACTTTTTTTTCTTGAATTTAAAGTATCTTTCCTTGATTTGAGTAGGTATTTGCCAATGGAATAAGATTTTTGCACTTAAAATAGGAAAAATTCATCTCCATCGTCTTATTTCAAGTGCAGTATATCTAATTATCTTATTTTAGGGGTAAAAATACTCCTTCCATTGGCAAATAGTCTTATTTAGCTCCTCAAATCAAGGGCAAATATATTCATTTCAAGAATATTTTACCTATTTTTAGTTCTCTTTTTGCAGTGCATATCGGCAGACGGCTGCAGCTGGACCGCGGGGTGCGATTACCTCCATCTATATAATCACAGCTCTGTTTCTCAAATTCACCGTTTCCTTATTCAGTAAGTCTTGGAGGTCAGTTGTGGTTTGACATTCCTCTTACACCCACCAGGTGTTTGGGATCGAGCTGAGCACCCGGAGAAGGCCGCTCAAAAACATCGATTCCACGTGCAACCGCAAACCCTCGCGCACAAATCCTTCTGTTCCCTCGCATCAGTCAATCAATCCGTGGAGACAACCTGTGGAGACCAAAAGGGGGCGGGGCTTACAACTTGCAGCACTCACCTGAGCAATGCCTAGCACGTGTTGCTTTCCCTGGGATCATCCTGTAGGCCTTTCAGCTGCATTCAGTGCTGTAAATACCAGCAAAGGAACATCTTATCTGCAGATGGTTTATCTGCTCCCACCACCGACCCCCGCTGCTCCTGCAGCCGTCTTCACTTTGTGTCATACCATTACAGCCCTGCACCCCCCCCCCCCCAGTGCTTACAGGGTCGTGACCAACTTCAGAGGGGGATGTGCACCATAGTATTGATGGAGTTACTTTGGCCTTCTCACTCCCTGTCGGGCCCTGAAGGGGACGTGTTATGCTTCCTTTGAAACATTTAGCACAGGTCTGTGGGCTGTATAAAACATGTTCGTTGCATTTTTTTGCACAAAATCATTCTTAGATAATGAGATCAACTCCCCAGTTTCACCTATCCTTTCTGAATGAGCTGTTTTTAGGGCTCTTTCACTTTTATGCAGACTCCCCCCGCAGACTCAATGTTTACACATGAAAATGATTGCAAACAGGTTATAAATGGTACAATAGTACGTCTTTGACCCTGAGTCAGACCTAGAAGCCGAGGAAGTGGAGCCTCCTGCACAAAGACACAGCAACATTTTCTGAATTGTAAGGAAGCAGCCTATTCCCACTGGGCTGCCTTAGACAGTTCCAGACCTTCGCTGAAAGTAGGGTGACCAGATGTCTAGATAGTCCCCGATTTAAACCACCGGTTCCCTCCAAAAGCTGTCCCTGGAAAGGATTCCAGGGACAGCTTTTATTTGATTCTGTGAATAAAAACGTAAAATAGATATTTTACAGTTCACAGTGTGTATTTATGTTCCGCTTTGTGGATTCACCGCAGCTCTGCACACGCGTTATAATTGCAATATGAAAACGGAGTGGAGCTCCTCTCTGCTCTCTTTGCTCTGACAGCCAGCAGGGCTTTCAGGATGAGTCAGCATCAGGGTGTCTGTGGCAACAATTGGGGAAGCAGGGAGGGACTCATGCCAGCTTTCATGATTTCATGACTGGTGCTTTAATGCCAAGTCCCCAAAGTGGGCAATAACACAGAAAAAACAACGCTAGAGTTGTCGCTAGTTGCTTTTTTGAAAAGGAAAAGTCGCTGGGGTCTGAAAAGTCGCTAAATATAGCTACTAAGTCACTAAGTTGACAGCACTGCATGGGTAGCTAGGTGGAGCCAATGGCCATCGTAATAATCGGGAGTTTTTTTAAACGGCTCGTTTTCCAGACACAAACAAAACATTTACTTATTGCCAAAAATGTCACAATTTGGATTTTGTTTTCGTTTTGTATTTCTCTTTATTTAACCAGTTAATCAGTCAGTATTCAATCAGCTCAGTTCACTCCCCTGTCACCAGTCACCACCAATCAGTTCAGCTCTACCTCTCGTCACCACCCTTCCTCAGATCAGCCTCACCTGTTACCTGCAATTAGTGTTTCACTCCGGTCACCTGGTTAGCTTTCTATTTATACCTGCTTCCACCCTCTGATCAGGGCCAGATTATTACGAGCCTATTGGTGAGTCTAGTCCACCGTTTCGCTGTTCTGTACATGCCTGTTGATCTGACCCGATTTGCCAGACTGACCCCTGAATTACCTGTTTTTCCTGCCTGATCTGACTGCCTGCCTGGTGCCTGACCGGTCCTGACTTTGGTATTCAAACTAGCGTTTCCTCGTTAGATTATTTAAATTTGCCATTTGTCGGCTCTGGACTAATTTTGGGTGTTGGACGCTGTCGTCCTGTTTTTTGCTTGATGTCCATTTTTGTTTTGCCTGTTCATCACCGCTTTTATAAATTACCTTATACCGAACCTCTGCTTGCCTGGCATAATTCTGGGTTCTCTGTATTCCGTTCATAGCGAAAAAACAGCTAGGTGTTTTTTTTTCTTTTTTTTTTTTCTTTTCTTCTTTCTTGGACTTGGACTGTGTCTAGAAGCAGTAGAGACAAAAAGGATTTTTATCAACAGGTCACCTTTAAAGTTGTTTGTGAGGTTTGAAGAACACATGTAGATCGCAGAAGCAAAGGGCTTTAGATGTGCTCAAGCCGGTTTAGTGGCCAATTTGGTGATGTGCTTTGGGTCATTGTCTAATCAGAAGAGCTGTTTTTGTCTCAGCTTTAACTATGCTGACGTGTAGCAGTCCCTCCTGCATAACATCACCTGGTACTCCACAGTGGGAATGATGCTTTTCGGCTTATAAGGATTTATTTTCAGCAGTCCACAGGACACGACTCCAAAACTTAAACTTGTTGTCCCTGACTGTATTAGCAAATTGTAAACCGGCCTTTTATGCTGGTTTATGTCGATTTCGGTAAGCTTCTTGTTTGGATAGATAAACAGGACATTTTCACCTTCAAATTGGTTTGGTAATGAATGAAACCCTAATTTGAACTTCATTTTGTGTTTACTCAGGTTATCTTTGATACACAGATTAATTGAATTGTGACCAAAAATAAATAAATAAAGCAAAAGCAGAGGAAACCTTGAACATCCATTCAAACTAACTCCTTCATTTGTCTATTTTCTCTATGGCCAAGAAAGTGAATTGTCTGCTAAGAAAGCCACTTGAGTCAAATCCACAGAATGCATTTCCTGTGTTTTGTGGCGGTAGAAAATACTGCTGCCAGAGCTTTGACGTTGTTGTGGCCTCTCCTTTCTCTGTGTCTGAAGGCCTCAGACCTTCACGGAGGAAGTGACTCACCCCGTCTGGACGAGGAGGAGAACCAGTGAGCAAGTGCAGTCATTCTTACAGCGGCTTTACAAAAAGGTGCATGTCGAGGCTTTTACCCAGAGCGATGACGCTGTATTTCTAGTTCTGACAACAGATGTGGCTTTTGACATGAGACAGTTGCATCATCCTAATTTATTATCCTTGGCCATTCTGTTTTGAGTTCCGGTTTATGTTATATTTTAGGATATAGACCATATTCTGCCTAATTATTTTCAAGTTCAGTGGGAATCACAAAACCGGGATACAGCAGAAACATTGTAGATAAAAATAAAACTTATTTGAGACTGTGGGTTTTTTGTCAAACGAAGATAAGAGAACTTTGGCAAAAAAAAAAACCTGCATGAAGAGAAATGCTCCTTTTAACAAACCTGACTAAGGCAAATGTTTCCTCTGATCAACGTTTACCATCGTCAAGTCCTACATTGTTGGTACTTTTGTTTTAGGGGTTTGACATGAACTGATAAAAATGCTGCCTTTGTTTTTAGGTCTTGCAGAAATTAGAAATAGGAATGCCTGATGTATTGGTAAATGTCAGTCATTTTCTCTGTCCCGCCCATGTTTAATAATTGGTGTTTATTTCCATCTTATTTCTGTTTGCGGGAGGAGGGAGCTGGCCGTGTGGTGTTTCTCGGTTAAATTGAACTCTGGAGTGGTTCAAATGCATATGTGAACGCCAAGCGGACCAGAGGCCACTCCAAAAGCAGGAAGAGGACTACAGCGCTGGGCAATCTGGGTAAATACAGTTGTAATTGAGCAATAAAGTAACTCATATATTGTAAATACTTTGTGTAAATACCATCTGTGTAAGCGTGACATCAGTTCAATCAAGCTGTATGCGCCCCTACTTGGACGCTGCCGCCTCACATGGAGCCATCTCACCCACCTTGTGTAACATAAAATAATCTCCGTGGTCCTCTGCCTCGTCCTGCTGAATTGTGCTTGTCTGGCACGCTTACTAAAAGACAGAAATGCAATAACATGTAAAATCTGTTGCCATTTCATCTTGTTAACATTTCCATGGAAGCTGTGCTGTGTTGCTGACCAACTTCTTTTCTTCTTTGTGTCTTGGTGCAGCGCTGCCACAGGTGAAGGGTTGAACAAGTTGGTCATTGACAAAGTGCAGTGCCAAAGCAAACCGCACCAACTGAAAATTTGCAATTTGCCTGCAAGATTATAAAGTATGAAAACAGCCAATTGAAGCAGACAAGCAATGTCAATAAAGTAGGGACATTTTTGTTTTTTTCCACCTACAAAAAAAGGTTAAAAAAAAATAAAACAACTGCACTTCTTTTCTGAAGCTGAAGATGTTTTGCTTCCCATCCAGGAAGCTTTCTCAATTCAAAATACACCTTTGGCAGTAACAACTGACATCAAGCATTTGAAAAAGCTGGCAACGACTCTTCTACATCGCTAAAGAATAATTTTGGCCCACTCTTCTTTACAGAATTGTTTCAATTCGGTAACATAGGAGGGTCTTAAAGCATGAACAGCGTGTTTAAGGTCGGGTTTTAATCCAGACTTTGACTAGGCCACTCCAAAACCTTCTTTCAGTTCCTTCCTTTCTCTTGTGGAGTACAGAAGTGGTTTTGCTGATGTGCTGAAATTTTCCACAAACATGTCATAATGTACAAACGCTCGTTTCTCATCTATTTCCAAGAATATAAGCCTGATAAGCTAGCATGAATTAAGCTAACCCAGCTCTTTGCTCCACTCAAACACACACAGGCTGTGATGTCGTCTCTGTTTAATGCCAGTAGCTGCATCGTCACTGTGCCAGCCAGGCAGCCTGAATGGGTTTATGTATCAACCCACAGAGGTAGTATATGCTAATTTCCCTCAGACAGACTTCTGGTTCCTGTGTTTGCTCGGGTTTAGTGTTTCTCTGAGCCAGAAATGAGCTGCCACTTGGATTACACATCCAAAAAAAAATATTCTGACATGGGAACAGAGGAAATCCATCTCCCCGCTGACTGCTGCCACTCGCAGCCGAGCAAATGTAACTGTTGGGGAATGCTAATGAGGTGCGAACTTGTTAGTTCTCCTCTATTATTCATCCGGACGTGTTGGCTTTAAAGTCTGCCTGTAGCTGTGTCTGTCTTGTTCTTCACAGGGGGAGGACCATAGGAGGGGGTGGGAGGCTGGATAAAAGAGATTAAAGTATCATCAAATAACCTTCTATCAATAATAAAAAGGACAAACTTGGTATCTGCATAATGATATTCACCCTTGAATATGGTGGGGTGGAGTGAGGGCTTGCTGGCTGAGCCAAGACCATCATCAAAGAGAGTTTAACGGATGCTTGATAGACTCATTTTACCATTAAGGTTCTTAAACTAAGATAGCTGGACTGCAGAGCTGCAGAAGAAGTCCTTAGAATACAAGATTGGCTGTAACACTCTAAAAATATCCCAATACATGCATAGGTCATGCAATGAAAATCTTACTTTAAATGCAAAAGCAGATGGTGGTGAGTGTTAATAGCCACACCTGCCCTGGGGCAGACTGACAGAGGCTAGGCTGCCATACATCGGCGCCACCGGACCCTCGGACCACTGCCAGCAGGCAATGCAGGTGCCCAAGAACACAACGACTGAGACAGTTTGAGGAGGGGATCAAACCAGCAACCTGCCAACTGCAGGACAAACTTCCTAACTCCTGCGCCAGTATTGCACGTGATTCAATCCAAGAATCAGTGTTACTCGTGCTTTTCTTTTTTGTCCTGCATTTGAGGAAGTTCCTTTGGACAGTTTCCATGGATGTCAGTCAAATATCGGGCAAAACTAAGTACTGCCATAATATTCACCAAATATTAAACCAGCCTTTTAGTGGCAATAACAAGAAGAAAGTTGGGACATTTTCAGTCTCTCACATCCTTTCGGACAACTTTTCTTATTAATAGTGCTTTTATTTGTCGCGGCTTGGAGGTTTTCACCTGTTGAACAGATGGACTCACATTTGGCTGTAGAATACCCAGCTAAACACAGGAGTTCATCCTCTGTCTGCAAAATGGCCAAATCCCTTGGCTGCAAAACAATCCCAAACCACCACCCTACCACCACTGTGTTTGACATTTGGTAGGAGGTCTATGTTGTGATGTGCTCTACTTTTGCCGTATTTATCGCTGCTATTCTTTTTAGAAAGAAGATGGTTTTCATTGGAAACCCAAACAAACCATGATTATTTAGCCTTTTTTCTTATTATACTGTTTTAACTAATTTTAACATTTACAATGCTAACTGAACATTTCAGCCCAACCCTTGGGTTCATTTGCTGGGACGTCCACCTCTGGGAAGATTGGCTACTACCTTAAAGACTGATCTTTCTCATAGTAGAATACTTGGACTTCAAATTATTTGGATAATGCCTTTTGACCCTTCCCAGACAGATGGGTTGAAGGAGTTGCTTCTCTAGATCAATTCAATTGCTGCTGTCTTCTGTTCTTTGCGTTAACAAAACATGGCAGCCAACCATCATAAACCCCTGCTTTTATAGAGTCTTTCACACTAGTGATGATCTGTTTGGCCATTGTCTATTCCCGCTTGTTTGTGCAGAGTCGTGGGGGTGGTGCTGGTGCCTATCTCTAGCAGTCATTGGATGAGAGGCGGGGTATACCCTGGAGAGGCTGCCAGTCCCTCAGAGGGTCTTTTAATCCAGTGCCTATGATTAGCAGCACCTGCCCCTATGGAGGCTGCGAGGTTCATCTGAGCTAGTGCTGATACTAATTTTCTCTCAAATAGAAAGTATTCCTGGATCAATGATTCTCTGCTCTTTTTGTGTCTCTGCTCTGTCTTCTCAAGCCCCCAGTCAGATGGTCATTCAGACTGAGCCTAATTCTGCTGAAAGTTTTCCTCCCTGTTAAAGGGGAGTTTTCCTCTCCACTGTCGCTACATGCATGCTCGGTATGAGGGATTGCTGCAAAGCCATTGGTAATGTTGGCGAATGTCCACTGTTGCTGCACACTCATCCAGGAGTCAAGGAGTTGATGCAATCTGTTGGGTATCCTTAAATAAAAGCTTTTTAACCAATCTATCTTTTTGATTCAATGGAGTTGATTTTGTGCCTTGGGGTGGCACATGTTGTGAATTGGCACTATATGAAAACATTTAATTGAACTGAATTTAGTTTTTCCTCATTACAATCATGCAAATGTACTTTTGCCCTTGTTATTTTGCATTATCTCCCATCCGGGCCCAATAAACATCATGAGCTTGCTCGCGATGGCAAAGACTTTCATCAAAAATAAACATCAACAAACATTAACTTCAGGAAATAGACAGTAGATGCTCATTTGTTCTGGAGAGACAAGTGGCTTCTCTGACAGCAGGAAACCGGCCACCACTCTTTGGAAATTTAGTCACGTCACATCTTCTCTCAGAGGGCCATGACATGTGTAAATTTATTCAGCTCCATCAGCTACATAAACAAACATGTGATTCTCCCCCTGTTATCCTCATTCTTATTTTATTATGGACCTCACGGTGCCGCTGACAGCATCTCTCAGTCTAAACCAACACGGCAGAGTTGACATTGCATCTCATTTTATTTCAATTTCCATCACTTTCTCTCTTTTTTACCCTTCTCAGTTAAAAAACGAGAATTAAAATACTCATTAGTTTAGTCTGAAAAATCTTTTTTTTGGTCCTAAAAACAGCATATTACTTTCTACTTTCACACGGGTAAGAAACCAATTAAAGGCCAGAGCCGTGTTTTTTTTTTTTTTTTTTTTCATCTTTGCACTAAATTCTGGATGGGACATCAAATGATGCACCTTAGAAGAGTTTTCTTTGATGCAACCTTTAAATAGTGTGTAAGGTGTAGATCAGTGCTCTTGTCTTTTGGTGCTGGAGGTATAGAACCAGCTGGAGAAGATTCTGTAAAATGTATGGAGACATTGACCCTTTCCCAATACTCGCACTTCCACCCTTGTGGCCCTCAAATGCGCATTCCCACTGAGGGTGTGAGTGCGCAGTGTGTCACGATTCTCCAGACTGGTTTGCCAAAGTGTATTACCCACAATTCATTGCTACACGTGGAGTTTGGAGCAAAAAGGGGAAAATATGCCAATTATACAAGTCATAAAACAATATATTTTAGTTTTGAGAGTAAAAAGATCTGTACTCTGCATTTAAAATCATCCTGCCCCCATAATTAGATGAATGACCAATTTTTTGTTCCTTAAAACAAATATGGCAATTCTTTTTACTCATACCTTTTTAACTTTTCTATTTTACTGGCACAGATGAAATTACTTAACTTTCCCCAATATTACAGCTGAAAATGACCATCTGTTCACTGGGCACAGCCTCCATCAAGGCTATGAGTGAGTTATGGCTATTTAAACATATTTTAGGGAAGCATAAAATAATACATTTTATATGTATATATTGAACAGACATATCTCTCTGGCAATGAAATAATAAAAAAAAAATATGGAATTGGAGGGAAAAGGAAGAAAAACAGTGACGAGAGTCCTGAAGATGACCTTAAGGAAGGGTGAGGGAACATGAAGAGGAGGCAAAAAAAGAACGATGACCAGAGCAGAGTCTGGCTGCTAAATTCTCTGGGATAAATATATACAATGTTAGATTTCTATGGGAGACTTGTTGACCACCTTACCAAGTAAAAAGTGTTCCCTAAATAATAATCAGCCGGTTTAGTTCTATTGCATCTGTTTTATTTAATGTGCTTGTTGAAATTGCACTCTAAAATGTCTGAAAGTAGCAAGTTATGTGTTGCATGACTGTTTTTTGAATTTGTTTTATCTGAAAGTGGCTGTTTCCAAAAAAAATGGAAGGAAACAGTCGCAGCAGTTGATGAATACAATAAAGAAATAGTTCTGAAAAAATATTAAATCTCTTTATTATTATTATTAACAAAATTTCTGTATCACAAGAAAAGAACGCCACAGCAAGCTGCTGTTGTTAATGAAAGGCACACAGCATATATATTTATTTTGTTATTTTAGATTTATTTTGGGTATATGTTTTAACAATATTATTTTCCCAATCATTTTTCATTTGTGGTAAAAAGCCATTTTGCTATGCCCAATCCCCTCAAATCCTGCACTGTATTTCTTTCAAAACTATTGTTTGAAATTTTTAATAATTTTTAGTAGTAAAGGTTGCAAAACCAGTGTCGGTCCGTCTTGTTTTGGTGACACAATTATGACACAGAGGCGCAAGTTGATGACGTAACACACAGTATCCCAATTCTCCAATTCTGCACTCTTGTAATCTGTACACTTGAACCCTTAATGCCCTTCCACCAGGTGCACCCATGAGGGTGTAGTGTGAGTATTGGGACGGGGCCTTTTTCCAGCTGGACTTACACACCTGGAAGCAACGACATAATAAACACAAGCCAGGCAGGTGGGGCGGCTGCATGAGGACAGCAGATACAAGGTAGGCTCAAACAGAGAAAAGGGCTCCTTATGTTGTAGTTTAAGCAGATCAGTCGCCTTGCTCGAGTAAATAAATTATATATTTTTTTGCTTCTGGTTATATTTAAGGGGCTGATTGTGTGCTTTGCATTGATTGGGTTGAGTATGGAGACTTTTATTGGATGTTTCTCATTCAATCTGCGTCCATGTTAATACTTTGTTCTGCAATTTAAACTTAATTGATTGATGGAGAGTGTTTTCTTCTTTGGGGTTTTCGACCAATTCTTGAGCTCAACATAAAATTGAGCTTAAACCGAGGTGAACAAGCTGGGACGGTTTAGTTTAGTTCCTCATTTACTTCTCTGTGCAGAAATACTACAAGGTTATTTTACAATCTCTGCTGAGGTCCCACTGTGTGGATGATGAATAGCGCTTCCAGGTTAAAGCCTTTGGTCAGCTTGGCCTCGTCTGTCCAAAATCCTACAACACAGATACGTCCACTAGCAATAATACCACAACTTTGTGACTGTGTTGCAAGTGAGAAGAGAGGTGTGGAAGGAAAGGGGGGCACGTTTGACCTGTTTTTGAAATATGGTTGTAGCCAATCAAAGTGAAGTTAACTACATAGAGCGCAAATCATTACTGCAGCCAACCCTTTTACTGCCAAAACAACCCCCTGCAAAAAGGTGACTTTTTTTTTTTTTTTATGAAATTCTATGGAGAATTTACATATGCAGCAATATCAGCTACAATAAATGGTTTATACAGTGATGGCATGGCACCTTTTAAGGTGCTTTAGCATCTTGCAGCCTGCTTTCGGGGTGAACTTGCTTGGCCATGTTCCAGTAGTACTGAACGCCCTCTGCTTGTAGACCGTCTTCGGTGGAATGGCTGATTTCAGCTTCTTTTGAGATGTCTTTAACATTCAGACCCATAAACCACTGCAGTCTTCTTTCTGAGGCCGTCAGACATCTCTTTGGATTAAACCATGATTTTCACTTTAACAGTCAGCAACACCAAACTAAATTTCTACGGTTTAAACAGGACTGTTTAAGACCTCCTTCAAACACTGAGAAACTAGGTTTTAATCAGGTCCACTTAATGTGATGTGTAATTTTAGCCAGTGTTTTTATATATTTATATTTATTTGACAGTCTTACAGGGAATGGGGTGTTGAGAGAGAGAGAGAGGGGGAAGATATGCGGCAAAGGTCTGTGAACCCATGTCGCCGCATCGAGGACTGAGGCCTCCGAACATGGGTCGTGTGCTCTACCCCTGCACCACCACCACGCCTGATTCTAGCCTTTTTAAGTCAAAATCATCTAATACAGTAGAACATTTTCTTTCTGCACTAAGAAGTGAACAAAGTTCTGCCTATAAGGCATCCTTGATCAAACACTATGAGCTCCACTGTTGCTACTTTTCACAAGGAAACTGCAGAAAACCTTTTATAACATATGCAATCTTACTGGTGAATAATTATGTTTTTGGTTGCGTTTCTTTCTTCCACGGGTTTTAATGTGAAAACTTGTTGCAGCATTGCCTAGTTATTTATTTTTCCCAGAAACGTTGATGTCATTTGCTTTATTTAATTTTGAGTTGCGAAACTCTCGCCATTGGCACGAGAACGACATTATCGTCCTTGGTCAAAGAGCTTCGCACTGAAGGTGAAGTGGAAAACAAGACCTGATGGGGGGGGGAAAAGTGCTTCCACCAAATTGAAAACGAATGCAGGAAACATCTCACTCAACAAAGAGGCGCAGGGCTACAAAGCAGCAATTTCTGATCAGAGCAGAAAAACCCTCGCTTTCTGTTTGTTCTATATTTGCTCGTATGGCCTCGAGTTGATTCCCATATGGGCTCCACTGTGGAGCATTTCAGGAGTAGTGCGCCTGAAGTGGTTGAGTAATATGTTTTCTGATATAGAAGATGGGCAAAAACACAATCCCATGACCCAGTTTGAGACAAAACAGGAGGCGCTGAATAGTAACGGCACTTTTAAGAACCCTCCCCTGGCCAATCAGAAGATGACAATGAGTGAAGCGCTGCAATCGTCGCCACAGTCGGCCTGAATTGGGGCCAGTGAGGTGTTTATTGATCAGGGGCAGCACCTCCTCCTTTAACTGCTTCGGTTAAAGGCTGCAGAGACCAAAGCGGAGAAGCGTCCCCCTCAGACCCACAAACGCAGAGTTTTAATGGTGTTCAGAAAACAATCTTTTCTCTGTCAGACAAGACGGGGAGTGAGGTGACCTTTCAATCATCTCTTCAGGGACAGAGGTGGGCGGAGCTTTTCCCCAGACAGAAGATTGGTGTGTGTGTGTGTAGGGGGGGGCTGCTCGGGTTCTGTTGCTAGGCAGCAAGACCCTGCAATGACAGTGTGTCAACAATGAGATGAGAATGAGAAAGAGATTGCGCCTGGTCCCTTCAGATGAGGAGAAGGAGGGGGGGGGTCTTCGATTTAGGTGTGTGTGTGTGTGTGTGTGTGTGGCCGGCTCAAGGCAAGGCTTGTCAGGAAAACTATTCATGAACATGCTCTTTATATTCGCCTCAGCTGTAATTGTAATTTTCTTCTCCTCATAATGCGACCTTCACATTATGCGTGAGTCATTTCCAGCGTTGGGCTCGATGAGAATACAATGAAAGCCAGTTTTTATTTTTGTGTTTGGTTAATGAGAATGGGCGGGCTCTAATTTTGCCGCCTCTATGGCTGAGGAAACATCTGTCATATCTGTGGCGTGACTTGAGTTTTTTTTTTTTTTTTTTAAATCTGATTTTATGAGTTTGTATAACAGCAAAGGTTAGTGGAGCTTGAGAGACCAAACTACTTTGGAAAGATTTTAGAACAAACACAAACTCGTTTCTGTAAACTTTGTTTAAACCAATAAGAACTGATTAAATATGACTCAATATTGAGTATAAAAACAAAGGAAAAAAGATGATTGCATCCTTCCATCAGTCCATCCACCTGTCCACCCATTCCCTAAGGCAGGGGTATCCACAGTGGCCCTGTACAGATTTTATGCAGCCCCCTACACCCCCCTCAAGCATGATTTGACCTACCGGCACTGCTGGTTTATGCAGGTGGAGACTTTTTTTTTTTTAAGTTGAAAATGTCAGGTACAAAACAAAGCATTTGTATTTTAATAATCAAACTTTTTAACATTCTCTTCAATTTCATAGTAAATGGGACCATATCTATAAAATGACTGACTTAAATGCAGCCTTTGGTGCGCCAAAATCTACTTTCAAATAATTTATTAAAATTGACTTAATATAGCAAAGGTTTTCAAAGACGGAGAGACCTGAATTTTGTCCTTTATTGCTCAGAATAGACCTTTTTTTTTTTTTTTTTTTTTTTTTTTTTTTTTTTTTTTTTATTCAATATTTTTCAATTGAATCCTAAAGAATTTGCCAACTGGATGACAACCAGATTTTAATGAGGCACATGTGCAAAACCCTTTTTCAAGTTTTGGATCTACAGACTTGCGTAACCCTTTCCCCCAGAAAATCTGACTAAATAGTTTAATTAAAATGCTGCCTGCTCACATTTCGTGGAGCAGGTACAGATGTCCACAATATGTGTCAGTAATCTAAGCTTTTTTTGTAAATGATTTTTCCCCTCGATTACTTTTGACTCGATCATTTTGTCCCACAGGAGGAAGCGTTTGGACATGCCTGCCTTAAGGGCTCATCTCGCCATTACTGGACAATCTTTTGTGCCAAATTAACAGTGTTGCCATTTTGTTTCCATGTCTTCAGAATAATTTAAAGAAAGCAGAATTTTAGATCATGTGACGATCTGAGAGTTGAACGGTTCTTGTCTAAGCAGGAACTGAATGGGAGTGTGTTGACCAATAGCTGACTGCCTCGTCCAGAGCCCATTACTGAACTCTGTCACAGGCATGAAAATGGCTTTGACAGGCTTATCGGCAACACAGCTGATGTCCACGTTAATGGGAAATAAAAAGCTCTTGTTCGATGGATAAAATAAAAAGCCATAAAAGCGATGCTTTCTGACAGGGTTTTACTCAATCCTCTGACAGTAAACGTTTCTGTGCCAAGGGCTGAAAATTGTGATAATTTAAAATTTTATGGACACAAAAATGGATTTGGGTGGATAGATTGAATTGGTTTATGCAAAGGTGGAGTGGGGCTGCATGTTTTGTACCTGGCTATTTGACATTTTAGCGCATGTGAACAAAAAATAGATGAGCAGTCTTTTTTTAAAAAAACAAAACAAAAACAAAACACGATCTATCCCAACAGGAAGCAGGGGAAATTGACTAGAGACGTGGAATCACACACACGCTTATTTGGGATGAATTTTGAGGTGGGAGGGAGCAATACAAACGATGAGTGTGGAGAGACACTCAGCAGGAACCACAAGTGGTCCACTGTTCCGCGACAGCAGCACCTGCCTCGCTGCCTCCCTCCTCTTCACTCCCCTGCAACAGAAAGCCTCTCAAAGCCACAGCACGGGGGGGAATCCAAAGAAAGGGGGGCGGTTGTTTGGGTGTCTGTGCGTGTACGCGTGTGAAAGTGCATGCGAGTGTGTTACATCACAAAGAGAGTCTTTGACTGTCCAGAAAGGTAGATTCCCACCAGAAAAAGCAAAAAAGAAGCACCTTTCTTCTCTAGAAATGGACAATTAACTGGAGGGAGTCAGTAATGACGCAGCGAAGACTATAAAAGACGTAGAAGTCTTTCTATTCCGAGTGCAAACACATCGTCGTTCACCTGAGAACTAAAGGTTCAGCAGGTCAGTAGTCTGGACTCTGTATAAATGCAACTGAGTTGTTTCCGTAGGATAAATACTATGATCCTAGGTTTTTGTTTTAAATCCAGACAAGCTTCTTTTTTTTCTGGTGGGAACTACAGGATGTTTTGAAATCACAATAAAAAAAAAAAGAAACGGAGGAAGCTGGTGGCCTACGTGTGCCAGGGCAGATTTGCTCTACAAAACGGAAATCTCAAGACCGCAACTGACTTTATTAAATCAAGACTGGATCCGACATCAGAGTATGCTGGCCACAATGAGGTAATAGTAACTTTAAACTATTTGGGTTATTTATGTGCTGGTTTGTTTGTGTGTGAGTGAGTGTGTGTGTGTGCGTAGAAAAAGGCATGTTTGTGTTGAGTGGGCATATGTGAGCTAGTTGGTCACCAGGAATGGTAAATGATTTGTACTTGTATAGCGCCTTAACTAGTCTTGACGACCTCCAAAGCACTTTACACTACAGTTATTCACTCATTCACACATACATTCACACCCTGACGGTGGTGAGCTATGTTAGTAGCTACAGCTGCCCTGGAGCAGGCTGATGGAGGCGGGGCTGCTATACACCGGCGCCACCAGGGTTACTGCCACCCTTTGACCACCAGGCAATGCGGGTGAAGTGTCTTGCCCAAGGACACAGCGACGGAGATCTCCACATACCCAAGGGGGGTAGTCCCTACGGAGCACCTGAGTATAGGATCAAGGAAGCCAAGGACTAGCACAACCCAGACCATTGAGTCACAGTTTAGGACCCAAAGCACTGCATGGTGCTCCCTCCATCAAGAGTTTACTGATGTCTGGTAATGCATATGTTAGGAGGGGTCCTCCTCAGATCATCCCCAGTCATGGGCTGGAAGTATCAGGCTTTTAAGTTGTGGTCCAAACAATTCAACTAATGGGGCAATTAATGGGTCTGGTGAGATTAGATGGGTCACTTGCCCTACCTTTGGTTTGGTTCAGTGCTTGGTGCGATCTCACCTGATGCTACAACCTTGAGACGTGTGTGTCAAGGTTTGAAACCCAAAAAACTCAAACACCCAAGGACGATGACATCTGTAGGCCCTGAAGGTCATTAGTGAAGAAGTTCTCGAGAGATGAAACATCTTCAAGAGACAAAAGAAGTCCAGTTTCCTACATTTGGAAATGCCATGTATTCAGTGACACATACAAGAACATCTTTTCCTCCATGTTTATCCTATCGGTAACATTTACAAATATGACCTGGCCTACTTTGACTAATGTTTAACTTCATTTTTCCAAGTATTCATTTGAAACATCCTACATGGAAATCTATTGTCTCACGTATGCCGTTTTGTCGTAGTTTCAATGCAAGCTCCCAAAATCTGTTGGTAAGTCTGCTTGCAGCCTCTGTCCCCCTATGTGAAGATTTTCTCCTGAATAATTCTGTAGCAAAACTTGACCTTCGGAGATTCAATAGGTTTCCTTTGTGGATTCAGACGCTTCTCCACTTCACGTCCCGCTCTAAAGCAGGACTGGTGAAACCTAAATGTGTTATTGACTGCCCTATTGTTCCAAGAAATCAATGCAAGGAAACAAACGAGGGGTTTCTGAAAAGCCGTTTTTCTGCTAGGATTAATCCCCCTCATCACTCAGTGGCAAGCAGTGTTTTTACAAGCAGTCATTGAGGTGTAATTGGCTTGTTGATTGGAAGGCATCAGTAAAAGTCACTGCTGTCCAGAGGTGTATGATTCACTAGATTTGCTGTATTTGAGCTGTGAGAGCAGTTAAAGCAGATGGGTACTGATTTAACTGTTTTCTGAAAATAGTAACGGGGCTGATGGCAATCTCAATAATTGTGAAATGTCAACCTGAACAATGTCGTATTACAGCAGAATGGAAAAAAAGCAAAGTCAATAACCAAAAGCAACATAACACATGTAGAAATGTTGATTTTTGCAAAGCTTGAATTACAACGCATACGTTGGATGATTGTAAAAAGAAGAACCAGGGGAACAAATTTGGATTTATTATCATTTCTGTTCTAATCCTCATTGGGGGAGTTATGCATACAGACTCAGATATATTGCCAGAAACCCACTAGGATTTATTAACTTCCTTAGCATCTGCACCTAAACCATAGTTGTAGTAGCCATCTTTGGGTAGGGAGTGGTGGCCTAGTCATTAAATCAGTGCGCTTGCACTCTGAGAAGGTTGCAAGTATCCGGTTCAATCCCTGCAGATTGCCCCTATAGATCCCTGAGGAAGACCCTTAGCCCCAGATTGCTCCCTGGGCGCTTTAATAGCTGCCCACTGCTCCCAAAGGGACGGGTTTAACGTAGAAGACAAATTTTGTGGAATGTACTATTTCAATGACAAAGATTTCTTCTTTATCAAGCTTTTGGCGTAATTGTCCATGGATATTTTACCATAACCTTGCCTGCAAGCTGAATTCTCGCAGTACTTGTGCATTCTTGTCCCTGTGGCCAAATACCTCAAGCTTTGTCGCTTCTGACCATCACACTTTTCTCCAGAAGGCATTTGGCTTCTCCTTTTTTAGGTAGCCGGATCTTTTAGTTGAGCTTGGCGTGAATTGCTGTCGAGTAGGGTCTTGGTCTGCACCCACTGCCCAAGGTGCTTCAAAATGGGCTTCATTGTGGACATTGACACTACTGTTCCAGTAACTTCCAGTCCGTGGCAGGATTAAGCCTCTGTGATCCCTGAGTTGTTCCTGGACATCTTAATCGCCTTCCTTTTCTTTGAGGATCTGGCAATGAAAATGTGGACCAAAAATGGGCCAGTGATTGCAAAAACACAGCGACACTGGTTTGTGAAGTTAATATTTCGAGGTACCATTAAGTCTATAGAATGGACTTAACCTCATAGCTGTTTGGGTCTTCATCCAAGCCTCGGTAAAGTGACGACTGGTCGGAATAACTTCCTTCTTTCCTTCCTTTTTGTTTGAACTGATCATCTTGGAATCTGCTGCTGTTTAGAAATCCTCAAAAAGAACAACCTGTGTAAATCCCCTCATGTTCTTCTCCGTGGATCTTAACTGGGTTCCTTAGTCTCTTGGCTATTGTTCTGGTGACTTTCATAAGTGTGGTCAAACAAATTCCCATTTAATGCTGGCAAAAGGAGACAACTAGCTCCTTCAATCATGACTCCTTTGAGACGTTAAGACAATCAATAACCTCCATGACCACTTTTAGGTGACTTTACATTTATTTTACTTTGTATACTTTAGTCCTCGTATGGATCAGAGAAATTACCAAAATCCAAAATGATGCATTTGAAGTCATATTTTAACATTAATTCCACACTGGAAAATAATGGCTTCAGTACATGATTAAACCATCCTATTCTGTGTTTTATACTTTTAATTAGCAGGTTTTTTTCTGCAGGAGAAAAATGGCTAAACTCTGCCGCTTATTGAAGTGATCCGGACAGTTATATCATAGGAACCTTGGACATGTCTACCTTACTGTCAAGGAGGCAATTATTCATACCTATAGTATGCATTGCCTGAAGAATCTTGCAGTTCAGCATCAGTACTTCTAGATCTTAATTTGTTGATTTTGCAAATTGCTTCACCCAAACACTCTCTTACAAACACATTATGTCTAACAGGTTCTCTTTCCTGTTGGGCTTTGTTTTATTGGACTATAGCAAAGAAGCCAGCCTAATAAAGTATTTTACATCCTAATGAGTATATAAAAATACTTCTCCAATAGTCTGATTGTGGTATTAGGAAATCAAAGAATATCAAACCTTTCACTTTTTTGTTACTTAAAAAAAGGATATTGTAAGCTTTTGCATTGTACATTTTGAAATATTTGTTTCTCTTAAACAACAAGTTGTCTAAGCAACGAAGTTGGAAATATGTCAGCTCCTGGCTTGAAAAGACTGTATTTAGGAGGAGACGAAACAAACAAGACATTTAATTTGAAAGTGAAACACAGATTGTCAGGAGGATGGCAATCACAGACAGGGAACTAATAACATTAATTACAGCTCAGTTCCATTAAAAAGTCTAACCAAGCCACACAAGTAGGATGGAATAAGTGGTTCGGAAGCTGATTTGACCAAAAAACATCAATTTCATGCTTTGTAGGCTGACAGATGGATTCAGGGACGCTGTGGCATTTTTCTGATTATCTGATTCAAACCAAATATCTACAGTAAATGAAATGAGGTGACGTGCGGATGTGGCTCCTGAATTATAGATTAGCTATTTGAGTTAATCGTAGCGCACTGCTGAAGATTACATCTGAGTTGCAAAGTTAGAAAAGTTTTCCAATGTAAAACTGCTACTTATGAACGTGGCTAATGCATTGTTTTATACCTCTGAACAAGCAGCGGTGTCGGTAAGTGTAACTTAACTGTAGAAATATACATAGGTTTCTAACGCGGCGGGATCATCTGAAGAGGATTCATAATCATCGCAAACAGATGAAGTGCACACCTCACACATACAGGCCCCCTCAGTTTAATGGGATGGAGGACTCTGCCAGCTGGTGTACCACACACACACACACACACACACACACACACACACACACACACACACACACACACACACACACACACACACACACACACACACACACACACACACACACCTAATCCCCTGTTCGATTTGTCACCCCTCCAAATCCTATTCATCCGACTTCCTACCCACTTCTTCAGAGCCTCTCCAGTGACGTCTCCATCAGCTCCTCGTCTTTTGTTTTTTTTTTGTCTGTTCAGCAGCCAGATCTCTACGGCTGAACATGTTCGGCGTGCTGCAAAAAATGTCAAAAGCAGTTGAATCATCATCTAGTTTCCCTTTAAATAAACGCACGCTCATCCATTGAGCGAGCCTCATTTTATTCCCCGTTTTACAGAGACTAGTTGGAAGTGGAACAACGGTAGTCTGTTTTTCTTAATCCACTAAATATAGTTTCAGCCAAGAGGCTAAACTAGCTTAGCTTGTCTTAGTTTAGCACAAGAACTGAAATGAAAAAAATCCTAATTTGCATATTTCCTTTAGTCTCTGCATAAGGAAATAAAAAACTTTGTTATTTTTATTTTATTTTAAAGTGTTGTCTTTGACTTTAAAAATGATTTAACGTACAGAACACGTTTGAGCCTCTGGTACTAATTGGGCATTGATTCAACACCACAGGCTACCTGATTATTGTTGTTGAACATGTTCTTCCCTTTCTGACCAGTGCAACCATCCTCTAGTTGCTGCTTCAAGCGGAAGCATGCAGGGTGTCACAGAGTTCAGATGATCTCAAACTGGTTTTTTGAACATGCCGATGACCTTGCCTCACTCCAACTCCAGTCATCAGGTATTTATCCAAAATCATGGCAGTTTGCTGGTGTCACGGTTGTGCAGTCGACAAATCTGCTGTGGCTGCATCGTGCTATCATGTTAATATGGACCAAAATCTCTGAGGAATATTTCTGACACCATTTTGAATCTGTGAATGAAGAATTAAGGCATTTCTGAAGGCAAAAAGGAGGTCTAAGGTGGTGGTCCTAGTGAAGAGCCCAGAGAGTATACAGACTCGTTCAATGAATTAGAATATTACTGAAAAGTTCATTTATTTCCAATAAGGGAAACACATTACATAGATTAATTACACAGGGACTGTTGTTTTCAAGCCTTTATTTTGGTTAATTATGATAAATCTCCCACTTTCAGCTCACAAAAACATGACATTTAATAATAAAACTTCTTAATAGACCAATACAAAACATTTTAATGTAGAAATGTGAGCTTAATAAAATGTATTTTGAAAGTTACTTTCCAAACAACTTAAAATAATGACAAACAAGCTTAATCCCAATTCATGCTAATTTATACAATATGACTGTATTATATTTGCAAATTAAAGTCCATGGGCTAAAAATGGTTGAGTCTATATTTGTGAATATTGACTTTGAAGTTGACACGTGACCAGTTAGCAGTACAGAACCTTTATCGTCTTGGCTGTGAATAAAGCCACTTTCTTGGTTTCATCTAGGAATTAGTTTTGGTCATACAGTTATTTACTATATATAGTTAGTTTAAATTTGGATCAGTCCAAGTTAAACCTCACAACAAAAGTTTTGAAGTTTAGTTTTAGTGATAACGATCACAAGTCAGTACAATAAAAGAACCTAATGACTTTGCACCCTACTACCCCATCTTACAGTGTCATAAGATGACTTATAATTTTTTCCCCTAAGATGGTGCATGAAAGATTAGGGGAAGCTGGTAGATTTAATGGTACATTATTCCGGTTGGAAATAAAACAGGAGTGCACCCTGATGTCAGTGTGGTGATGGATAAGGTCAGAGGTCACCATGGAGCCCCAAGTTTAGTATCCAGTATGGCCTCCATGCATAAAATAGACAACTATAATTTATTTATTAGCATTTCTGACAGCTTGTACCTCATTATACCAGAGGCAGACATAGTGCTATACCAAAATCTATTTGTGAACATGTTGCATTAGTGCTTGAATGTATAAAATTGAGGAAAATATGACCTAGCTTGTCTTGCTAATAGCAGCTTGTGGAACGACACATGACAGGTCCCTCGGGTTTTTATGAAATTTCAGCCAGAACGTGCTGAAAACGCTGGTCTGAAATTGTTCCCTGACTTGAGATCCAATGTCCAACACACATCGAGTGCATAATTATCGCTGAAAAGAACGTGAACTGAGAGGGCGTCAACTAGCTAGATTAGTGTAGCACAACTTTCAGCTTCTTAGTATAAAAGAATGCGGTGTAATTTAAAAACTTGATGATTGTTTTTTTGATTTTTTTCAAAATATAAACTGGATGGTTTAGAACTTAAGCTATTTTAAGCATGATTAAAGTTATAATGAAAAAATTCTACAAACTACAAATAATTTGTTACTTAAATATTATTAACCCGACAGTGGTTCTGTTTCCTAAAGGTTAAACTCCAATCTGCTCTCTACTGAACACTGTCCTCACAAACCAATTAACTCTAATCTTCAGATACCTTATGTTTGCTGCATTAACACAATCTCAGCCTAAAGGCTTATTTGCCAAAAAGTGACCAACGGCGGAGCTGTAAGGCCTGGGAATGGACTCTGATGAATTCATAATTGCCCCCCAATCCAGCCCCGAGGGTATCCAATAAAACCACCATGATGTCATCCCAGGGCTATATTCAAAACATGAGACTGACAAACATGCAGTGAGATGGGGTTCATAATCCAAATAAAGTTTCTTAAAATGTAAACTCTGTAAAAAACCATCAAATGTAGCTATTTCAGGAAATAGGAAAGTTGTAACTAACAATAATAAAATTTAAATCATTGTGATTTCATTAGTAATTCTTATTTAACATTGGAGCAAACTAAGGATGAACATTTATGCAGCAATCCCTTCACAGAGGATAAATGGCCAGATACATTTGGCTGCATTGCATCATTTTTAGCAATACCATTTAATTAAAAAAAAAAAAAAAAAAAAAACCTCCAGTTGCTTAATGACCAACAATTCAGGGTCCCATTTCTTAGGATTTCTGTTATTTGCAGTGGGGCCAGTAAGGGCTGCTGCCATTTAAATCATGCTGTATTGCTTAACAACGGTCCAAAGTGCTCCAATCTCCATTGGCAAACTGCACCGCTGTTTAGTTTTATGTATTTTTACTTATCTAGTGACGTTTTTAGTATGCATGGATGCATTAATTCACAACTTTTAAATTAAACTGGATTTTAATACAGTAATTTAGACTGCTGACATATCTCTGTTGCTCACTATAGGATCCGAAGATTATGAATGTGTATTGTCTTTTTGTTATAGTTGTCAGACCTTCACTATTACAAAATGTTTTAATACATTTCCTCAAAACACACAAAGATGTGTCATAGTACTTAAAGTAGGGATTGGGGCAAACTTTCTAATTATTCATACAACAATTACAGTAATGGAATGGATCACATTTGATTAATCAGTAAATGACCTTAACCTTTGGAAACATAATTTAAATTGATAGATTTTCTTTATGTCTTTCCCTACCTTGGTGTTGACATCTAATGTAGAGTTACCAGAAGATGAAATCCCAGATTTGGAGCGCCACCACATGGAGTTGGTTGGAATTGCGCTCTGACTGTGTAAATAAAAAACAAAAGGTGGTGAAGGTGTTATTTTCTAGTAAGAATAAAAATCTTATTTTTTTAAATGAGCAACAACAAGCTAATTATGATCTTCAATGCACATTTTGTACTCAACTGAAGTTTACTGGACTTGTTTTTTTGAGATTGCAATAGAGCACTTGTGTTTTCCCTTTTTTCAACGACTGCTATTATTGATTTTAGTCCTCACAATATGTAACCTATATTTTAGATATTTTCTCAAATATAAGTTGTAGTGCTAAACGTGTGTCTTTATTCCAGCGTGTGCATGATTTTTATTGCTGTAGGGTATTGTCAGAGCCTGGGACTTTAAACACTTGACATTGACACTGATTCAGATAAATGTTGATACACAAAGACTTTGTTCTTTTCCATCCAACATTAGAAATCTGGTAGATTTACAGCCATATATTTTCACCAAGTAGAAGACAGTAAAATATGAAATCTTGAATTGATTTCAAAACTAGAGAAAGGTGGACTAATGTAATTCTGACGGTGGCGTATTTAAAAAAAAAATGCATTGGACTTGGTTTAAAAAGACTGCAAGAAGAAAAAAAGAGAATGTAAACAACAAAGCCAAATATAAGAAGGTTATATAAGCAATTTAAAGGAGGTCAGTGGAAACTATGAGACGTTTTAGTAATTTTGGGAGGCTAACCGCTCCTGGGGAGGTTCCCCACTGTTCCATGTTTTCTCCGTTGGTAGGGTGGCTAATTGGCTTTCTCAGGTTTCCTGCTTCTGACACGTGGACTTTAAGAACCAAACGTTTGCTTCCTAACCGTTTAATCTCAGGCAACCCAGGCGCCAAATAGGAAGAGATAATCAGAGGAATTAACTTCACTTCTCCCTGGTCATAATGTTTTGCCTAATTTAAGTATATGTATTTTTCAAACTCATATTTTCTTCGTGAAGGTGCAACCAAAGTCATCCAGTGAGACTGATGCTATTTCTGATTAGGGAAATATTTGTACCTTCTCACTTTGGGCTGCTGGAATAGTTTTTTTCTTGCTCTCACATTTTCTGAACCCCAGTTGATGTTTGTAATCCTATTTAGCTCCGTATCATTTCTTAAAAGTTTTTTCTTCCCCCTTGTCTTTTTTGTTTTGGATGTTGTTTATTTGGAGTTAGGCTTTGGCTCCGGTCCTTTTCTCTCGTTGCTGGCGTTTCTGTGCTCTGTTGCTGTTGGGTCTGGGTTGATGGTTGTTTTAAAGTAAAGCACATGTCTTCACCGGGTGAAAACCAGGGGCCCCGGTTCTCTTTGGGACCCAGCTATCCATGCACCTTCTGTGCATGACGTGAGTAAAAGTGCACTGACAGCAGAGGGAGGTGTTGCTTCACTGTTGGAAACCACCCTCAGCGTTTGTAGTTGACCAGTAACAAGTTTACATCAAAGATCTGCTTCTTGATACGTCCTAAATGATTAAACTGATTGCAATATCGTAAATGTTTGGGGGAGACGAGCAGCTGCTTAACGACCCTTTGGCGATAACCCAAACATCATCTTTTTGGTCCGTTCGGTACATTAGTGTCTTCATTTAGCACGTTAGATATGCCTCCTTCTCTGCAGCCGTTATCAGCGGTCTCGCTTTGATGATGTAAAACGTGATGATGGCTTCTGATGCAAACTGTCAGGCCTAAAAGGAGCTGGCTTTGTGTGTGTTGAGGCTCTAAACAACTATTTATGTGTGCTAATTGATGCTTTAGCCAAACTGAGGCTTTGAGCTCTTCATTAAGTCTTTTGTCGGAGCTCAATCATTTATCCTCCTCTTTTTTTTTTTTTTTTTTTTTTTTAAAGATCTTCTGTTATTTATCGTATATTTTCTATTTGGGTTCCAGGCGTCCTTGGATCCTGGGCTCTGACTGGGTGTCATTATCATCCATCTTGTTTCATTTGTCTGCGCCTTCCTCTCCAGTGTTTCTAACGCCCACTCATGGCCTCTTCCTTTCATCCCATCCTTTTTCTCTTACTCTCTGACTCATTATGCTCATTTCTCCTGCCTCCACTCTTGGACCTTGCTTCACTCCCGGCCCCACCTTCTGTTTTTTTTTTTTTTTTTTTTCTCATTCGGTAATGAATTGGCCTTATCAACGGAAGTGCAATGTGTCTACCTCCAGAGTTCGCCGTCCTCCTAGGGGCCCCCCAGGCTGTGACTCATGCTTAAGACTCTTGTGGTGTTTTTTTTATTTTATTTTATTTTTCCTCCCATTGCGAATTGGGGGAAATTTATTAGCACATGCGGGGGACGTGGGAATTGCTGATCCGGGCGTGGATCATCCAGCTGCTTCATCTTGCGGCTTGTGAACAGAAGCGGATCAGGGATAAGAGGAATCCCAACGTTTACTGGTGGTTCCACATTAGTGCCTGGCGCTGGGAACAAGGGAACAGACTGTGGCTCATTTCTAAAAGAACAGGCCATGGTTCTCCAGAGGCTGTGCTTCCAAAGAAACACAGCAAAAACATTCCAAACTTCTGGTATGAGGACAGACAAGTTAATAATAATACCACAGCCATAATGACCGAGAACCAGTCTCCTGTTGTAGTGTTGACTCTTTCCAGCTATAGCAAAAATAGTAATTTAACATTTTGGTTCATACACCCTTAAAATCACCCTAAAGACAGAATTTTCCCAACTCAGTAGTTGAACAGCGCCCTCTAGTGGCAAAGCAGCGACTTTTCATAATTTAAAACCCAGCAGCTGTAAAGATGATTCCATCCCCACCCCTGTCTACCAAACTTGAAGCAAAACTTATTCTTTTAGGTAAAGATTTCAGACTTCACATTTTGTAGCTCTCCATTTTCCCCGACTTGTTTTCTAGTTATATGAACTCAAAGTAAAGCCTTGGATTATTATGGTGGAAAAATGTCCCCTGTTTGAATCTAAGGAACAATAATAAGTTTAACTATGGCATGTCTACATCTGCATTTAATAAAAAAAAAAAAAGGATTTTACAATCTAATTAAAAAGCAATGATTTGCTTTCTTCTGTCATATTTAAAAGCCAATGGCTGCAGACCTCCATGTCCCAGCAAGGCACACTGACACGGTGGAAACTGGTCCAGAACACGAGACAAGAACCCCAGCAGAGTCCAAAGTCTTCAGGTTCTCCAATTCAGACCAGGTAAGCTCCAGCAGGATGTGTCAAAATGAATTTCCTTCATCAAAGCTAGACTTCTAGTACCTATAGGTGGTGCAACTGAAATCATTAAGAAACCGTGGCATACATCCCACTTTTCTCATGTCTGCTATTGCTTTCTGTGCATGAAATGCAGCCATAAGAGAGCAAAGAATATCCACTCAAAAAAGTATCCACAGTGATGTAGCCGGAGGCTTATTTTTCTGTCCAAAAAACTCTGACTGAATGTGGAAGAGGGGTCCATACATAGCACAAAACCAATTTTATGCACTGGACTGTTTTTATGCAGGAAAAAAAAAGCTAGATCAACCTGTTGCAGTCAGCAGCTGATTCAGTCTACCTTAAAGTTTTGTACCTGTCAGATGGTAATTTAAGTTTCTGTCTGGCTTCAGGAATAAGTAAAAACAACAACAAAAAATGACACTGAATCCCTTTTTGCATATCAGATTTGTTTACTTTTACTTTTCTGCAGTATTTGCATATTTATCACAAGCTCTGGTTATACTCACCTGGCACATTGTTGCTTACAGCAGCATCTTGTAACAAAATAATGTAGTTGCATTTGTTTTATACTGCTACAGGATTTCTTCACCTCCAACTAAAAAAAAAATAAAATAAAATAGCAGTAATTACCTAAGATTCACATTACTTAGTGTGTATTCACACCAGGAAAGTCCTTTGGTCTGCTTGTTAGGTTTGGTCCATAAGCGGACTTTATTTTTCCTATTGGTGTGGTTTGCTTTCACGTACTTTTTGCAAGGAAACCATAATTTAATTATGGTATAATTTGCATCCAAGCCACATGTGTGACGATCATTGTTCCCATTGGACAGAAATGACTACGGCAGGACATAATAGAGTCAGTAATGGAGGAAAACTGTTAGAAATCCTCCTTGCAGCACCTCTGTTTTGCATTTTGTGCTGTTATTACAGCTGATAAATCATTGTGAGCAGCTCATTCAACACAGGTTTCCCAGACATTTTATTTGCTAATTTTGGAATGGCATCAGAAAATGGGTTCTGAAAGCCAAAGGAGTCCCACAGCATGCTGGCAGTAGCACTGCTAAGGAACCGGTGTGAATAAAGTACAGCGTTCACTGCTACGGTGGCTTCTTAAGTCTAAAGGGATTTAGGTTTTCTGTAGTTGGGTCGGAACGAGGCCAATGCCTGTTCACACCAGAAGAGAGCCGCACCAGCGTCCGTTTGAAGGCGGACCGAGACCACCTCAAAAAAGTGGGTCTCACTCTGCTTGTTTGGTCTAGACCAGGGTTCTCTTAAGTGTATTCACACATGCACAAAAGGTCCGGATCAAGGGGGGGGAAACGAACTCTGGTCTGTTTAAAGCAGACAAAACATGGAATGTGTGAATGAACCCTTAATCTCATGCAGGGTGCTGGGAACAGTGGGGAAAAAAGCTGACAACTTGACACTTTCTAATTGATTCAGCTTAAAACCATCTGAACTCTATGGGGCCTCGTTCCATTCATTTCCAGCGCCAGTTCACAACATGTCATCTCAAGGCACTTTACAAAGTTAATTCAATCAAACGTACAGGCAGATCAAAACGTTTTCTCTGTAAGGAAACCCAGCAGGTTGCATCAAGTCTCTCCAAGCAGCATTCACTCCTCCTGAAAGAGCGTAGAGCCACAGTGGGCAGTCGTCTGCTTTGTCCATGGCTTTGCAGCAATCCCTCATACTGAGCATGCATGAAGCGACAGTGGAGAGGAAAACTCCCCTTTAACAGGGAGGAGAACCTCCAGCAGAACCAGAACCAGGCTCAGTGTGAACGGTCATCTGCTTTAACCCACTGGGGGTTAGAGAAGACAGAGCTGAGAGACAAAAAAACACAAAAGCGCACATTGATCCAGTAATCTGTTCCACATTAGATGGTAATAGTGGATGATCTGTCTTCCCTGGATGAAGTCACAGCTAACAGAACGCCAGACCAGGTGTACCTTCTATGAAGAAAAAAAGAGAGAGAACAAAAAGTTGAAATAACAAACAATGCAAATTGGAGAACAGAAGGAGAACTCAGCAGAATGAGGAAAAATAGGCCCTGATGTCCTCCAGCAGCCTAAGCCTATAGCAGCATAACTATAGAGGTAGCTCAGGATAACATGAGCTTCTCTAACTATAAGCTTTGTCAATAAGGAAAGTTTTAAGATTAGTCTTAAAAGTAGACAGGGTGTCTGCCTCATGGACTAAAACTGGGAGTTGGTTCCACAGGAGAGGAGCCTGATAGCTAAAGGATCTGCCTCCCATTCTACTTTTAGAGACTTTAGGAACCTGTATAATCGATCTATAATGGAGCTTGGTTATTAAGGGCTTTCTCTTGTCACTGCAAAAGTAGTGTACCCTGTCCTGATGCAATTAAACACTATGCATTCCACACCCCTGATCCCAATCCACATGCACAATTCAGAAATACATCAAAACCAACAAGATATGCTTTATTTCTGTATGTTTAGACCGAAATAACACCCATTTTCGAGATTGGAAGTGGCGGGACTGAAGTTTAAGGCTCATTTGAAATTTGTGGAATTTCAGACTGTCCAATTAAACTGCATAAATAGATTTTAAAAATGATCTCTTCAGAGTCTGTATCATTGTAGGAGCTGATGCCATTTTCCTCTAGAATGGATTAAAAGAAATCTATCTCATGCAACCTCCAGAAAGTGTTTTACTGTGCATCCACTTGAGAGGGGGGGTGCTGACTCAGCAGGGTGGAGTGGGAAAGCGGGTGTCAAAACTGGCCATGTGTGCTGTTTCATAAGCACACACCAATTTACGATAAATCCGTGCACAGAAAACAAAAGAACAAAAACTGGCTCCAGCCTCTGCTCTGGTTTAAAACATAGTTGATGTTTAACAAGTCATGTTTTTTTTTCCCTCCACTCTTTATTTGGGTCAGACATTATTTGTGGCCATACTGTCATAGCAACACTGGAAGGCCCCCTGTACCAAAGGTTATGGATTTCCTGTTAAAGGCTCGGCTTCATTACGCTTTGGCAAACTACACGAGAAAGGCAGAACGGAGCTGAGCAGCATCTTCCACTGACCCCGTCTGACACATTTAACCCTGACCGAGAGTCAAGTTTTCCTTTTTAATCATCAGCTGCTTTAATATTCCACTTTGACAGGAAATTGGAGTTGGAGCTTTTGGTTCTGAGCAGGCTCTGCTAATTAATCACAGAGAAGCGTGTAAATTAGACATTCAGTGTTTTATTGTTAAAAGCCCATCCGAAGGATGGTGGGTTTCTTATTAATGTAAAAGGGAAAATAGGCTTTACAATTTCTATTGAAGTTATTCATTTATTATTCATGTATATATTTACATAAAGACCCAATCAAAGCAGCAGATTGGAAGCACAGTATTGTTGGCAGTTAAAAATCTTCAATTTTAAGTCAAGTCAGCCACATTATTGTTCATACATGCATATTTTAACCAGTATATTCTGGTCTAAGATGATCTAACATGCACAAGCCTGTCTAATCACAACCATTTGTTGTCAGGAATATATATTAATTTTACTTTTTTTTTATTTATTTATTTTTTAAAAGGAGGAAGGCAAACAGCAAAACTAAAACTAAAATTAGCTTACTTTAGTCTCTTATGCACGCTTCAAGGGTTTTAAAGGGTCTAGGATCGGGGACTGAGGCAGCTGTAGAGAAAGCTTGAGTTTGTCTGCTGAACTAATTCGGACATATTTCTGGGGATTTTAAATTTGCTCAAAGACGCGATTGTGTCAGATTTTCAGCTTTCAGGATTTGAAATGGTTCATGATGATATCTATTCCAGCAAAGTTATCAGTGCCTTTGGAAGGGAACCAGATCCTAGATCCTAGCCAGACTTAACAATGAGCATGAAGGGCTTTAGCAAACATCCGTCTATTGTTTCATGCCAAACCCACCTGGAGTTTTTGTGGCTGAAAAGCTTCGCCTTAGTCTGACCAAAGCACAGCTAAAGTCCCAGCAGAGTGTGGCAAACTCCATATGATAATGTTTGGAATGGTTTTCTCAGTCATAATTTCCTAACAGCCGTCTAATTGTTGCAGAGACTCGTTCAAGATACCCACCTTGAAAAACGGTCTCAGCTCCATCACAATTATAACCCAGGGAAACTGGGAGTTGTTGATTACTAATAAGAAGTTATTAAAGTTTGGATTGATGTTTGTTTTCCAGAACAAGAGCACAATAAAAAATTGTACATTTCAATGAAATTTGACCCACTGCTCCCGATGGCATGGGCAGTGGGTCTTGCTCGGGGACCCAGAGAGCTAGTCTGTGGGATTCAAACTGGGACACTTGCAGCCGTGCCACGATGCAAGCACCCTGCTCTAACCACTAAGCAACCACCTATTCTATTCTATTGCAAAAAAGATCATTTTATTGTAAGGCTTTAAATACATCTTTTCCAAGGGTGTATAAAAAGTGTGTATTGGACGAAATTAAACTGAGTGTTTACGTTACATGCATTGCATGAGGATGCATATACCCAACAAGGGTACTAGAAGCTATGCTATAGCTGTGATCCATTTAAAAGACAGATATGCAATGAGTTTGCCTTTGATTTGGGCTATTTTGCCATGATTTCTTTTCTTTAGTCAGGAATGCATCTTGGAGCCTCAAGGCTGACTACTTCTTTCTACTGACTGGCTTCTCCAAATCCCTGGTGAAACTCTTGCGTTGTGGGAAAGAACCTTAGATAAACCACAGCAATAAACTGTGCCCATTGTTGACCAAAAAGTTAAGTAAAATGTTCCATTCTTTTTTAGATCCCATTTTTCATGACTATACAAACATACTCAGCAACCATTTACAATAAAGAGAAGAACCACCTTTTCTTGACTGCTGGGAAACAAGTGGTGCAAAACACAGTCGGGAATAAGAAAAATCTGTTTATACTGGGGTTTGGCCTTAAAAGGTAAACAGTCAAAACGCTGTCATCGTTTTGTTACAAAGCAGTTTTCACATGAGGGACGGTACGTAGCAGAATATTTGTCCTCGTTTGTAGAGTAAGGCTACCGGTCATGACTGGTCCCCTTTTGACGAGGACGTCACCTCCTGTTTACACTACTCAGCTATTTCTATCACTAATCCAAGTAAATGCTTGGGTCCTGTTCAAGTTTACAGCATGCCTGTTGCACCATGTCATTACAGCTGTGGGATAAAATATTACATGTTGATAAGAAAATGCATCTCCTTCCAGCTACATCCATCCGTTTTCTATACCCGCTTATCTGTGCAGGGTTGCAAGGGGGCTGGTGCCCATCTCCAGCGGTCATTGGGCGAGAGGTGGGGTACACCCTGAACAGATCGCCAGTCCATCACATGGTGCTGCCAGCAGCAGCCCTACTTAAAGGTAAAGTTGGTTATCCTGTTCAGAAACACTTTTTGTTATCATGGGTGAAATGGTCCTTCCATCCTGACAGTAGTCAATACATTATGTATTCAGAAAAAGGAGGTTAAAAAGAAGTATCTCTCTGAAAGCTGCAGGACTGGGAAAACACTGACCAATCTCTGCCGTTCGGTCCGAATGGCAGGTATTAGTCAGAGTTTTGGTCCTGCCCTCAACCCCCTCATTGTCCCTCAAGTTCCAGGGGTATCACCTTATCTATTAGTTGCCCCACATGCCAATCATTGTGTCGCGCTCATGTATCGCCAGTGTGGATGCACGTTACTTGTTAGTTTCCACTTGTGCCCTGTTTATATATCCGGCTAGCTTAGCGGTTAGCTTCGGTGTTAGCCGTTCACTGTAGCTCCGCTGCTCCCACCCTAAACTTTGAACATGGCTGAGAGTCGTAAGAAGCAAACCGTGTACAAGTTTATGAAAAGAGGAAGGCCTGAATAGAAAGAAATAAGGCCAGAGTGGATTTTGGAGATTTTTTTTTTTTTTCACGCAAACCCCCCTGAGGTGTGGAAGAGCGAGAAGGGTATAACTGCAGAGCGTCGGAACGCCCCCACTGTCGGAACGCCCACACTGTCGGAACGCCCACACGCCAACGCAAACGCTGATTGGTTCGTTGATTTGCCCACTTCAATACATATATTTTTTCCCTCCATCTCATTCATTCAGCAGGACGGACGAAAAATGTCCGTCCCGCTGAAATAATCCGTCCCGACGAAAAAAATCCCTATCGCAGGGTATTAGTTTTACCTAGGGACCACATGTGATTTGTAATAATAACGGCGTTGTATGCAGACAGATATTAACCGGCTCGCGGTGTCAGGAGAAAGCAACAGCGCGAGGACTATTATGACTATTATATGTAGTAGCCTACGATAGAATTCTGTCCTGTCAGGATAAGGGCTTCTACTGGAGAAACACCCCAAATATGCGACTGCACGTTCAAAAATAAAGCTAAAAAAAAAAAAAAAAAAAAAAAAAAAAAAAAAACTCACGAAATTTACCAGCGACTGTAGAAAAAAAAAGAAAGCATACAGAGGCAGAGTTGACAGCGCTGCTTCTGTCACACAGCTGCAGCGCAGCGTATTGATTACATGTAATCCCAGGTAAAAAACAGATCCGTGCGAGTAGGCGATTGGACATTTTGCTGCATGGAGCCAGGCAAAGTTGGAAAAACAAAATCCGCTTCCTAGCATAAAGCCTGAAAAAGAAGGACAAATATGCGTGTGGGGCATTCAAAATCCGGACTGTCACCTGCCTTTCAACGGACGAAAGCTTCGGATGCTTTTGTGTAACTCTGCAATATTTTTCAATGTATGGTTTGTTTAATAAAAAAACAAGTGTCCTTTTATTTGCGCACCCATAAGCGGAGCAAAAATCGGGCATCCTCGGACGGAGCTCTGGATGTTTGCTTACTTTCAATACAAATTCGAAATAATTTATTAAGTTAGACAATAATTGAATTCAATCAATTGGTCCTATGTAGCCCCTAAAGGGGTGACGTTTTCAGTCAGTTGATTTATCTGGAAAACGGGTGAGAATTGAACGGATTCAGTGTCTGAAAACATAAAGTACATTTTCCTGAATTGACTTGTATTGTGTCTGACTGCACCTTGGTCTGACCTAAGATGGCCGCTCTGTCGGAACGCCCCCAGTCGGAACGCCCCCACAGTCGGAACGCCCCCAGTCGGAACGCCCCCACAGTCGGAACGCCCCCAGTCGGAACGCCCCCACAGTCGGAACGCCCCTGCACCTTGGTCTGACCTAAGATGGCCGCTCTGTCGGAACGCCCCCACAGTCGGAACGCCCCCACAGTCGGAACGCCCCCAGTCGGAACGCCCCCAGTCGGAACGCCCCCAGTCGGAACGCCCCCACAGTCGGAACGCCCCCACAGCTCTGCAGTTACTCCTTACTGGGAAGAGCAGGTAAGACGGTCTTGTGCATGCACGGTTATTCAGGAAGGGACTTGGGGAAATTTCCCGAGAAATAGCAGTCTCTAACTTTAACACAGATTAGTGTAAGTTGTAGTGTTGTTTATTCAGTTGGAAAAGTTACTGAATGTTTTGCTGTACGCATAATTACAATGCATATTTAATGCTTTTTTCCCCCAAAACACATTAAGCTACATTTAGATGTATTAGAGGATCTGTATAAATTGACACTCACTGACTTACATGATTGCCACTTCGTAGCCTACCAGAATTTCATACTAGCGTGGTGCCATTTTCTTTATCCATAAGAAAATCACTGCATATCTGTATGAATTATGGAGATAAATGATGAATCCACTGTTGTAATGTCACTGAACATTTCCGTCTTTGCATCGTGTGTAGGATTGTCAACAATAAGCAGATTTCCAGAATGTATGTTAAAAGCTTGGTTGATGCCTGACGCAAATAAGCAGAACAAGGTTAACATACCTGCATAGGACAATGCAGAAACCATACAATCAATTAGACTTAAAAATTTACCTATAAGATCAGAAAAGCGAAATGAAAATGACTAAATGTTGATAAATTTAAATCAGATAAAGTTGTGTTTAAGCTGTTATCCCATATATTTCAATTCCCTTCTCATTTAAATCTATGTTTTCACTTTAGAATTGGCACGCTAACTGGAAACCTGTGTGGATTTGTTGTTTCTCTTAAGTTTCACCTTCTCAGAAAGGCATCAGGGTGAAATGAGTCATTTGTTTGTTTCTAAATTAGATGGATTTTTATGGTAACAGTCTCCCTGCTTGCTGCTATGAGTGTACTGCTCTCATTGTCGCCATAGCAGCACTCAACAGGAAGGAGCTCATTGTGCCAGCTGAAGGAAGACTGTGTCACCTAATCTAAATGCCGTTGTTCTTACACTTAACTCCCTCAGCAGCACAGATGAGTTCTGGTTGCTACAGGATATAAAGGGGGAAAACATTTAAACAGACATTTGACTCACATGTGAAAACTGAGACCCGGTCCCCTTCAGGGGCATTTTTATGGTCAGAAATGAAATCATAATTTCTAGTCAAAAACAGCAACATTGACGCTCACTGGCCACTTTATTAGGTACACCCGTCCAGCTGCTTGTTGACGCAAATTTCTAATCAGCCAATGACATGGCAGCAACTCGATGCATTAAGGCATGTAGACGTGGTCAACACAATCTGCTGCAGTTGAAACCGAGCATAAGAATGGGGGAGAAAGGTGATTTAAGTGACTTTGAATGTGGTTGTTGGTGCCAAATGGGCCGGTCTGAGTATGTCAGAAACTGCTGATCACCTGGGATTTTTACGCACAACCATTTCTAGGGTTTACCGAGAGTGGTCCGAAGAAAATATCCAGCACGTCGAAGCTTGAGGCGGATGGGCTACAGTAGCAGAAGACCACACCGGGTGCCACTCCTGTCAGCTGAGAACAGGAAACTGAGGCTACAATTCACACAGGCTCACCAAAATTGGACAATAGAAGATTGTAACTACGTTGCCTGGTCTGATGAGTCTCGATTTCTGCTGCGACATTCAGATGGTAGAGTCAGAATATGGCGTCAACAACATGAAAGTGTGGATCCATCCTGCCTTATATCAACGATTCAGGCCGGTGGTGGTGGTGTAATGGTGTGGGGGATATTTTCATGGCACACATTGGGCCTGTTGGTACCAATTGAACACAGCCTACCTGAGTATTGTTGCTGATCATGTCCATCCCTTTATGACCACAGTGTACCATCTTCTGACGGCTACTTCCAGTAGGATAATGCGCCATGTCATAAAGCACAAATCATCTCGGACTGGTTTCTTCAACATGACAATGAGCTCACTGTACTCAAATGGCCTCCTCAATCACCAGATCTCAATCCAATAGAGCAGCTTTGGGATGTGGTGGAACGGGAGATTCACATCATGGATGTGCAGCTGACAAATCTGCAGCATCTGCGTGATGCTATCATGTCAACATGGACTAAACTCTCTGCGGAATGATTCCAGTACCTTGTTGAATCTGAGCCACAAAGGATTAAGGCGGTTCTGAAGGCAAAAGGGGGTCCAACCCAGTACTAGCAAGGTGTACCTAATAATAAAGTGGCCAGCGAGTGTATTTAGCCTATTGGCCTTCAGTCTTATTTTACTATAGCCTATGTGCATCACGTATTTATCTTGATTTTTGAGATAATACACAACAGCATTGTTTGGTAACCTAAGTTACAGTTTACTTGCAAACTAACTTGCTAACAATTTTTTTTTTTAAAGTTAGCTTGCTTAGTCAACTAACTAGCTTGCTTGTTTACCAACATGCTAAACCTAGAGCCTGGCTAATTTGTTAATAGTCTGGCAGGTTAGGAAATTTGCTATCTAAATTACCTCCTACTGACCAACTTGCTAAATAACTATCTTGCTTTTTTTTCTTTCTTGCTAACTAAGAGGCTTGTGTGGTGCTGATTTGCAAACCAACAGGATAAATTACTAACCAACCAATTAATTTTCTTGCAAACATCCTTACTAAACTAGCTTACTTTCCTCCTAACAAGTTTCCTTTCTTGGTTAGCTACTAACTAGGGTTGATGCTAGAAAAATAAAAGATGAATAACTGCTTCCTGCATACTTGATATGAGGAATTGCTGCAAAGCCATCAACAGTGCAAACGACTGTCCACTGTGGCTCTACGCTCTTTCAGGAGGAGTGAATGCTGCTTGGAGAGACTTGATGCAACCTGCTGGGTTTCCTTAGAGAGGAAACTGTTCTGACCAATCTGTCTGGAGGATTTGACTTTGTAAATAAAGTGTCTTGAGATGACATGTGTTGATGAATTGGTGCTATATAAATAAAACTGAATTTAATTGAACAAAGGATTAATTCCTGCACTGAGCCTGTACTATCTGGCACCAAGTCTGGCACAAGTGGTGGTTTACCAGAACTGAAGTCAAGGTTTCATGAAAGGATTAAGATTGGAACTTTAATATTTGAATTGCCTCGTTTAGCAAATAAGTATAAAGATAAAATGAAAGGGAAACAAATTCTGTAATTGGTATTGAAACTTTGGTCATTGGCATACTTGAAATGCAATATAAACACAAGGATAATGTGAATGGAGGTTCACTGAAGTAGTACTCTCCACTTAGATTTACCTGTATTTTTGGATGCAAGTAAAGTTCTTGAATTTTTGTCACTGTGATATCCATGCTTTTGAGTTAATTCAGTGTTTCATTTACGAATGTCATTTTCAACAACGGTGTAACATAACTAAATAAATTTAATAATTTCTTACAAGGTGACATTTTCTTTTAAACAATGTAAAAATGTTCATGTATCTGACATTAACTTAAATATGTCACAAACAAATGACATCATATCGTCCTCTAAAGTTACAAGAAACCAATTCACACCATTTTGTTTTTAAACAACATATCAAATGTCACACATTTACTTAAAAAATAATAGAATGAAACATTTTAATTACCACAAAAGTAGCATGAAGCTTGATGCGGGCTGAAATGAAAACAAACGTTTTGCCATCTGGTTGCTCTCACAGAGAGGGATAGTTGTTACTGTGTCACGAAACATGCCTGTGCTTCTTCTACTGCTTATCTACCAGCTATGAATGGGGGTAGTCAGAACAAGGCCACTGAAGTTTCTCTCTAAAGCCTTAGATCAAACGAGATCTGTCCAGCTGCATTGTCTCAACAAATGTGTCAAGATGTTAACCAAGTCGTGCATTCAACACCATTTGGATTTGGCGAACCTCGTCCCATACCATTTTAAACTGGAACTCAGAAGCGATGCTGGAAGCACCCGCAAGAAGGGAAAGGACAGCCTGCACCAGTACCATCATATGAAACTGTGTCCATATTCACATAGAATCTGTGTCCTCTCTGAAAACTTGTATCTCAGACTAAAAATTCCTACCTAGCAGTCTTTGCTTCAGAGAGATTCAGATCGCTGCTGAGAGCGACTCTTGAGTAAAGAGATGACAGAAATGATCTTAGTGAGGTGTGGTAGACCCTGTTGTTAGGTGTGATGCTTTTTTAAATAGCTGTGATTGGTTTATAAAAAACAAATAAAATTCACCACAAATGCGCTGAAACCGATTAGAATGGATTAAAAAATGTCATGATTAAACTTAGCAAAATTCTCACACAGCATAAAATTGTTTGAACACACCTTATTCACATCATATTTTGATTTGCTTATTATGCTACTTCCCAGTCTTTTAACTTGAGACACTTGCTATTAATGCATGCTCACCTGTCAGCATTTTACTGGGATTGCCTGTTTGTATAAAGATGTTGGATTTGACAAAACGACCGACATAAAATGGAGAAAAAAAGGTTGGGGAAAAAACAAACAAACTGGACAGCAGCACATCTCTCTGCAACGCTCTGGGAGGAATGTTGAAAGGCTAATTAGTCCCTGGATCGTGGCTCAAATGTTGCTACAGATCGATGCATCACAGCAATAAAATAATCAGATGGCATTACACAAGTGAACTTCTAGATGACCATTTAGGTTACTGACATTATCATATAAATCAATACAGAGAATACTTTCTCGCATATATATATATATATATATATATATATATATATATATATATATATATATATATAGTTTCACCACTTTTTATTCATGATTATTCAATATTTTTCCTATTTATCCTCAATGAAATTACAGTACTAAAGCCATGCCTTTAAAGCTTTGTGCCTCTAGAACTAATAAACTTCCCTCTATGGGGATGATAAGCTACATATTAATAATTGTATGATTGTTAAAGAAGTTTATGTGCTGATTTCCTCCACTGTTTAAGTGGCAGATCAGCCAAACCGTTCTCTCTGTTTCCACCATCTTCCCTGTGTAAGAAATTCTTGGGCTCGCTAAAAGTCCTCCTCTGTCCGCCTAACTTTGTGTCAGTTTAGGAGCCTAAGATGCTATGAGTAACTTTTATCTCACCAAGGTGAAATTCTAAGAAAAATCTTAGAATTCTGGGAAGTCTACGATTTTTTTTTTCTTCCTAAAATAACGTCACTAAGAGTTTCTTTTGGTCTTAATGAATACAGGCACTGGAGTTCATTTCAACTTATTAATATAGCGCCAATTCACAACACATCATCTCAGGGCTCTTTTCAAAGTTAAATTCAATGAAATAATACAGATTGGTCAAAAAGTTTCTATTATTATTATTATTAGTATTATTAGTAGTAGTATTATTATTATTGTTGTTATTATTATTATTTTGTTATTTTATTATTTCTCATGATTTTCACAATAAAAATTTTCCAGAATTCCATCTTTAAGAAAGGTTCCCTCAAATTTTCTCAGACAACAACATCCTATATGGATGTTTCAACAAATTTTACATCCCATAACAAAACTGATGAAAGCATATAGGTGAAAGATTCTACTTGGTCTCCAATTTGGAAAAGAAACTTACATGTATCCATTTATACAAATGAAAGAAATTGCACAGAATTTGCCAGAGAAAAATTAATTTGGGATTTTATGCACAATTTAGTTCTCCTGGTGAGTTTTCCCCCTGGAGCCTCATGAATGCCTCTTCTTTCCCATGTGCTGGATTCTCCATATCCTGGTAGCCTTCCTGGGAGGGAAAAAAAAGTCAAACCGCTGTAATAAACTTGGGTCATTGATGCTCATGAAATAATAAAAAAACAAAAACAAAAAAAACCATTTTATATTTTAAGCTATGTCCCTTTCACGGCTTGTATTAATACTGATGTGTAGTTTAAGATGAGGATATTAACTATAAAACTTTAACTGCTGGTAGTGGTAAAACGTGAAATCAACTGGACATGGTCTGAAAACATGTTCAGGTTTTATCGATGAACAGCCATGGCACTCATGACTGGTTTATTGCATAAACATTGTTGCTGTAACCACCTAAATCTCTGTTTGTATGGGATTTTCAAAGATCTGATCTGCTGTTTGTGAATTAAATTTATTCCTACGGAACAAAAAAATGGGGCTCTATTCTTCATGGAGATTGTGTGTTATTACCCGCCCTTTGTTAAATGTATAATTTAAATTTAATTAAATTAAATCAGCAAATGAATTTACTGTACACAAGTGGCAGCATTTAAAGGGACACAAACAATATTAGCTACTTCCAAGAAGCATCCTTGTAACCAAGAAAGAGACCCCGCAAATGTACTTACTTCTCGTCCTGAGTTTATAGAGGTGTTAAAACTGTCAAATACTAAGTCACCAAAACCCAAAGATGGAAGTCAAAGCCTGGCTGAAGAACATTGTGCTCCTGAAGCCAACAGCCTTCCGTACAATTTATGCCAATTGTGTCAGTGGGATCTTAAGAGGCCTTTGAGGAGGTATTTAGACCTTTAAAACAGTGAGCCTCTCCTCTTGATGTCAAATAAATGGATTATCTTTCAGATAAATTTACCAAAGTTACCATGAAGACTGTCATGCCTTCTTTCACATTTTTGTTCTGCAGGGCTATCATCTGGAAGGGTGCAAGGGGGAAGGAACAGAAAATCAACTGTAATAACTGTAATGTGGCTGCAATTGATCAAATATACGATCTTTTGGGAGGTTTTTGATCTTTGTCAGATGCCCTGTGGGTCTTAGAAAAGAAATGAAGAGAGGAGACCAGCAGGTTGGCAAAAAAATACATTTTCTTTGCCTCTCTGCACACCAAATTCCCCAAGTATAACATTATTTTTATCATAAAAATTGTGAAAGTGTAAGGAAGTGAGTTTTCGGGGTGACTTTTTAATCTCTTCTACAAAAATAAAGTCCTTCACATCCATTGGTGGTTAAAGACTGAAATTCATGTTGAAGGTATGAGTAGAAGAGCTATAGTGGGTAAGAGTTAAAAACAAAAAAAACAAATCTGTTAATAATCAGTAGAAGGAGAGCATTTGTGCATCCTGGTAGGCTGGGAACACCTACAGAAGGAAAATCTACAGAACCTCAAAATGCACAGATTTGACTGAACACACGGTGGTCCGACCGGATTTTAGTGCATGTCAAGCAACAACACATTATGCAAAATATCTCATGTTTGGTTTCAAAATGTTATATTGAAATTCATTTGGTTGATTTGACTTCAGCTTATCCAATTTAGATTGCATTTAACCAGATAGGAATTTGCCTTTTTAAAGTACCTTATGATTGCAATGAAAGTGAATTATGTGAGGTTGACTTAAACATGTAATGTATATATCTGGAGAAGTATGCTCCATTGTATTTGTCAGGTTGAGATTAATGATGTTTTGATATATCTTTTTATAAAGTCTGTTTACACTACAGGGACAAATTAGAGTCCAGAAGGATGTTGTTTATTTATATATCAGGGCTGTTTTTTAAAGAGAGAGAAAAAAAGAATCCTATGTTAACATTTATCCAAAAATATGCCCCTCATGTCTGACAATAAACAGGCGCCATTTTTGCAACCTTGAAAATCTTGCAAAGACCAAACAAGATACAACAGACTCCTATTCTTTCAGAACACACTCCAACTCTCCAGTCCAATATCCTATTAAAAAATGTCTAACGACTAATGGAAACAAAAAACGATCACATTGTCATTTTTATCACTAGGTTTGATTGCCAATTATTGCACATCAGTCATCTTTAAAAGAGATATCTGCTTAAATTTGTAGAAATACATTTGCAGCAGTGCTGGTGAGGGAGTGGGTCTGAAAGACAGGTCAGTTTTGCTTAACAGTACTTTAACGCAAACGGCAGCAGAACATGTTAGCCGGAGTACTTTTACACTGAAGGACAAAATAAAATAGAAATAACATGCAGAAATAGGGTTCTCACTTGTTTACACACAAGCTGAGGGATCCAGCGTGCCTCTGGTTGTGTCAGGTGCCTGCAGCACCCCTGGAAATGTTTGCAAATTGTTCGGCTGTGCTTCAGCTCTCCATTAAGGATGAGATTCTGCAAAACTATTTATTTAGTACTGTGCATATTCAAATGCAACTCCACAGCAGAAAACTCTAAAATAATATATTTTCAGTTGCATCCACTGTATTTTGCACCACTACTTTTGAGACCATAACGCGGCTCCGACCTGGCATCCTCTGAGCATCAGCTGTCATCACACTTCAAAGAGAAAACAGTCATTAGCTGTTCATTTCAGCCGGCTTCTTTTATGTCCAGTTAAATTGACAAACATCTTCAACTGCCACTAATTAGCACTCGTAATGGCTCTGATTCGCGTACTCTCGCTCCAGTTTGCACATTTGCTTCGGCAAATGGAACATAATCATCAGTGATGCAGCACATTCAGCGAAATTCACCTCTCACTGCGTTATAAATGCTTGCCCAATTCATCCTTTTTCTTTTTTGTTTCTACAGAAAGGTGAATTTAAGGACACAATTCATTCGCCTCACTTTGGGATGGCTTTCCAGAAGTCCTTTGCCGTTACCTTGGAGATAATCCAGCTTTGCTGTTTGCTTTAGCCTGCAGACACACACATGGATCCAATCACAGGCAAATAGTTGTGGACACAAGACCACGCAGTAATCCATGTGGGAAAGGTATTAGGGGCTTGGTGTAGGTGTTTTAGAAGATGGGGGTGCTTTATTACCTGTAAGCTATGTTCTTAAAGTCTTAGAGCTGTCCCAAAGGTCAAACTCTTTGTAAGTTCCTTTAATTGATAGGCATTGTCTCAGAGACCAATCTGGCCTCTATAGGGGGCCGACAAATTACTCTTTTATTTTTCCTTTTTTTTTTATTCTCTTCTTGGACATGAAAAACCAAGAAAGTTTTCTCTGTGTGTGACGTTCTATAAATATTCCTAACAAAGAGAAGAACAAAAGGCACGGCCCATTTAAGAGGAATATGCTCTCCTTCAACATCAAACAGATTAAAGATGGATAAGAAGCGATCTTGACCGACTCACGCCCAGATTCCTATAAACTGTCTGGATTATAGCCAGATGCCTCATTAGCCTCCTCTATGAAGGCTTCCAAATTCATACCCAGCTTTTAAGTTTTCCTTGCCTTTTAACAGGCTCGTTTCCCTTTATGTGCACCTTGATTCATTTGAAGCTGAAGTTTTTAAATGGAGACGACATCAATCTTGGAAGATGTTCAGCAGGTTAACTGAAATGAATTCCAGCTAAACAAAGATAAGAGCAACACACCAGACCTGCTACATTTCCTGTTTTTTTTTTTGTCTGTTTGTTTTTCCTTCTCTTTCATTATTTAACTAAAACAAATCGGTTTGCTGATTAAATATACAGCCCTTTATAGTTGTTTTACGTAGTCAAGCAGAAGGGAAAAACCAAACGTCCACATGAAAAGCCAGTGAGTTCTTAATATTGTAAATTTAGATGTTTACAGGGTCATAACCATGGTGAGTGTGTATATATATATATATATATATATATATATATATATATATATATATATATATATATATATATATATATATATATATAAAAAAAAAAAAAAATAAGTCAACATTTAACCCTACCATGCTGCATGATCAGCATGGTGCAGAGGGATAACACTGTAACATAACATGGTAGTGACACCGTGGGATAAAGCTAGCATGCATGATTTGATCACCAGCTCAGCCGAGCTGCCACAGTTTGTTTTGGACTTGTTGAATAAATTCTTCGCCTCTTGCATACCATGTACAGAATACCACACATGTGCACTACTACTAGAGAGGTAACAAAACTGCTACTCAAATATCACACAGACAACCTCACAACATATCCTAGTATCATGCCAGACTATGGAAAGCTGTCTGCACTCGGGAAGAGTCACTCACTTCTGCATGCTGACTGCTTGAACTTACCTAGATTCTGAAAATTCAGCCAAGAACTATACCGGACCACTCGGTGGCACTCAGAGCAATTAAATTAAATTCCCAGATAGTCAAGAGACCCCTAGTAAGTAAGTGGTTAAAAGTTTATTTATACGGCACCTTTCAAAACGGATCAAAAAGTGCTCTGCAGAAGAAAACTAAAAACACTAACATTTTTACACTGAAACAGTTTATTAAAAACAATTGTAGAAAGCTGGATAGCTATATTAAAATATTATGGGATGGTGACTTCATGGCATAAATGATCAACCCTGTACCGATACAGTTGAACACTGAACTTCCCAACATTCATCCCAATAAACGTGTTCTATTAAAAAACCAGGAGTGCATAGATATAGACACATAGTTCAAAGACATGACATTCTGCAACCTGTGATTCTTTTCTCTCGTTTCGACCTGTGTAAAATTTACTCTTTAATACGCCAACGTGTTAAGATTGGAAACAATGTGACGGCATGATTTAGGTTGTTTTTGTTCTTTAACCATTGTTCCGATGCTTAACCAGTATTTGTTTGTTCACATCTATTTCTGACTCTTGCACCCGAAAACTCATGATTTAGTTTTATACCTAATTTAAAATGTAAAAACAATAACCTTGAGCTTAATTGAAAACAAAATCTCAAGTTATGAGTAAAAAAACATGTACGTAGCCTCTTGTTATCCTGCAATTTCTCTTTGTATTACTGTCATGAAAGTAAAACAGTCTTTTTACCACACAAGGCTGCTTTTACTTGAGCATTATTTAACTGAGATCATATGGCCATTAAAAGGATTCTTGATGAACACTGGTCATATTGCTTGCCTTTATGAATGAGAAATTGTAAAATGTTTTCACAATCACAATTCCGGATACCATTTGTGACTTAAACTGGTAATAGGAGGAAACTTGTTTACATGGACAGCAAGTGAAATGTAATTTCTGTAGATAAACTTTCCCTCTACTGTGATCCTCAAATGAATTAAATGGGGTGGGGATGAAACATTTACAGAAGGAAACAGTTAAAGTAGCTGCCAACTGGGCCTCTGTGGAAAACCAAATCATGAGGGGCTTGTAGCCTTTAGCTTTTCAAAGCCCTTTTGAGCACATATTTGGTTAAAAAGTATCTTAAATGCATATTGAAGGTTGCAGGCAGTGGCAGAAGGAGAGGGTACATAAGGGACACAGAAACAATCTACTTTTTTATTTTCCTGAAATTGCTTAAGTATATTTTAAAGTTGTTGAGACTTTCACTTGCATTATGTATCTGACAAAATTAACATGCAGGGTGAAGGTTGTCTTAAACTTGATGATAGAAATTGATTGGATTACAGCATGTTGCTGTTGGTAGTGCTGTGTGCGGGTTGTAAAATGAATTAAGCGTCATGAGTTGTTCTAAAGTCAGGAGTATGTGGCATACTATGAATAAAAGTGCTAAACAACCTAAAGCTATCTCTCTCGTTATGTAAACTGATTTGTAGGTTCAGAACTGTAAAAATTTTTAGAATATCTAGATTTAGATCTTTAGGTAATGTTGGTCAAACAGCTACCTCTTTCCTACCTTGACTTAAAATGTCATTCACACTTGCCAAGACTGTTCTAGACTAATAACTTGCATGCAAGTTAGTAAAAAACCGTAAACAAGTTTACCTGTTATTGTGGCTGATTTAACGTCATGACATTTTTTGTTTGTGTTGATATTCCTATTTTTTCACTTTTCTCTCTTTTTTTATTCTCACTTACTGTTTTTTTTCCTTCTCTCCTGACATCCTTTTCAGGATGGAAAAGAGCTGAAAAACTATAACGAATCTCTGGAGAAAGAGCTTTAATGAAAACCTGAATGCTAATAGCTGTTTCCCAAATAAGCTTCAGTTTTTCACGAGATGAGACAAAAGGCAAGCCAACAAGACAACGTTCGCTCTCCTGCAGATAATCATGAATGTTTGAATCCTGATGATCTGACTTGAAAAGATAAGATATGTCCCAAGCAAGAGACTCAAGTTGGAAAATACGGAGGCCGTAATCATGAGGTGGGCCTGGGCCATCTGGGAAGTCTAGCTGGTTATGTTCATGAAATGATGGATAAATTTGAACTAACCTGTGATGTAGGGCTCAACAATTCAAACTTCAAGAATCGATTAGTTTCTGATTCTCAAGGTTTAGAATCGATTCTATTCGATCCGAGATGATCAGGTCCGATCTCAAGTTGGATTGCTGGTATTAACATTTTTCTAGCGCTTACCTGAATTACATGACTGTGTAGTTGTGTAACACATTGATACTAGTATTATATTAACATTCAACAGCATATTGATAATGTAATGGTAGTTAATGGCGGCTGTAAGGACCAAAGCTTCTCCCTGAATGTTGAGACAATTGCTTTAACTAACATGCTGTGGGACTGAATGCCCAAACAGATCCAGGGTAGAAAACAAAGGACGCCAGAATTATCTACAGCTGCTATTTGAACACTAACCTGGTGCATTATTAAAAATTCACCTCCCCAGCACCTGCACTCTGGGTCCCTGAGCAAGACCCTTAACCCCAGAACGCTTCCCGGGAGCCGCACATGGCAGCCCACTGCTCCCCAAGGGTGATGGGTTAAAAGCAGAGAACAAATTTCATTGTAATGTATGTTTCAATGTATGTTTCAATGACAATAAAGATGATATTAAATATTAAAAATAAGAACAGTGCTTTAATATTCCTGATTTCATCCCTGTCTACCTTGTTTTATGTAATATTCCTTTTAGACTCCACTCTCTCCCTTTGTCCCTTAATTCTTCCCTCATCCTCTTTCATCCACTTATTCATATTTATAACTGTTGTTCAAAACATGATCCACATTGCCTTTTTCTCCACAACCCTCACATTTGTGTTACCTTTTTCCTAGTACAAATAAAAAAAATTTAAGATTACAGATTCTTGTATTCTATATAATTTTCTTTAACTCTTTTTTCTAAAGGAGTCTCTCCAGTCTTTACTAAAATAACGTTAATGGCAGTGGCCTTAATTCCTCTGGTACATGCTCCTAATACCCTATACTGTAATCTATCAAAGATTTGTAATGTTGATTTTGCTGCTGCAAATATCCCATACGTCCATAGTCTAAGGCTGATCTCACAGGAACCAAGAAGAGGTCGATCTGAATCAGGATTTAGGCTTTATAGGATTTCAGGAGACATCCTGCTGTGAGAGCAGTCTTTAGGAAGTTCCTGCAGTCTCATATTTCTCATTGCTTCAGATTACAGTTGGATACTTATATTCCTTATGACTGAGGCACAACATCTCTCAAACTTATATTTCCTGTTATGATGGTATGGTCCTGCTATTAGTTTTAATCTACTATATTTTGTTGTTCATTAGTTTACTCTGCCTGGGGCTTTGTGGTCATATAGAGATGCAACATGTGTGGCGCATTGCTTTCTGCTGCTCTAAGATAATAAAACCTAATTTTGACTCTGGAACTCTAAGCTTTATTTTAAATTACATAGAGGAATCCTTGTGTATTTTTTTTTACATGAAACTAAATACAGGCCTTTTTTAATGAAATCATGAGTTTTTCACTCAATGAACGTTGACGACTTGTGAATTTTCTCTGCGGTAGCTGCTGTTTCATGCAGTTTGGCCGAGCTATGTATTAACAAGACTATTAATGGACTGTAAGCTCTTAGGTTGACCTCTGTAATGGAAGTGAATGTCAACATTGAGATTACTCTCCACTCTGTGTTAGAGAGCAGGATGTATCAGCAGTCAGTATTTATGTTTCATTTAAAAGGACAAGCAGTTGGTTCTCATAAGAGTTACAGAACCTTAGTATTAACTTTATTGGTGTCCATTTCAGCTTCAGGGTATGCAGGTGTCCCCCCCCCCCCCCCCCCCCCCACGTTCCATTTATTTAGTTATGTAGAGTTTTTTTCCTCTCGCTCTTTCATGGCCGGGTCAGCTGTCTTGTCCCACTTTGTCCTTATCGCCTGCAGAGTGGTTTTTCCTGCAACCATTTCCCCTTAGATGTGGACTGGAAAGATTCTGTAGGATAAACAGGCAGCCGTGCTGTACAGACTGATAACAAGGCAGGCATCAGAGCTCATTTATCTTTTTTTTTTTTTTTTAAACTAAAGCAAGTCTTAATGTCAAGTGAAACCAGCTGCCGCAGATTTCTTTGAAGCTCACATATAAGCATAAAATGTCTGATTTGGCTATTTTTAGATTCTTATTTATGGATAAACATCTGCTTATCTGCAAAAAAAAAACCAAAACATTTGTTTGAAACGTTTGAAAAATAATCTGGCCAGAAAATGTCCTATTGTGGTATTAGGGATTCTCACAATCATAGTATCAGCACTGTGACTGCTCAGTTTGTGACGGGCTTTAACACAGATTCATTGTATAGCTATAACAGCTTTTTCAGCATCTGGTACCGCTCCCACCTCTGCCGTTTGGGCCAGGAACCGAAAACAGTTTGGGCCAATCATATTGTGGCAGGGCATATAGCTGTGAAGAAAACAAGAGCTGCCGAGGCCACAGCCAAACCAACACAAACATGGCAGCGCAGGAGGACTCACGCGTAGCTGCTGCTATCACATCTGTTTGGTCAGAATCCACGATTTCTTCTTTGAAAGAACAGCAAAAAGTGCCTTGACCAGCGTAACTTGTTGTGTTCTTTCATGGCTCCTGTCACTTAGAACATTTTCATCCGATACCGTGATTGGTTAAAACCAACCTTTGGCAGGCGGGCACTGCTGCTGCGCCCAATCAGCTCACAAAGTTCTGCTGAATGTCCCTACTTTCCCACGACTGGATTTGATGGGAGCAGTCCCGGACTGATAATGTGCAGAACATGGAGTGCTCTATAAATAATCAATCCATGTTAAAGCTGTGCAGCAGTTATGTAAAACATGGCAGCCGTGATTAAAAATCGCTAAACGTCTGCATTTCCGTCCACGTTTTACTCATGAGTTTAACTGCACTAATGTAGGTCATGGTCGGTAATTTAACTGAAACTTTGTAATCCCCACTGCTTTCCACCATCATGTTGTTTGGAAAAAGTTGCCCAATTAAGTCAAAATACTGATTTACAATCAGTTGTTGATTTGGCTGTGACACTGAGAAAAGTAGTTGCTGTTGCAGCTTTTTATGAGTAATCATGCAGGAAGAACATTTAGAGAAAGTGGTTGTAATGTAATAAAGTGATCAGTGGGTGACAAGAAGACAACCCAAACAGTAAAAACCACTGCGACATTTTCTAACCCAAGTAATTTCATGGCCACAAACGACACATGTGGTCTTCTCGGTGCCCTGGCTGCTGACTCGGCTCGTACCATCTGTTGTCACCATGGCACAAACTGTGTTTTCCCATTAGAATTTTACCACAGTCCTGAGGCAAAAAGTGTTTAGACCAGAATGCTAATTCTGCAGAGTGGGATGTCTTCCTTCCCTTGCTGCATTCACAAATCCCATAGACCATCCTACGGCTCGTTTTGTGTCAGAAAATGTTTTAAATTACTTGAAAAAGCAGTGGAAGGACATAATTAGATTTTTTGCTTCATACTTTTCAAAAGATACTTTTGGTCTTATTCATGTGTATTTCTTTTTACAGATTTTCTTTCTTGATGTACCCCTTTTTTAAGATGTGTGAGCAGAAGTATGAAATGAGCAAAAGCAGCAGAATCAACCAATACAGAAAGTATAAATTTGACCCGGAAATAATTTATATGCAGCACTTTTGTTGATGGACATCTTACCTCTGTTCCATTGATGAACAACCAGTGAGAGTTCGGAGAGTAAGTTATTTTTGTGAGGTTTTAAAATGTTTTGTTTTTTGTATCAAACGTATTAGTCCCATGCTTTTTACTGTTAATTGGAAAGTTGAGAACAGATGCATAAACTTGGACAAAGTTTTCAGATGGCTGATTTTGGGTAAGGTTTGGGGATTCCCTTCACACACTGCTGAGTCAAACAGATTCACAGGATGGGGATTATTTTCGTCCACCACATTCCTCTATGACTCAGCAGTCTGGCACAACCAGGTGTTGTAGAAAACAATGGATGTGGCGGAGGTGACATGTAAGATTTCCTCCCAAGAGGCAGTCTCTTTTTTTTCTTACGTCATTATGTCCATGTCTGGCAGTTTTTCCAGGACTTCACACTTTGCTCTCCTTTTTTTTTTTTTTAAAAACCGCAACAGCTGGACTTCAACACTTCTAGTTGCAAATGAAGTTCAGAGATTTTAAGCTGTAGAAAAGTGCCATTCAGCCTCTGCTGAGAGCCGAAGCACACTGGATCTGACTTGGCATCTGATCGGACAAAAAAATCAGGTCGTTTGATGTCCGTAGCAATTAGAAAACATTGAAGTGAACGGGGCTGCACAAACTCCTTGCGATGCCCTGTGGCTGCGTTTCCGACTCTCCAACCAAGATAGACCAGAGGTCAATAGTTGTCAGACCTACACTTGAATTTGCCAGGAAAGTCATGAGTCAGACAGGACGTGAGAAAGGTTGGTAATGTGAAACACTTTGTTTTTGGGGAAAAGTCTTCTAATTGCAACAGAAACAGTATGCATTTACGCACGGTATGAGCACAAAAGGACTGGGAAAAATTTTTAAAAAGTCAAACGGCAATCTTCTCCAAGCTTGTTCGAGCAGCAGCTACAGCTTTGTGATTACTGCCAGACTTTTCTGGTATATACTCTCGCGTGAATACTTGATATCACGAGTCCGGTGGTCCGTAGAGGGAACCTCTAGTCGGAGCGTAAACAGTCGGACGCACCCGGTGTGTTTTGGCCTTAACATTAGGTCGTTACTAGTGCCGTTGTTAGCCTGGCTCACGGTGAAATGTTCGGTCACATGCAAGAAGGTGTTCTGAATCTGACTAAGCGTCAGGCTTAATGCTGAACTGTATGTTTTTGAAAGCTGAAATCTGGGGCCTCCTCTGTTTAGAGATCTTTTTACTCTTTTGACTTAAAAGCCTTCCTTCACTCCTGTCTCAACTCATCGATCTTAATGATCCGCAACATTAACACTCTGGTCCTTAAAAGGGTGTCCCTTTTCCTTCAGGTGTAGGTCCTAAGCTGAGGGAAGTACTGGCTCTCCTGTGTTGAGCCATACCTCTATGGAGAGGTTGTTTCTCCAAGATAGAGGTCTGGACACTCTTCTCTGCACTGAACTGCATACACCATGCTGCTCAGTTTGTTTTCGGGTATTTAGTACTTAGGATGAACCATCCCCAGTCTGAGAGTCTGGTTCGGTTTGAAATATACTGGGATGTTGTGTTTGGAGAAAATGCTGAGTTTCTCTGGTGTTCCAGCAGCGTAGGGGATGACAGCGTTTTTGTGTTTGTTCTGTTCAGTGGTGTGTTTTCTGGTTTTCCTTGCTACCTTTACAAAGCCCAGTAAGGATACCCACAGGTTTGGTGGTATGTGGTTCTGTTCTTTTTCTCCCCTTCTGTTTATATGGGGACATGTTGGGCCTGATGGTGTAGAGTTCTGATGACAGCAAGGTTGTTTTCTAGTGGGAGGCGAGAGTCAAACAGAAGGTACTGATCTGTGGGGGTTTTCTTACATCGCTTTCTATATGCAACAAAAAGTCCCTAAAACGTAGCTTGTTGTCATTAGCGTCTCCTCTGGCGAACTTGTTGTTTACAGACTTGACATGTCTTGGGAAAGCTTTGCAAGGATTTTGACTCGGGTGTTATCCACATGCCTGAACCAATGAGGTTCCTTCAAAGGAGTTCAGACCTTTCTTTTCTACTTTGTCTATGCAGAGATTGGCCACAAACGGTGATACTGGAGATCCTATGGCAGAGCCATGCTTCTGTCTGTTGAAACTGTGATCTGATCCAAAATCGGTCATGTTGTTGAGAATCTGAATCCCTCCACTGCCTCTGCTATTCTCTTTTACCATATTTATGCAGAGTTGTAAAACGCTGAAGTATTTCAAGCTTCTTCAGACTTTTAGAAGACTCTGCAGGAACTCTGTTGGGTGTTGTGTTAATACAAAATATCTACAAATGTAATCTCTGTTATTCTTTCTCCAACTGTAAGGACATTCGTGCCACCTGAGATTGCAAGGATGGAGACTTTTGTACAGTGCAAAGGAATGCTTTCTGTCTGGAGAGGCTTAAGGTTTTTTTCTTTTAAATGACAGCTGGCACCAGCCGCATCCCAAGTATCTCTGTATCAGCAGAGATTTATTAGGTCTGCAAAGCTTGGATGCTTGTGTCACTAAAAGTAGGTTGCTGGCAGCTTTTTGTCTGTAACTGCAAAAAAAGAGGGACGGAGGATGGAAAAACTGAGGCCAGTCATGGCTCTTTAGGTGAATGCTAATGAATTAAAAGCCTCTGTTATCTTTGTGTTGGGAAATAGCGTGAGGTATAGATCTTCAAGAACTTACATTTTATTGTCACTTTCATGCGTCTTACTGACAAATAAGGCAGTTGGGTTTTCCTTTTTTAAAAGAGTACATGTTTGATGTTCGACCCAACAGTTTAATTGTTTGATAGTCTTTTATTTCCCTCCTGAAATGTTTCCTCCCTTCTGTCTCCATTGCTTTCATTAAACACAGATTTTATGACATTCAGTCGAGATTTATTGGATAATATCTAAACTAGTGGTTTAATAAGCCATCAATAAACGTTGATGAGTTTGTTGCTGACATCGTAGCTGTCAACTTCAATATCTTGAGATGTGAGGGGACTGACGTCTATAACTCTCTTGGTGAAAGTTGCATATTTTATGAATCTGGCAATTAAATTCTAAGCTCAACGGAGTGGATAAAAGTCTCAAAGGGGTAGATTTAGTCTCTTCCTGAAATATTAACGGTTGCCAGCAGTGATTCGGGAGGGTAGAGGCTCATACACTGGGGAGGTAAAGCATCATCCTGAGTAATCCTTTTAAAAAAAGGAAAAAAATATGGCCCACAGTGAGGGGTGAACTGGGAATTACAAAAGTTTGGAGATGTGGGAGTAAACAGTGACTCTAATCTGATGGCTGCTGCTGGTTGTAGATCCATTAACATCTTGTACAGTTTCTAAGACAATTCTCTTTTGCTTTGAAAAATAAAATAAAATAAATAATAAATAATAATAATAAAATCCGCTCTCTCCTTCAAAGTCTCTTATTTTCTGTTCTGTCTTTAATGATTTTCTTTTTTTCTTCTCCTGAAGGTGGCAACGAGTAGTTTGGCCTTGGTAGGGAAATGCTTTGAAATCAGCTTTGGCCACTTGTTCCTCAGCTGCTATAAGCTCTTTATGACTTTTTGTTTCAGTTTCTGCTGCTTTTTTGCACTTTTTTTTGTTTCAACCTCGTACCTAACCATGAATTAATAATGCACATTCCATACCCTTGTAGCTTTTCACTTGAATAGACATATTATTGGGTTGCTGTCCACTTCAGTGGCTGTTATTGGCATAAGTAGCAGTTAGCTTGGTATTAGTTAAAGTTCGGCTACAGTAGCTATTACTCTAAGTATGCCTGTGCCTTTAGAACGAGTAGTCTTGGGTTGATTATTTGCTTTAGCAGCTGATGGCTTTAGTGGCCTTTAATCAAAGTAGCTGTTGGCTTAAATAGCCATTGGTCAGAGTTGCCCTCAGAACAGAATAGCATGTGACTTGAGTAGCATTTAAAACAGAGAAGCCTTGAGAACAGAGAAGGCTTTCGTTGACTAGTTGTTAGCTTGCGTGGCTAATGGCTTCAGGAGCCTTTAATCAGAGCATCTACTGGGACAGAGCCGCCTGTAGGCAGGGTAGCCTTTAGGATAAACAGCTTTTGGGTGTATTAGCCCGTAGCCTTGGTAGCTGTGATCTTGAATAACAGCTACCAAGCACATTACAAGACAAGGACTGTCATGCAAGCACAAAATTGAAACTTCTAGCAATTTCCATTGTACCAACCTTTATGTTCTTTACCATTCGTGAGCATGTGTTGCTATGACTTGGATCTATTTGTTCTGTTTATTGATATATTTGGCCAATCTGTATTTTATATTTACCTGACTCAGCTTAAAAAGAAAAGGCATTTTGGAAACTTCATTGTGTAACTGAGGGGTTGATTCAAAGCAATTTGCTGGTTGCTTTTCAGGTCTGGGAGGCTTTTTCTGTTGGAAAAAAACCCCCTGAAATCGTGACAATCTGGCCACTCTTTCACAAAAACACATGCAGATTCTCATCACAGGAACAGCATATTCACGGTCAGGGTAAACACACGGTAGTTATGTGGAAAAGACGGATTAAACATTTGTCTCAATTTAAAGATAACACAGACTGATGATGTAATTCCAGCCTAATGAAGATGAATAGTGTGAAGAAAGTCAAAATACCACAACTCCCCCACCTCCCCACCCACACACACACACACAGACAGCAGGATGTGGTCTCACACATGGGCATCCAGGCTCTGTTAGGAGAGATAAGATAGCATACAGGAGATTAATGACTCTGTTATTGTTGGAGTGGTGGAAAGTCTGGGTCACAGCAGAACCTATAACTTTACTGTACTCTACAACCACCCAATCTGTGACTTGACTAATTCTCTTCATCGACTGCACCAATGTTAGAAAGGCTCCGCTTGAAGAATGTGGTAATTTGTGTGACAAAAACAAGACTTTAGATATTTTATATTGAACTTTTCCTCTGAAGCAGAGTTTCAACTCATAATTGCTTTCAAAATTCAAGACAATCCCAGACTTGTGTATCTATTTTCATACACTAATATTTATTAGATTAATATCTATCTAATGTGTTGAGTTACTCAAATCAATTAACTTCTGTTGAATGAAGGGAAGGCAAGACCTGTTTAAAAAGGCTTTCTTACTCTGGCATCAACTCAAAATTAAAATTACATTTTCCACTCTGCTCTTGGGTGGTTGTGTTCCTGTTTATTTTAGAGATTTCAATGTCTAAGTTATTTCACTTTTACTTGTAATTTAAATTTGAACAATATTACTCATTTTATCCTAGTATTCATTAAAATCAATAGGTTTTCCTCATCCTTCTTAAAGACAAACATTAGAGCCACATCACTAAAATTCCCAACAAGACAATAGTACTTTTTTGCACATAATAATGCTGGTATTTATGTCAGAATCTTTAGAAAAATAAAAATAAAAGCAAAGCCTTTGCTGTAGGCACAGCCTGTCTCAACTTCTACACATCTGATATCTATAACCAGGCTGAAAATATTTTAAATAAATTTTGTTTAGAAAGTGTATTCCTATATTTTGGAAAATGGAACGTGATAAATCGGGAAATGGAAAATTTTTACTTGATTTTTTTTATTTTTTTTTTCTTCTTCAGATTTAAGCAAATGTGGAAAATAAAGTGACGGCAACCTCCATGCGCCTCCATTCTTGTGAAGACTGTGTAGGACCACCGTTGGTAGCCCCTCGGAAGTCGAAGCATAAATTTGTTGAACAATTTTACTCGTTTAAAGCCGCAGACTTTGAGGTCTGCAGGTGGAAACGAATAAATTTAGGCAGAGCCTGTTATGAATGCGACCTTTGCACCAGTTAACATCTGCTCTGCTGTTACTGGGAGCAGGACAGGAAGAAATAATAAAATCAGGCCCAGAACCCATTGATTGTTCATTTTTTATGAGTCTGTGTGGAAATGCTGTTCAGTAAGTGGGTCCATGTGCGTTCAATGTTAAAACATAAGCAACCACAGGCACGCCATTTGATTAAAGGGAGGGGGGGGGGCGGGTTTGTGTTTCTTGGTCCAGATTTAAACCAGGCATCCAGGAGTCTCCTCTTGTCACAACCTCACAGATGAGCCCTCAAAACAAAGAATATCAGGTCTAGTGGAAATGAACTGGCCAGACGCTGCGTCCTCTGCCAGTACGAAGGCGTACATCCTCTAGTCTTCTGGGAAAAAAAAAAAAAAAACACCCACTGAATCCTAATTCCTTAAACTCAGAGCTTTAATGGAAACAGATTTACATAATACCTGGCAAAACCATAACGCCTGGCAAAACCCCCCCCCAGAGTGGATTGATTTTGATTTTCTGGAAAAGGCCCACCCAGTTGAGACTGCCTAGGACACGAACGTTGATGAAAAGATCCCTGTCAGAGACAGATGAGTCTCTGGAAAATGGCTCAAACAAAAAGCTCCTGAAAGAGGCTGATCATTTCCACTGAGGTAAAGCTCACCAAAGCCATCCAGTTTTCAGGATAAATTAACAAACCTGGGGAATTATTTACACACGATCTAGTTATATTATAACCTAACATCACGTGTGCAAAGATCCAAACCATAGTTAAAAGAAGGGGTACCTTGTATATCCACATTTAGCAGCAGGACTTTAGGGTAATTGTTTTTAGTCTCTTACAGGAGGAATGTTTAACCGCTCTCTTAAAATGTTGCTTCAGCTCTTTCAGATTTTGGTGCCTGTCTGGCTTTCCTGAGGTCTGGCTGCAGAACTTCTGGCAGGTTGTCTTTTGGATTTTGTCTGGGTCATCGTAACACCTGGATTTTTTTACTTGCTGACCAGCAGGAAGCAATGATCCAGTTTGAGTCGAGCTTCAACCGAAGGCTGGCCTCACGTTTTATTCCAGGATACTTTGGTGTATTGTGCACCTAATGTTTGATTCAATAACTGGAAGTTGCTCAGGTCTTGTGGCTACAGAGCAGATTTGATCCATCATCCTTTCAGCCTTGTGCTTATTTGAGGTGTTTTTGCAGATGTTTTTAACGCAGTGCTGTAGTTATGGCCTAAAATCTCTTCTTTAATGTCTCACTTGCACAGGGGAAAAGTTTTGAGGTTAATTCAGATATAACTTTGCACACTTGGTTTGTCCTTTCACAGCCATTTTAGAGAGAAGAGACTTTCTTCTTACAATCCTTTTGTTTTTTCCTATTTTCCTGCCATGAACTTCCAATTCAAACATGCTAACTAAGGGCTATAGGTTCTCTAAGAGGATTTTTATTTCTCTGAGCATTATGTGGTTGGGGCACGGGGTGAGTTTTGTGCTACATTGACTACTGAGAATATTGTGGATCATTCTCCTCTCTGCAGTTGCAAATTGTCCTCAAACCTTCCAGGTTTATGGTCATTAATGGTGTATTTGTGCCCTGGTATTGGGACGTTCACAATGTTTTGACCTTATTTGATAAATGATGGTATCAAACCTGTCTGAATTCTTCCCAGACATGTATTTGAGGTGAGATTTACATAATTTCAGAACATTGTAAAGACTACATCCTTCTTATCAAGTCCAGACACTTAAAACTTCAATACTGAGAGTGAACTTTGTTTTACCCATGAATGCCTCAGTAACATTTTCTCTTCTTTTGACAGTACTGGAGAAACCGCTTCTGAATGTTGTCCAATTTATTAAATAAATAAAAAAAATACAGTTTTGTCTTCCTAAACCAAATGTGAGCAGAATTAAATGCCAAAAATATTCACAGATTTAAACAATTTTGACTCTTTTTTTATTCGCCTCTTCTAAATTTAAAGGGGGTTAGAGATTTTGTTAATGAAGGAAAGATGAGCCGGAGATTAACGTGCAAACAAACTGCCGTTAAAATTCATCTGGGTTTGATATCTCGGACCACATTTGGATGTAAGAGTCTTGCACATCTGATTTAATTCTTCCATCAGCACTTCCTTCCCTCAAGGTAACCAATTTGTATGCAAATTGATAGTGAAAACAGTAAAACCTGAAGTGCATCTTTGGCGTTACTTATCCTAGCCTGGGGGGAAAGTAAGAAGGAAATTACCCATATATTTCATGACTGATTGCTGCAGTTTATGTAGACTAAACATGGCAGGCTCCCCGAGCTTACAGAAATAAAATCAAGATGACCAGCTGAAACAAACCTCACAATATCGCTTTATTTCTTTATTTGGCTCCCTTGCTTGTTTTTATTTTTTATATTTTTGTTTTCTGTTTTAAAGCTTTGTTTTTCTGGACAAAGAACAGTTTTTTTTTCTCTCAGATATGGTATAATTGTATAAACACAATAACTCTGACTTTTCAGGATCTGTCAGAAAAATGTAATGCTTATTCCTAATAATGAGCTTTGGATATTTGTTTTAAACCTCTACTACTATACCTCAGACTCTGTGTGTTGACAAAATGAACACAGGTCCTCCTCTAGCCTTGGTTGATAGGGTTTGGGTTGATTTAAACATTAATTATTGCTCTGAAGGTAAATGTGGCAAGTTGTTAAAGAAAATGCACTTTCATAAGTAGAATAAAAACCAAAACCATACTTTTTGAAATTAAATCATGGAAGAAAACGTGTCTAAACTGAAAGTAAAAAAAAAAAAAATTGTAGGTGAGAAAGTACTCATCCCTCTTGTTCAATCATGAATTAACTCTGGTTAACTACTTGTTTGGAAAGCTGTTAAGTTTCACAAGGCAATCTCGGGTCTGGTTATTGCCAGACATGTCCAATGGGAAAATCCATTAAAAAGAACTTGTCTGACAACATGTAGGCCAAAGATCTTAAAAAGCAATACATCATGTCCCATTCTGAAGAGACTGAGAAACAAATCCATTGACACCCATTTGTCTGGAAAGGTTTGCAAAGTCATTTTTACGGCTTCGTGACTCCAGTGAACCACATTCAAAGCCAACATCCGGTGCTAAAAAATAAAACAATTAACTTGCTGATTCACCGGGCAACTTGGCCGGTAGATGTAAGAATCAACCGACCAAAATATTCATTCTGACTCCCGCCTGCTAAATTTCTCCATGTAATCCCGCTAAGTAATTAGCCTGAGCTAATCGCTAGTTAGCAAACACACATGACATAGTTGCTGTAGTTCTCGCGTCACGTGCAAGTGTGACTGAAAAGCACGACTTACAGTATTTGGTAAAAACATTTACTTGCCATGAGGCTGCTAGCCTTCGGAAGTTTACTCGCCAAATGGAACATTTACATGCATTTGGTGTCTGGCGAGTGTTTATTTCGGACCCTGATGGTGAACCACCTTAGGAGTGGCTAGCACCTTAAAATGACTCCAACAGCACTCTGGAGACTCTAAGTAATACAGATTCTGTATTATGACCTTAAATAGGCTGTTTATGCTAAAAAAAGATCTTTCACCGTGGCTCAATTCTGCACTGAAGCATGAGACAACAGTAAAAATACACATTGGTAATTATTGCAAACGGTTGATGACAATTGTTGCCACCAAGGGTGGCGCAACTTGTTGTTAGCCTTAGGGAATGAATGCTTTTCACAAAGGGCCAGGTTGGTTTGGATAGCTTTTTTTTCCCCCTTTAATAAATTTAAATCATCGTTTTAAACCTGCTTTTGCAATGACTGATGGTATATGTCACATCAAAATCTATTTGATTTCAAACATTGTTAGTGTGAACAGAACAAAAAAAAAATCTGTTATATGTCCATGACATTTATTCAAATGCTACACAAATGTTGCAGCCAAGACCCTGTAAGAATGCTTCTTAATCTTCTCACACTATGCAGACGCTCTGTCTACGCTAATGCATTTTCATGCTGAATGCTTGGATATGGAAGAGAGATTTGCATTCTTTTCTAAAAAGAAAAATCAGTGAATTAATTGACCAAGGGGTGCAGTCACAATGTGTGGAGCATTGATGTTTCAGCCCAAGATGGTCAAAGGATTTTATGTGGAAAGAGAAACAAATCCGGCATTAGTTTGGTAAGAAAAATTGACAGTCAAACAGGGTACATTTTACGACATTCCTCACAGTATAAATCCATTATATAAAACTGGATTTTATAAGTAATAACACACATGCTTTGCTTGACAGTAACAGATTTTTCTGGAAACTTGCTAAAAAGTTCATATTTGGACTCGTATAAAATTAATTGTCAGTTATGGTAGCATTCTATTACGTTTCTGCTGGATGACAGCATAGCACATAACATGTTAAGAAACATGCAATAAGTTACCAAACAAATCAAATAACAAAAATTAAGAAAAGTAATCTAAATATCAGCGAGTCCAATGTTGACTTTCTGAAGTGAAGAAAATCATGGAAGACTTGCTTTCAGGAATAAACCTTTGCGTAATTGTCATATCTTCTCTCAATCAGACCCCCCTCCCTCCACCTCACCTGGCTGCCGAAGAAGAGCTGGAAAAGCCATCACCTGTCCATTTAAAGAAGTAGATGTTCTGTAGACTCAGCTGGGTGGAGGCTCCTCGCTCAAAGCGGAGTAAGTTTCAAGATGCTTGTGCTTCACAGATGTATGCAGACAAACATCACCCCATGGTATGTCCTCAGGCCTGTCCTTGAAGAGGGTCGTGGATAATGGGTTACAATGCTCTGTTGGCACTGAGCTGATTTTGGTATTTGCTCAACACAAAGAACAAAGGCGGCATTGCTCTGCAAGGCTAAAGGGAAAGGGAATTTCTAAGCTTTTTTCTAAGCTTCTAAGCTTTTAATAATTGTATTACATTTGCAGGTTTGCAAATGCGATGTGACTTTTTTTGGGAGTTTGTGTGCTGCTTAAAGATAGTTTTGAGACCAACTCATCTCCTTCTCTTTCCAAAAAGAGTGTTTCCTCTGCAGCCAGAATACTGCTGCTTTAACGATCGTTTCCTCCCATATCTTAGTGTCTTAGTCATACTTGACTGTGCAAATGCTGTTAATTGTAGACCAGTTTAAGGCTTATGAAGTCATTCTTCAAAAACTCAGAACATTTGTACAAAATCCCCCTCCGTCATACATTTTTATTTGTAATTTGTGTCAGAGGCTGGCAATAATTAAAGTGTGACCATTAAGACGTGGCTAGCATCCAACCTTGGTTAGCATGACGATCCTCCATGTGGTCAGGCTGTTTAGGGTTTGTTCCTGCAAACCCGTCAAAGTAGCCAATGAGACGCCTTCCTGACTAATAACATTTGTGGACATCTTGTGACAATCTGTTGCATGACCTCACACTAGATTCTCAAGCTTTTAACCCAGTTTTTATCAAGTTCTGACCTGCTGATACCAGTTTTGGAGAGCAGTGTTTAAACCTGTTAATTTCTCCTCATTTTATGCTTACTTAGCTTGAACTCTCACAATGAAACTAATTAAAAAGTAATTCAATTCAATTTAATTTATATAGTGCCAATTCATGAAATATGTCATCTCAAGGCACTTTCCAAAGTCAAATTCAATCAGATTATACAGATTAGGTCAGATTATACAGATTGGGTCAGATTATACAGGTTTTTTCAAAAAAAGTTTTCTATCTAAGGAAACCCAGCAGACTGCATCAAGTCTTGACAAGCAGCATTCACTCCTCCTGGAGAAGCATAGAGCCAAAGTGACAGTCGTCTGCATTCTCCATGGCGTTGCAGCAATCCCTCATACTGTAGAAAATAGTATTTCCACAAAAGCACAAGGTTTTTGCTTTAACTGGAAATCAACAAAAACAACCTCCAGTCTTACTGGATGGAAGTATTCGTAGCTACATGTAAAAACCTATCTAAAAACAATAAGTGAAAATTTATTTCGTTTGCCATTTGTAGCTGATTTCCTGGAAGTGTTTTGACTGTTCTGAATAAACTTTTTTTTCCAAAATTAGCCCAGGCAGGAACATTGTAGCACATACCAGTATTGTTTTATGCAAAAAGCTGGAGCACATATTTAAAACTGGCTGACAAACCTGTAAACCAGGCTGAACAGACGTTGACAAACTTATACTCTTAAAGCTGACCCAAGCAAATGTTTTTTTTATCTTGATGTAAAATTAGCATCCCTTACCTCTGTATTCGTCAGTTGTCTCCACTTTTCTGCTTTACTGAGAAATATTAGGACGTGATAAATTGATACTACTATTTCTATGACAAATCTACAGTATGTTAGAAGGAGGTTAAAGTGATGATTTTTCTTTTTATCAAAAGAGCTCTTTGTGAAAATGTCACCTTGGATCTCAACGAGATTACGTAAAAGTTGAAGAAAAAAATGCCACGGTCAATTTTAGAGGATCTGATTTATTTTTTATTTTTTTTAACTTCCCAATATGCCCAATGAATATAGCCCACTTTGACTTGATGGTTTTCAACACGCTAACCTTGTTATTTTCTAATATTGCAATTTATTTTTATTACTTTCTATTTGAAGGTACCAGAAGCTTTTTTTGTGTGTATAATTACTTAATTTTCACAAATTAAATCAGATATCATGATTAAACAGTAATACTCAAGTGACTAGCCTTTTTAAGGCTTTACCCTTGAGTTCATTTTTGGACAAAATATTTTTAACTCTTATGGCAGCGCAACTCTAATGGCTTCTCAATCCACCAATGTTCCCAAGTCATCTTGCTTTTCTTCAAAACACTGAAGCTTGAAAGTTTTACTTGCGAAGAGGACCTTTTAACTTGGTGTAATAATAAATGGAACTTGACTACATCGTTTTATAGAATGTGCGGCGATTTGAATTTGTCCATATGATTGGATCGAATGCACTGAATGTTTCAGTATACATTTTCTTTTTGGTAAACTGACTTGAGACATTTGCTGTGAACTGGTGCCATATTTATAAACTCAAGTGAATTCATCAAGCTACACCACATGCACCATTTGTGCCATAAAGTATTTTCTTGGTTATAGTGGATCCACTGACTTGGAAAAGAAAATCAATTTTTCAATTGTCTGGTTTTCCAGTCTGTTAAAGAATTTACCTGGCTGCGGTCACACCAGGTTCTCTTCCTGAATAATATGGTGTTTCTACTGTAGACTTCTGTAGTAATAAAAAGACTCTTGAAACCGAGACTATATTTTAACATATTTAATCTAAAAGGCAGAAGGATGTTTAACCCGGCCAAGCACAAAGCCGACGGACTCCAGTAACCGGTATTCAGCCAACTGACTGGTATAACTTAACTTCTAGAGCTTTTAGATGTTCTTACTTTTGACTGAATTGACAGTAATCATTGTAGCAAAAAGGAGATCAGCAAAGTCTAGTATGTATAAAGCCATCTTAGTCCTCCATGAGTTAAAAGGGTGTTGGTTGGTACCGGGCTGAGCTAATGCAGCCCCTCGTGTCACAGAGTCCAGAAATATGCCAGGGCCCTCAGAGCCAAGAAACTGAGTAATGATATTCTCCAGACCCTCAAGCTTTTGTTTCACATAGTTTTTGACGACACCTGAGGCCATTTAGCGCCTTTGATAGTCACAGAAGTGTTTTCTATTTCACATATTCTTTATGTCGGTCTTGTAGGGTTGAGAGAAGAAAAAAAAGTTAACATTGAGAGAAAGACGGCATTCCTAAATCAGGCGATCATGTACTGTCTGAACTTTTCACCATATCTTTTTACAGACAGACTGTTGTGGTAAAGTGCAGGAGATTATTATTATTTTTAGATTATATACATTCTCAGGCTACCAATCATTGGACTGGGAAACAAAAGTCTTCTTAGCAGTGACATTTATCCTCATCCTCCTGAAGCAGACACAGATCGACCACAGTTACAGAACGACTGTGTGTCAAGCAGCGTTGCAGATGTTTTGCATCATTTCCCCCACTTTATGGTCATTTTGTTTAATTTTGTGACTGTTGCATCTTTGTGGGCAACTAAAGAGCCAATTTTGGTTGGCTTGCTCATTTTTTTTCTTCCTTAAGGTCAGGCTACACCTCTTCTTGGTTGTCAGATGTAATTAGTACATCATTCTGTGGTTATTTACATCTGACTTTAGTTGTGCTGTTGGCCGCGTTGTGGTCCCTGGTGAACCCCTCCTGATTCAGGTTTCTTCTCATTTACTTGTGTCACTGTGGTATACATAACATTTCTGGTTTAGGATAAGATCAGAAAATATTTTAGGGTTGGGCGATATAGCCACAAAATTATATCATGTTACCTAGAGAAATTTTAACTGATTGTAACAAACTGAATTTAAATTTTTGTTGCAATAAGAAGAGCGACCTTGTGCCGTAGCAACAGAGATAATTACTACATCAATGTACATATTCTACAGACAGTAATACTAAAAGCATGTCGGTGCTATTCAAGAATTATTAGTGAATTGCGGTTGGTATTAAAACTAAAAACCAATACATCGTCACAGAAAATTGTCAATTTGAAAAATATTACTCACATTTAAAAAAACAAATGTGAACAAAGTGTAAAAATGCAAAAAACCTTTTTGTATCACCGAAGTTGCTTTCAGCGGCAAACTTGCTGCCCACTTTGCTCATCACTCGGCATGCTGATTCATGGTAACTAAGTGTGAATGTTTCAAAGAAATTTATTAAATACGTTGTGGGAAAGCCTTTTATGGGAAATGACAGGTTTATATGCATTGTTCATGTGGGATTTAAACCCATTCTTCCTTACAAACTGTATTTAAAATTTGCAGTTTCTGGTCGTTCTTTCTATGCATTTTGAGTTCTTTCAATTCTCTTCTCACAGATCGTCTTCCATCAGTTTCTCTGGCACCTTTTTAAATTGGTTAAACTCTTACCTCTCTGACCTCTCTTACCTGCTGCTTTCACATCTGTTTTCTAAGAAGCCACAATTTCTATGAAAGAAGAACAGCAATAACTGCTGACACCAGGCTAACTTATTGTGGTTTTTCACTTATACCAGGATTGGCTGAGACCAACCTTTGGTAGGCGGGCACTAGTTGTTGCTTTGTCCAATCAGCTTGGAGAGTTCTGCTGCATGTCCCTCCTTTCCCCAAACAAATTTAGTGGGAGCAGTCTCAGATCATCAAAGTGGCTGGCCAGGTAAGGATAATTGACCCAACAACACTCACTCAAACATTCGGAAGTTTAGAAATGCAACTGTAACCACCGCCATTAGTATGTTTTGTAAAATACTTTTTTATGTTGGTGATATTTTCACAGGGCAGCAGGAATGGTTTCTAGATGCATATTTCAGCAGGTCTCTTAGCTTTCTACGCCTTTTTATGCATTCTTTTCTTGACATATGCAATAGTTAATTAGCATGCCATTCTAATTTCTTTCTCATAACGTTATTGGTGGTGAAATTTGCTTTGAGATCTTTGAAAGTGTGGATCACTGTGGCTGTTTCCAGCATCTGTTGGGAATTTTATCTGAATTACCCTAAAGGCATCAAGTCCCAAATGATTAAAATCAACACCCTAAGGTTGAAGGTTTAAAGCTGATCGCTGTGTACAGAAAACAGCTCCTGCTCTAATTTAACTGAGTTCAAACATGGTGGGTAAACAAATTATTTTTCATTGGGGCTGTTGTAGTTTAGTTATTGAGACTTTATCCTTTTTTGTTCAGTAATACATAGACATTGATCAATATTAGACACATTTCTCACTCTATTTTTTATTTGGCCATTAACATCTTTAAAGAAGCTGATGGTTATTTCCCCAAGCAATTAAGATCAAAATCTAACAATTTACCATGACGTTGAGCTTCAGATTTTGTGAATATGTTTCCTGCCCATTTTTTTGGCTCATTTAGTCAGCCCCCCCACTCCCACCAGCCTTCCTTTAAAACATCACTGTGTTGTTAGTTGAGATTTGAATCCGTTTCAAACAAATCAGAGCTTTATGCACGCTCCAACATTCAAACCACGAGGCCGTGCACAATTGGATGAAAATCTTAAATTTGTTTTTCATGAAGATCGGCAGTCCATCTGGAAAAGGTTTTTTTTGATTTAGTCATAAGAATGGGGTCCACCTCCAGCTAAGGCGTCAGCTGTCAGAGATCTGACTGGAATAACTGGGGTGAATGATGGAAATTGGGTTTTTATGGTCCAGTGGGCTTTGTCAGGGCAGGAAACAATTGTCCAGAGTCAGATGTTATTACCAGACGGTTGGACAAAACTGATACCAGAACTCCCACACGTATGAAATTTAAGTTCCCTGATGGCTATTCCTCACCTTGACAGTGAATTGCTTTTAGAATTTCTGATCTTTTCCATATTTGCGTATTCAAATAGGACAAGTTCTACAGGTTGTTGCATATAATCGAATCATGATGTTGTTCAACAAGAAACCTTCCAAAAAAATGTTTTTCATCTGTCAAATGCAATTATTATTTTAGACCCAAGTCTGCAGATTCAGTTTATTTTGAATGTGTGGGAATATCTTTCGTTCTTCTTTTGGATTTGTATGCATGTTTTGAAAGCAGGACAAATTGCAGTAGCCCTGCCCTTCTGATGAGCCTGTCGACGCGCGCTGATGTAAACGTAAATGAAACTCCAATCATAGCGTGGTAACGAATTTGCTTGAATGCATAAATCTGCCGGAAAGTCAACATTGGCAAAGGAGTCTAGCCAAACGTTTAAATAAGTAAACGAGCGACACATGCAGAGATTGAAACCCAGGAAGGAGACGATTCACAATGTTTGAATGGTGCTTGCTTGTCGCAGGATAAGGACCGTGCTAGCCTGGCCGTAGGGTGAGACAGGCCAGAGGTTTATGGCTGCAGCTCTGAGCACAGCTCTGTTTATTTGCATTTTGTGTTTCGAACATCAGTGGAATGAGCAGCAGCTGGAGGGACTGGGGGGGGGGGGGGGTCGACACCTGTACACACACTCTGATATTCATGCACAAGCTAAGCATATACTCATCATATACTTTCCGTCCATTAGATTTTTTTTTTTATATAACCGACTTGACTCCTCTGCAGATCGAGAGGGGTCGGCTGTGGCGTTTCTTCTGAATGCCCCCTCTCTGAGGGAAGTTCTGCAGACGCGTCCCAACAGGAGGAGGCCCAGTGGGCGGCCCGGGACACGCTGGAGAGACTGTCTCCTCGTGGCCTGGGAGCATCCTGGGCTTCCCCCAGAGGAGCTGGAGGGAATGGATGGGGCGTCGTGGCCTAGTGGTTAGAGCAGCGTGCTTGCAGTCAGAGAAGGATGCAAGTACCCGGTTCGATCCCCAGTGCCGGCACTCTGGGTCCCTGAGCAAGACCCTTAACCCCAGATTGCTCCCCGGGCGCCGCACAGTGGCAGCCCACTGCTCCCCAAGGGTGATGGGTTAAAAGCAGAAAACAAATTTCGTTGTAATGTATGTTTAAATGTATGTTTCAATGATAATAAAGATGATATTACTATTACTTATTACTATTACTAGATTGTATGGGAAGGAGGAAACCTGGGCGTCCCTCATGAATCTTCTGCCCCTGCGACCCGGTCTCCGGATAAGCAGAAGATGACGAGTATGAGTACGATCTGATTTTGCTGATTGGTCGAAGAACGCGTTTCTGATTTAAGTGTCAGATCTTTGTCCTCATTTGTAAAGGATTAGAAGGGCAGACGCCTTGATGCTGCAACACTCAGATGGCAGGGACAGAACTTGGCATAAACACGATCCAAACTGCCTGGTATTAATGGTTCAGGTAAGTGGTGGCGGGATGATGGTGTTGAGGCCTTTTTTTAAAGGCTTTCTTTCGGGCCTTTTTCTATTCATTGAGCATCATTTAGAACATCGCAGCCTATTCTTGCAGACGGCGTCCATCCCTTTGTCACCACAATGTAAACATCCATGTCAGGATCTCCAGGGGTTTGATTGCTTCTTGCAGTCTGTTTGTGTTTGCACCTTTTTAGTGTTTATCTTTAGACCTTTTGTTTCGGTGAGTAGTTTTCTGTTCAGTATTTGTGTTACTAGTTTATTCTTGTAGCTGTTAGATTCGGTTCCTGTGTTGGTCAGCTTCTGTTCATCATGATTTTTATTTTCTGCCCACCCATCCTTAGCTTAGTTAAGTTATTCCTTTAGATTCATCTCTCTCCCTGCCCCTCCCAGTCCACTACTCTTCCTCTCCTTCTGCTTTGTTGCCTTTACTCCTCTCACCTGCGTTCATTTGCTCCACCTGCTGTTCCCCCCGTCTCCTCCCCTTTTCATACAGTCGGCTTCGCCAGACCCACTTGTCACATCCTCCGTCACAAAACTCTGTTCTGTTCTCATTCCATACCGTATTCCTGGTTCCGGTTATTCTCGCCTTCTTGTAAGCTTTCATCATCTCTAACAACGTGCATCTTTCTGGCTTTTGTCTGCGCTTCGATCCAGTCACTAATACAGCAGACCTGACCATCCTCTGATGGGCACTTCCATCAGGAGAATGCAACGTGTCACAAATCTGTCTCTGTTCTCAAATGACTGCACCTTAAGTTTGTAGATGACACCACTGTCACTGGGGGATCAGGTGGTCCATTAGGGCCAGAACCACCTGGAGCTTAACCTGTTTGAGACAATGGAGATGATGGTGCACTTCTGGAGAACCCCCCACAGTTCAGAAGATGCACTTTTTGCCCCATTATTTTGCGCATTAAAAATGGTTTGTCAATTCTCCTGCACAATGTGACGGCACACTGTTTTCTCCTACACTGTTATATGCTAACATTATGTTTACTGTTGCACTTTATATTGCAATGTTGCTTTATTCCACCTGGAATCTGACTATACTCCTATAAGCTGTATGCAACGATATTTTGTTCTGTATGCACCCTGTACATACAAAATGACAAATAAAGTTGTCCAAGTCTAAGATTGATACCTTATTCTCACCAATCAAACCGTGTCTTTCTTCCTAAAACCATCTATATAGACATAGATAAAATATAACTGTCTTTCTTTTGATATGCAAAATATTTCTTTATTGACAACAAAGTGGAACCGAAGTCAAATTCCACGTTTTTAACAAATTTGGTGACTAAAGATGATTCCAATTCAGATTACCTCAAACTGGTTTGTTTGAATGAGTTCCCTGTACTCGAATGCCGTCTATGATCACCAGACCTCAGTGTATACCAGTGAAGTGATGTATGCTTATTATATGGGCTGTCGGGTTTAAAAAACCATCATATTTTGGACTGCTTTATTTTCCTCTCCAAGCTGCAGCGTCGTGCATCGGATGAATGAACAATAACTGGCGGCTGCAGCCTCTGAAACCCGCTCTGACTGTTCCATTGAGCTCAGCGTGCGCTCGTTCACTTTGAAGCTCTAGCAGAATCTTAACACTTTATGACAGTGTATTATTATTACATGGAGCATTCAGCTCAATCCCTTGCAAACATCCTGCTGTCAACAGGCATTAGGTGTCCGTTCAAAGGGCAAACATTTGGCAGTTTACAGTCAGGATGCCAGGAACAAAAGAGGTAACGTAATCTCTTTGTCCGCTTGACCGTTAGGAAATTTATGACAAATGTGTACCATCAGTGTTTTTAATCATTAAAGACAAGTGCATTTAACTTTTTTTTTTTCATGTGTCCCGTCCTTAAAAATATTTTAACCAAGAGAAATGAAAATACTTCAGCTTTTCATCAAAGCTCTTTATAAATTCATATTTGGTCTTGATGTGCCGCCTGGTTTCATTTACTTAGGAATTTGTATTCACTTTCAGCTCGAAGGGTAAAGCCTCCTTTTTGTTTTCACTTGGTTGACGGCTCAAAGTTTTAAATTTCAGCCTGAATGGCCCAAGCAGCACTTGTTGGTTGGTGTCTTGAGACGCATACAGATGTTCTACCGTCATCCGCCCCCCTCAGACATAAAGTGACCTCTGAACCCCACAATACGCCTCCCGCCTTAAAATTAGTCCCTCGTAATGAAGGAAACCTCTGAAGCCTGTAGTCTCCATGCATAACATTCATGACAGACTTTTAAATGGAAAAGGAGAAAACGGATAAATCTGTGTAAAAATATTTAAAAAAAACATCAGTACCATCTAAACTAAAGTGTTTTTCTGTCTCGGGTCATTTTGCTAATTGGTATATAGTATCTTATTAAAGATTTTGCATCTGTTAAATATAAACCAGATTTCTCTATTTCTTTACACAACTGATCCACACCTCTATTTTCTCCTAAAGTTATGCTCTCATGAAAATAAGGCATTATGCGTGTCTTTATACAATAATAACAGAGATTTAGAAGAAACTGTCTCCATGTTTTTTTGTCTTTCAAAGTTATTGCATTGAATTAAAAATAACCGTTTAGATGTCTCTATAATTCAGCCTGTGTGGAATGTTTAAAAAAAGGTTGATTTATTTAGGACATTTTAAAAAAACAATACAAAAATCCTGTGTTTAAATTATGTATTAATCTGGGCAACTAATTTACCGTCAAAAACGAGAATTTGATTGTTTTTTGTTTTTTTACATTGAACTTTCAGATTTGTTGCATACCACAAATAAAACAAAGAATTGCACTTTACTGTATCAAATAATTGCATAAAGTGGCACCTTAAAGCCCTAATGTGTAAGATTTCACACTGGCGCACCGTCTCGTCGTGCGCTAAATGAATTACAAAGTTGCAGTTAAGTGCGTAATAACTACTACAGAAGTGGCTGAGTATCACAAATGTGACGATGTTTTTGGCTCCGTTACCTCTTTCTGAACATGCAGTTGCTTATTTGGGCTCTAAAAAAGCTACTATAACACGAGTTAAGAGATCCGGTGTTACTGCTTTAATACAGACAGTGAACGGCTGATATCCCTCCACTCCTAGACATGCACTCTCTCGGAGGGAGAGGGAGACGAACAAACGAGCCGTCTTTAACGAGAGAACAAAGTAGTTGCTGGACCACAACTGCCCTTTTTCTAACATAACGGCAACAATAAACTTCACATTTGCATTGAATTAACTTAGCTGTGCAGCAGAAAGACTGCAATCTCTGCATCGGAGGACTCGAATTTTCTCCCAGTTATTACCACTTTTTCTTTCCTTGGTTACTTTTTCTTCCCTCTCATTGGGCAGAGAGTATGGTTGTCCTCCATTTCAACAGAAAACGGCAAATAGAATGATCTACGGTCATCTTTGCTTGTTTTCTATTCCTCCTCCACTGACCGCACGTCTTCAAATAGGAAACAGAGAGGGAAAACGTGTAAGGCTGACAAATTTGTCCCCTTTCAGCTCCTGAAATCAAAAATGGCAACGCAACATGCCCCCTCCCAGTGGATGCACCGACACCTATGTATTTATAAACTACTAATTCTAAATTTTGAGACCGCTTTCATTTTTGATTTAATGTTATTGCCAGAACATGTATTTATAAAGGGAATACTTAATTTTTGCTAATTAAAACCCAGATTAGTTGCACACTGTGTCTATAAGCATGAGAAAAATAAATAAAATTAAACCTTTAGTTTTTATTTATAAAGATAAAACCCTGAGTATTCAGGTTGTGAAGCAAAAGTAAAAATGGACTCAAGTTCTGTTTTGAGAAAATCTAAATCTTTTCTACCATACTCTCCACATCAATAATTTAATAGTAATATTTCTATGTTGGTGACAAAGGACTTCCATTTGTTGACTGTGTTATTTCAGTCCATCTGGTTAATATTTAATATATTTAGATATTATCATCAGCACAATTAATTGTGATTAAAAGCGGATGAAGCCCGCAGGAACGTTGCAGATGATCACACACAGGCACAGCGTTTAGTCAAACTTGGATCTGAATGAAGATGATTTGAAAAACATCTGTGTGAAAAATGTAGCAGAGCCATGATGACCTGTCTTCAGAGTGCGTTCAGCAGCTTCCACAAACGGATAATGACTTTATCTTTACCGTCGACTCATCCGTAGTCTTTGTGCCGTCTTGTTTGTTGCGTCACATTAGTGCTGTTGTCAATTCATATACATTTGCAATACCATACTTTAACTGTAATATGCAATTACCTTCCACTGCACTTTAATTTAAATAGCTTCTGTCCAAACTTTTATACATTTTATAGTAATAGCTGTATATCACGCTCACAATTCTGCCTATAGTAATAGCCATCTGTACATATGTTCATAGTACATGCAAACTCTGTTATATGAACAATCGTCTGTATATTATGCTATTGTATCTGTAAAACTCTATTCATAGTAATATCCACCTGTATATTATATTCGGTACATATCCAGCTGTAAATTTAGTTCACAATACTAGTTATTTATATATACATATCTGTACATATCTGTAAACCTTTATAGTAACATCCACCTGTATACTATTTTCGGTACATATCCAGCCATAAATTTAGTTCACAATACTAGTTACCTATATATTATACTCAGGACAAATCTATCAGTAAAAATCTGTTTATAATAGTATCCATCTCTATATTTATTCAGTAAAACTCATGTCCTGTACATATGGATCCATTGTTTATCCTGCACTTGCTGCTATTGCACTTCTGGGGAGACCTAAACTGCATTTCGTTGCCTTTCGTTGAATCTAACCTGTGTAATCACAATAAAGTTGAATCTAATCTAATCTAATTCACAATGGATAATGACACTTAGACAACTTCTCCAGCCAGGGCTCTATTCTGCTTGGACATGACAAGATCATGTCGGCTTTTCTAAACTTGTATGGAGATCATCATAGAGTAATATCAACGTATAAATTTAAAGAACTTAATTAAAAACTATCTGCAAAAAAATCTGTCTTTTGGAAATTGGAGATCATTTTGTCTTTCTGACTTAAAAAATAGAAATGTTTTGGCTGATAATTTGGGGAGAAAGTTGTCTTCTTATGCAATGCATGTCTAGTTTTGACTGTAGTTTATAAAGTAAAAATAATAATCATGTAAAAATATATCCTCATCCTGGTATTGGCATACATTTCACAGTGACTCTTGTCATCTATGCAGGGAATACAGTAAGTTACTCCTATTGGTTAGAAAACAGACCTGAAATATGAAGTCAGGTTTTGAGCAACTTGAAAACACAACAATCAAGCTTTCAAACAGATGGAGAGAAGGGAACCAAATGGACTATAGGAGTATTCAAGGAACCTCGATCCAGAAAAAAAATATGCTTTTATGGGCAGGGATCAGTAAGTCAGTAAAAAGAGCCTTTTGGTAAAAAAAAAAAAAAAGTTCATATTTGTATGGACTATAGAGAAGAGGAGCAAAAAAATGTCTATGCACGATTTAAATGGCTTCAAATGAAAAGTGATATTGATAAATAACATTAATTTCTTTGACTAAGCCACTTGGTAACAACGATCACAACAAGGCCAAAACTCTAAATTTCCCTTTCACTGCACTGCTTGCAGATGTCTTTCCTTTTGTTCCTCTGTTTTGATGTCAGCTGTGGCGGCTCGAGCTGCATTCTCACAGCTGTCAGCTAAAAAGCAAGGACAATCTGGTATCTCAGTGACTCATACTGCCGAGCCCGAGGATAGGACCCTCTTAAATCTGTTACCTCTCTCCACATCTCGACCACAATGATGTTTTTTCTTTCCAAAAGCACTCCAACATGTCCTCTTTTGCCTAGTTTCTCTCACGACACAAACTTTTCCCTGTTTAAATCCTTAAAAGCACACATTTTGCAATTCTTGGTTCTCTCTAAGGTGGGTATAGGAGAAGTTTGCTTAGAAAAACTAATTTTTCCAAAGCCCTTAATTTATTTTATGAAATTCATTTTTCATTGAAAAACAAAAAAAGTCCATCTCTGGTTGTTTACCATATGAGACCATTTATATGTAGTCTTTGCAGAAGTAAGATTCACTTTATTCATATTTTGTTACTGGAGAGTCATACTTTCTTGTCATTTTAAGATCCAAAAGATATTTTGTGTCTGATGGTTGTTTGGAGGTTTTTCTTTATATTTTGGCTGCTTTTTAACCAATTTTATGAGCCGCAAAGCTCTGTACTGCAAGTCCTTCAGAAAAATGATTTCAGAAACTCAAGGGAATTGCTTTTGTCGACACATAGCACTCTGGATAATATTTCTTCAAATAAGTTCTTTAGCCATTTACCAAAGAAAACAGTTAACCAAGGTTTGAGCGACAAAAAATGTTTGTTTTTTTTCAGTAACAAGATTACCCTTCGGAGATGAGCTGAAAAACTGAGGCAATGGGCAATTTCTGTGTTGGACTTTTTTGTGTTCCTGGTCCTCAAGGGAACTGTTAATTCAGGCTAATAAAAGTCAGCGACATTTGACTTGCATTAATTATTTCCTTTTAAGACAATGCACCGTTGGTGTTGGGTCTAGGATAACCATATTTTGATTTCTAAAAAACAGGACACTTGACCCAGTCGTGAACCACTTTGTAATTTTAAACATGTTTAAATTATCCCTTCTCCATGTGGTTACAAACAATAGTTAAATGGCAAACTTCAGATCGGCGTTCATAAGTTTATAAGAATAAAAATGATTTTAAAATCTCTTTAATGTTTTAATGATAGAAATAATGACTCCTCTGTGTTAGAAAATTAACCTGTATCATTAATAGCTCACTTTTTAAGTCACAATGTAAAAATAAATGCACAAATAACTGGAAGAACCTGAGAAAACAACTATTCTTATTCTTGTCTCCCCATGCATATTTTGCTGTAGAGCAGGTAGAGTATGAATAAATATACACACACGTTTTGCACAGTTCTTGAGGTCACCATTTTCAGTTGCACACTTCTTTGTTTTTTGATTATGCATTTTAACTAATAAATGTACAGTATCTTTTCTTGTGTTGCAAATTGGCCGTTATTACACTGTCTTTCATATATTTCTTATCCTTTTGTTTATCTGCTTGCTTCCATTTGCGTTTCACTCTGCTGCTGGTGCAGCTGAGTGAAACGCTACACGTAACAAGATATCTGGGGAAACGAGACATTTTTATGCGGCTGTGCCTTTCAGCCACATAGGGCGTTATACATCCCTGAAAATGAATGATTCTTAAAAACCCCGGCCGAAGAGGAGATTTATAGACGCTCCTTTTTTGAGCCAGCGTGTGTACATGAAAAGACGGATACTAATGTCCGGCTCATCACGGTCTGTGACGACTATTGCTGCGCTGCGTCACAAATGTGCAACCATTGCTTATACACTTGGCCATACAATGAAGTTAAAAATGTATTTTGTCGGAGAGGTGGTGATTATTTTATTTTTTCACATTGCTTCAGACACTTTGTATTTTATTTTACAAGGCCAACTGCTGCAATGCAGTGAGGGTCAGAGGAGAAAGAGCGGTCAGAGATCAGCTGCATTGCTGATCTCTGAGCAAAAAGAGAGAATGGGGGAATTGAACCTACATCCTCTGCATATGAGGCACCTCCACTACCACCCCGGCCTGAAACCTGAAAACTGAGTGTTAAAAAGAGGTGCTGTGACTTCAAATAAAAGTCCAACTTTTAGCTTCTTCAATGACCCGCTTAAACATCGGCTACTTTTCTGCAAAGGAGATGCAGAACGTGAAAAATATTTATATTTTTCCGCCCCTAGAAACAGAAATTATTAAAGGCGTAGTTTGAGGTCACCAGAAACTTTCAGATTTAAGCTGAAGAGTACAGATGCTAAAAGACAATCGATACTCAATTTAGCTTTACCCTTGGAGAGTCATTCGTCAAAGGCAGCAACATACCAGGACTGACTGGAATGTCGCCTGACAGCAGGAGTGGTCAGTGTGTGGGATGAAGACCAATGCCACCTCTTGGACAGCCTCATGGTGACTCTTATCTGTCTGAGCTGTCAGAGCCGACGTTCAAACACATCCTTATCTGTCCTCCACCCTGCCTCCCAGGCTCCTGCATCCAGACTGGAGGTCGTTGCTGCATTTCAGGCGGATTCCATCTGGCACCTTGGTGAAATGCAAGTCCAAACGTTGTTCTGCTGAGGTACAAACAGCATCAGAGATTAATAACTTCATTCTATCGAAGGAATTTTCTCCAATTTGAAAGGAGCCTAGACAAACCTATTAGCAGCTTTTTTTAAAAAAAAAAAAAAAACATTGCTCAACCTCTTATATCTTGTTGCTCCTCTCTTGTTCTAAAAACAACTTTAATTGCCTCAATTGGGGATTGGAAAACAAAGTTGTTAAATTTTTTCTTTTGTTTTTATGGGTATAAATGGTAAGATTTTAGAAGGGGATATGCTGGTGAAGATTCTCAGTCATCCAGGTCATGGTCATTAAAAAAAAAAAGTAGAAAACAAAACAACTGGACTTGTTTTTCGTAGTTGAAGACGTTTCGCCTCCTCTCCAGGAAGCTTTCTCAATTCAAAGGGCTTCAAAATTTAAGAGGGGAATCAGTTTACAGATAGGTGAGTTCAGTTCAGCTGATATGAAAAGAGCTGTGAAGACAGGAAAATTAACAACAACCCTGTACTGTATGTCTGCAGTTCAGTCATAGGGAGGAGAATGTTTCCATTGGTAGCACTGCAGTCATGGGAAAAAAAACAAACATTCAATGTTTTGTGTAAGAACGGTTCGCAGTAATAGCTGGAAATTTTCTGTAAGACTTCATCTGTCTTTTCACATCATTGTGGGATAATGTTTGCCCACTCTTCTTGACCACATTGCCTTAGTTCATTGAGGTTTGTTGCCATTTGCTCGTGCAGCTTTTAAGGCTCCACCATAGCGTTTCAATCAGGCTGAGGTCTGGACTGCACCATGAACACACTTAGGCTTTTTTCCCTCCCTTTCAGCATGTGTGTCCTGGGTTTTCTGCTATTTTTAGAGTGTTTGTCCTGTTGGTGATCCAGTTTTGGCCAACCTTCAGCCTCTTGATGGATTTCTAACCAAGAATACTTTCATACTCAGAAGTTCCTGGTTTACTCACTAGCTGCAGGCCCAAATCAAAACCCTTCCACCACCGTGCTTGATGGTTGGTGTGCAACGCTTGTGCTGATGGTGTTTTTTTGTCCAACATGGTTCTTTACATCAGAGCAAAACGTCTGAACTTCAGCTATACAGAGGACATTTTTGTTTATATTTTGGGGTTCATTTTGTTGGAAACCTAATTTATGCTGCCACATTCTCTTGAGGAAGAAAAGCGGTATTTTCTTGACAGCCCTTCCAAACTATTTATACAAGTTCTGTGTTTTGCAAGTCGTGGTCCTGAACCCAACTTGCCAAGCCAACTGAGACCCAAACAATCCAAGAAGGAGCTTTTGCGTTTTTGGCAATATCGATGCAGGATCTGAGTTGGGCGGACAGCCACCTTTGTGAAGATTGGAAACTATTTTAAAGGGTTTTTCCACTTATGGATGTCCCCATATGCAGCATGTTCCATAACAGAAATGTGAAGTTCTGATAGACAAAACACAGGAGGGCTATTCGGAGTACCAAAAACTTACTGTTATCTGTCATGAATCACAGATATGCATCGGCTTGGTGTAGAAAAGGAATTTTCTTTTTAAAAGGTTAGTTCATAACGCCTCACTGACACTGAAAATGGCAAACACAAATCCTCTGTCTACAGTAAAGGGCCACATTCAGGAGCACTAACTGCTGTCTGATGCTTTCACTGATTAAAAAGAAAAAATTGTATTTTGTAGTTACTGACTGGTCAGTCACCTGTCAGTTTAATCATAGTAAAAACCTGCTTATTCTGGTCTCCATACTGCAAAAAGGGAGCTAAAAGTAAGTAAAATGTTCAAGAAATAAGTGTATTTGTTCTTGATTTGAGCAGCTAAGTTTAAGATTTTTGCACTTAAAATAGGAACAACTCATCTTCATCATCTTATTTCAAGTGCAGTATATCTAATTATCTTATTTTAGGGGTCAAGATACCCATACCCTTGACAGATAATCTTATTTTCCTGCTATTTTCTTATTTTAAAATCAAGGACATATACACTAATAAGGAATTTTTACTTACTTTTAGCTCCCTTTTTGCTGTGTGGATGATTTTTTTTTTTTCTGGTGCATCTCTATCAACAAAACTTCTCAGAATAATCTGTAGCAACAAGTGCTTCTCTAAAGAAACTGCTGCTGTCTTTCAATCTTGTGTTAACAGCCATCTGCATGCTTCAAACCAGCAAATCACTAAAACTCACTTATGGGTTATTAAAAAGCCTTTATTTAACCACCACCTGGATGCTACTTTCAACTGCGATGCAATGAAAGCATCAATGATTTTCAGTGTTAACCTTTTTATAACAATTTTTTAATCACATTAGACAATATGGGCTTCTGACAATAGTTCCCCATTGTTGGAAAAAGGGCAAACTTTTCCTTCGTGTACCTTAGAGCCATCAACTTGTATTTTTCTTTTATGCCAAGCAGAGCTGAGGAAACAGGTGATGAGAAGACGTGATGAAGCTGTTACAGCTGTTTGTGTGTATAAAATCAAATCCCTTACTTGGGGAAACCTCTGCATGGGTGCGAGTGAACTCCTGTTCCCATGCTCATCCAGTGTAGGAGTTTAGCACTAAACGTTGCACCCATTAAAAAACGCTCCTGATGTTGCAAACACCCAAGTGTTGCTCCCACAACAAGTCAAGGCCACACAAGGAAAAGGTTTCTGAGCTCCGGTGAAGTCAGAGCAGCCACGCCGGTGAAAGGAGGAGCAGAAGAACCGTGGGAGGAGGGCTGGCTTAACCGGAGTGTGTTAATTTGTATCTGGTGCTGTGATGTCTGAGGGGAGGGCTGCATTAGAAAGCGGTGGTCCGTGGAGGAACGAGGAGGGGGGGGGGGAGTCAGGTTTCAGCCCCAGTCCCGGTGCTCTGAAGCTGCCTTTGTTTGACTGGGAACCAGAGGGAGAGCAAGAGTGAGGAGGAGGAGGAGGAGAGTGAGAAGTTTTTAGTTTGGAGGCAGTGAAAGAGGGACAGAGCGGGCTCCATCTCTCTCTCTGTCACTACCAAATAAATGAGAAGGGAAAATCTAGTGTGGATTTAAGCTCACCATCAGGGAAGATGACTTCACGGTAAATGAAACACGGCATATTTTCTGTAAGAAAAAAAAAAAAAGCTCCATTCGGAACGTCTTCAGTTAGTTTTCTGACTCTTGAGTTGTGCTTCTGTGTGCAGCATTCCTCCCTGGTTCATTGGATTATCTCTCCTCGTCCTCCGTTTGCGCGGCCATCACTCCTCCGCCTATCAGCTGCTGGACGGTATGTGCGCTCTGCCTGCTACTACTGGGAAACTTCTCCTCTTATCCTGCTGGTGGAAAAGTTTGTGTTTGATGAACATGCAATGAAATTAGTGCAACTTTGCTTCATCCTTTGTTGGACTTGGAATGTTTGAGTTTTGTTGGTGCTCTAAATCTGGAGTTGTTGCTATACACCTTACACGAGAATTGCAGAAGAGCAAGCAAAGGTGTTTGATTGGATGAATTACTTTTGATTTTCCTGCATAGTCTCACCAAAAAAACAACAACAAAAACACACATTTTCTTACTCTGAAACCACCTTGCCTAAATTTCTGAGTGAGTTGCTTGAAACTTTCTGCAGGTCTGAGGTGGTTGGAGGACACGGTTTGTGCATCAAACACAGATGCAGCTCAGAGGATGCAGATTTGGGCCGGTTTTTAGATTCAATGCATAAAGCACGTTTTTTTTAATGGAAAGTGGGAGTGTGGATGGCAAAACAAAAGCCTTCATGGAGCTCTGGGAAGTTTGCACTTCATTGCTTGGAGCTTTACGCCCTGACAGAGTGTATGATGATACCTTTGAGTGCCGTTGCTTTATAATGACTTTTTATTATTTATGAGCCAATGTGTTTCTCTGAGCCTTCTGCACAGCCTTCTCGATACTCTAGAGAGTTTAAACCTAATACCTTCACATTGGAGTGTATGATGACATACCTGTTAGTGTTACTTGACAAGGATTTTGATTATGTGCCAGTGGGTTTCCCTGAGCCACTGACAAAGCCTTCCTAAAGCTCTGGAAAGTTTGCTCTTTGTTGCTTTTAGTTAAAGGTCCATAAGACTGTCTGCTTAGAAACTTGCCAGGAAAATGACTCTATGATGGTTTTAGTCATGTGGTTGTGTTTATTGGACTTATTGGACTTATTCTGCAGGATGCTAAAACTCCTTCCCCAGGCTTTGGAAAGTTTTGCCTTCATGGTTCTGAACTTGGAGCGTACGATGAAGTCCCTGTTCATCCCGTTGTTTTTTTTTTTTCACAGCCCCTGATTCATTTTCTACTTCGTTTAGGAGTGTTTCCTCAGCTTAAAGCACATTTTCAAAGTGTGAATAGCTGATCCATCGGCACACTTCAACATGTTTTCATTTAAGACCGAAAAAGGTGGACGTTTTCTTTCCCACTGCACATAAAAAAAAATTGCAGTGCACAGAAATCCTGAAATCGCCCGTACTGTTTGATTAAGGTTGGAGAAGATGATGTTTCATTTCAGCAGTCTCTATCACGGCCTTCTGATTGACGGGCAAATAAGCCACCGTCGCTTTCGTCACTAGGCTGGAATCCGCGTCGGCATTTTGCAATTTTTCTTCGTGCATTTTGACCTGGGACCCCTGATGTCACAGAAGGCCCATTGTCCCGGCCCAGCCAGGTGATTGCCGGGTCTCATTAGCTAATGTGGCACCCACAGAGATTAACCGTTAATCTGATATTTTGTTTTAAACACGACTAAGGCTGGTGCTTTCGAAAACCAGATCCCCTTTAAAGAAAACTCGAATTACGTGCAATGAGTGGAAAATGATCTTAGTGATTGTTGCCCTGTTACAGCTATAAATGTCAAGGTATTTTATGTGATGCACCCACACAGAGTAGCACTATAGTCTGAAACAGGAGATTGTTAATCAGAGAAGCATTCAAGAGGCCAATGGTAACTTTGGAGAAGCTGCAGATATCCATAGCTCAGGTGGTGCAGTTTGTCGACATGAAAACTATCGGTAGGGCATCCAACAAAGCCCCTTGAAATCCAGTTTTCTGCAAACCAAGTAGAGGAGACAAAGTGGTTGTTCAAGAATGTAACACTATATACCACCACAAACAAATGACACCACTAGTGAAACACAGTAGTGACCGCATCATGCTGTGGGCACATGTTTCTCCACTGGGGACAGGAAACTGGCTTTTCACATCAAACCCACTCAAATACGTCCTAGTTTGTGTTTGTAATGTGGTCTAATGTAAATCGCAGCCCCCTAATAAGTCAGAGGGGTGTGAAAACTTTTACAAGACTCTTGATAGTTGTATGTAGAGTGGCAGGATAAGAGAAAAAGTTCTGGGGCCAATATCCTGGGCTCAGTATCCTACAGATGCTGGCCTGGAGCAGTGGCTGTGTTGTCAGGCTGTTTGTCTCTTTGCCATATTTATAATCCACTGCCATGATTCAAATGTTTCTTCAAGGAGGAGGAGGGGGGGGGGGTCTGTGTGTGTTTGTGTGCTGGAGTATGCAGGATGACTCGCCAGAGAAGGCACCAGGGACAAATATTTCCAGGCTGCGTGCTGTAAATACTCCTGAAAACAGTGCTGTCACCACAGCAACATTCCCATTTCTGGCCTTGATTTTTGAGAAGTTGGCATAATAATTTCACCCTGTTTGGAAAAGGGCAAATACTTTCCTACAGGTTCGTCTGTTACCAGCGTATCCGGGAGGACACAATTTTCACCGAACAACACTCTGGCTTTATTTCTGACAATTTAAAAAAGAAATCCAGGACTGCCATTCATAGAAAAGGGCATCTTTTGATACAGTAATGCTAGATTTAACTTTGCGACTGAACTGAGCTACTTAGGAAATCAAATAATCGATTATTGAAGTTATTTGGGGAAAAAAAGGCAGCAAATGGAGCAATTGAACAGAACTATAAAGGATGAAGACAGAAAAGAGTTATCAACAAGGGGATGAAGCTTTTGATTGGTTGGCAAAAAGTGAAGACGCTGCTTTGAACTCAGTCGTATAATCTTATTCCATTGGCAGATAATCTTATTTATCTGCTCAAATCAAGGACAGATGCACTGATTTTAAGAATATTTTACTTATTTTTTGCAGAGTAAGTGTTTTACCACATACAGATTTACACTTTCCAACACATACCTACACTGGCTATACACCCAACTAACAGTGATGGTGCTCTCCATCTGCTCTACACATGATAATTATTTCCAGATGATAAAGATTTTAACCATCTGGGACACTGAGGGCGCTGTAGCTTTGAGGGGATGATGAAAAACACGATGCGGTTGTTGGTGTTAAGGTGGTTATCCTAAGCTGAAGAACGACGATGGTAGCGACGAGAGGAGGATGAAGAGGTCATCATGTAGATAATTGAGTAAACTGTTTGTATGCACACAGAGGAAGGACGTCGTTCAGAAGCGACAGACTTCGTCTACATCCCAGATGTCTTGTAAAAGAATGGGTCAGGTTTTTAAAGTGGGGTTCTGCGGAGCTTACAGCAGTAGACTGCTGTCTGAGTTACCTTAGTCTGGTGAAATGTAGGCAGTTCTCACCATGAGAAGTGAGCAAATGTCTAGTCCTAACGGAACTGTTTCCACTGCAGATCACTGCCATTGTGTGAATGTTGATTTATAAACCTTTAAAAACTATATTTCCCAACCTTTAATTCATTCTATATCTTTATAGCAAACCCTGGCAACCTGTTCTGTCTGGAATTGTTTTTTTGTGTGTGTTTTTTGTAGGAATTAAGGGTATCAATAAATGTGTTGCTGGGATTTTTGTATAAATATAATAATAATAATAATAATAATAACAATAATAATAATAATAATGATAATAATATTAATAATAATAATACATTTAAAAAATATTTTTCCCTCTATATACATTTGCTGAAATAGTGTTGGATTTTTATAGCTTGTTTTTGTGCAAGAATCTGGGCTGCAGCAATGAAAGCTACATTTTTTTTCAGCTTTTTTTGCACATCTTTACGAGGGGCACCAATCACCGTGGAGTTTGCTGTAATGCTGGGAGCTTAAATGCCTCAAAGGCTTGTCATCGATTCTTTAGAAGCCTGTAAATCACCCACCAACACGATTCAGGAGTAATGGAGCAGGATAATATTTAAAACAAGGGAGGTCAAAGTGCACAGAGGCCCAGAGCTGGGAAGTCTGCATTGCGCCTCCCTGACTTACATCAGATGTTTATATGTATAGAATCTGTGGTTATTTACAGTAAAAATGCGTCAACTCACAGTTTAGCATTAACGGGTAGTGTGAAAAATGTATTTTAATTTAGAAGTCGATGATGAACCATGTTGCAGTTTGAATGGCATTGCAAGCAGAAGTTTGTAAAACAGCATTTTGGATCCACGACTGATGTTTCTGACACTGGGGTAGTTTTAAAATGAGAGCAATTTGCTTCCATCAGCTTTCCTCTCTGGTGATTTTAAGATGGCAATCTGCCAAGGGTAAGATACTGACTGCTAACAACCACAAAAAAACTTAATTGTACTTCTTAGTCGCAAACTTTTAATTTATTCAAAACGGCAACAAACAAAAAACAAAACGCTTCTAAAATAAAACACAGACCGAAACTTGAAACAGTTTTTTGGTTCTTTTGATATTCAAGCAGCAACAATTTTCTGTTTATCAGACGTTTGTTTATTTGAAGGTTTGCAGATGTTGTTTGCCCCTCCCAAGTGTTTTTCCTTAGCTTTTGTTGTGGCAACTTGTATCTGGATTACAGTCATCTTGTCATAAAGCAGGCCAACAGCACTAACTTTTTAAACTGGTAATTAGTTCATAATGCAATTAACAAAACCTTTAGTGGAGCAGACCAAGCTCAGCCAATTTTGGCCTCTTTAGTTCATTGCCTTTTTTGGCTTTCACAATACAAGTCATGGGTTGTAGGAAGGTAGTTCGCTGCAGATTATCTGACAAAGTCTGTTTAAAACTAATTTCGGCCAGCAAAGATTATGTGAAAGGTGAGAAAAGGTTACCTCCTGGAAAGATTATGGACGATAAAGCATGTTGCACAGTAATCCCTGGAGATTAGGTTTCGGTAAGATTTGTCAGCCGTTCATTGCTGACTGGGTTTAGGGAAATATTGTGTTCATTCACATCCATGTGGTCATGATTGTGTTTTGGCTCCGGTTTTGATGTAGGTCATCTGGAAAGCTGGCCTGCAGAGTCAAATCCAGAGCAACGTCCAACTATGATTTCACAAATAGGCAGGAATAAAAAAAAAAAAAGGCAACAAGAGGCTTTTATAAACTGAATTTTTCCCTATGTGCTTTCTTCCACCCTAAGCTCATGACATAATATACAACTGAGTCTGAATGCATCCAGCTTCTGCACAAGGTCTTACCGGCAACATGCGATACAGTGCAGGTTTTAGTGGAAAACATGTCGCATAACTGAACTCTGTGCACCAAAGCTGGGACAAAATATTAGAAATCACCCTGACAACCAGTAAATGTTTGCCAATGTTGGGGAAGAGGGGTCAGATGTTTTCTAAGCTGTCTTTGTTTTATAAACTTGAATTTTCATGTCAAACATATTAGTGGTTCATATGAAGTTTTTTAACAAAAATCGGTTGCACTCCTGTTTATTTAGCATCTGCTCCGATAGTTTATGACTCAGCATATTAGAAGCAAAAATGCGTTTTTTCCCCTCAGTCCACTAAAAGCAAGTCATCTGCTTTTATTTAGATTTCCTTAATGCAGAGTTCAGTGATGTTTTTTTGCCCTTTAAGTCTGCTGAAAGGATTCCCTTTGAGAGCTTATTAAATTCATATTTATTGTTATGTATTTCTGTCTCTATTAGATACTGAGTCAAACCATTGTTGTGGTTGTTGACATTTCATGAGTCGGCAAACTCAAACTAAATCAAGATGTTCTCTGTTTGAGTTTCTGTCCAAATGCAGTCCACTATGTTGGTGTTTGGTTTTTTTTCGCCCTCCCACCACAAAACAAATTAAATTTGATCTGCAAAACGTTAAAAGTTGTCCAAAATGTCAATGAGCATTTAAAAGATGAGCATGACATTAAACTCTCCATAGCAGGGTCTCAAACTCTCTCACTCCGACTATACAGCAAAGGATGCCAACTAGCATCAATGCTAGCACATCCAGCTGCGTTCAGAGGTTACAACGGAGGCAGTCAAAAACAAAAGCACAGCTTTGTCTAGCCTGTGTTTACATGCTCCGTGCGCTTCTTCCTGTAAATATTCCTTGTAGTTATCCAAAGAACAAACATGAGCAGGTAAAATACTTTGTATGCTCTGATCCATGCCTTGCTTGTAACTCTGTGGTGCAACCTTTGTCTCCAAGCACACCGCATTACGTGCTTCCTCAGCAGTTGACCATGTGACTTCTTGATGTCGTCGGCGATCCTTCACAACCACCTTCTGTAAAAATATCAAGCTTTTTTTTTGATGTTCTGCTCATTTTATAGAATAAAGCTGGAAGTAAAACAAGTGGATATCGGCTACAAATCAGACTTTCCACTTCGTACAGTCTGCAAATAGCTGCTTAACATTAATAACTTTAAACATGTATTTTTAAAAATACTTTACATAGGCCTAATTCTTACCTCCCTCTCCCATTTGCTCAGCCCCAATTGTTGTCTGTACCTGACCTTTCCCCTTGGAGATCCACGTCCAGCCCAGATTTTAATGATGGTGGTACTGCCTGCAACTACAGTGGCAATAGAACTACCATTCAAAGGTTGGATCTTAACAAACAGCAGATAAAGAAAGCGACGGGTTGCATCATGAGCTGAAGTACAAAAACAATCGCTGTTATGACGAATTACAATGCACACAAGGACACTAAACGACATTGATTTCCAGGTTAGAAATCGTGTTCTTCTTCTGTTGTAAGTAAGCTCTGTAGGAAGCACCCCATCATCGCCCCCGTGAGGCTGTAGTGAAAGCAGAAAACATATGAGCTCAGCCGAGCTAAGAGTGGTGAGTCCATATACCTGCTGCTGGTGTGCACACACATGTATCGGTACTTCAAAGCCTTTTTAAACAAGAGGAAAATAAATAATTTCTGAATGTTGGAAGTAAAACCTTTTTAGACTTGAGTATAAATTGACTTTAGGAAGCAGCACATGACTAAACTGTACTAATCTTCTCACGACGTTCTTGTGAAGCCTCTTTATAAATACTCATGATATTCTGAATTACTATTAGTGTACGAGCTTTCCGTGCAGCATCTGTCTTGGTTGCAGGAAACCTTTTAGCATAAGTTCACCTCTGGATCTGGCAACATCAAAGGGTTTTATCTGAACATCCATCAACCCAGGCTGCAGATTTTGTTGGATGCTCTCAGCAACCTTTGGTTGATGTTAACATGTAATTGTATTTAATTACCCAAATGAGTGATGATCCAGGACCTGTTGAGCTGGCCCTATAGGTCAAATGAGTGCAATGTGGTGGGATCTGGTCTTTAATCCTGTTAGAGGAACAGTCTCATAGAAATGTGGCCTGTTCTAGTGGGACAACACCTCACTGATCGCTGCTCTACATAATCTGTGCATTGATGGCCATAGCTGCAAATCACCAATGCCAAAAATGCTACATTTAAAAGAAAATCTAAATCTAGATAAGGCAAGTCGAGGCAAATTTATTTGTATAGCACATTTCAGTACAAGGACAACGCAAAGTGTTTTACATGATTAAAACATAGGAAAGTAAAAGCAAGTAAAAATAAACAGGAACATAGGAAAATGGAAACTAATAGCAAATATTAATGATTTTAAAAACAGTTGGACTACAAACTTAAACTAAGGATGTTTCAGTTAACAGTTTAACAACAGTTTAACTAGAACAGTCAAAGGCAATCCTAAACAAATGGGTTTTTAATCTTGATTTAAAAGAACACAGGCTTTCAGCACTTTTGCAGTTTTCTGGATGTTTGTTCCAGATAAGTGGAGCATAGGAACTAAATGCTGCTTCTCCGTGTCTGGTTCTAGTTCTGCAGAGTAGATGAAGCTAATTTCATACTGTTTAGTCTAAGCAACATGTTCTTTTGACACTTTTCTTGGAAGCGTACCAATGAAACCCAAGACAGATGCGAAGAGGAATCAGTTAAGTACATTTTCAGATGAAAATTTAAATGATTGAATATAGAAATTCTAGGTTTTTTCTCCCCCAACAGTGACAAAATGACCTGTAATATGAATAAATCAGTCAAATGTTTAGTATTCTACCGGCTAAATGGAATAGCTTAACTTGTCCTGGACAGGAACAAGTCAGTATTTTAGGACACTGGGCCAGTTTGACGGCCGGTCTTACAATGAGACGGATGACTCTCTCTTCAAAAGCACAAAGACAGGATGTGTTAATTATAGGAGGGTCGGTGTGTAGGAGGCTAAAGGTGCGACGCCACATGTCACCCTGACCTCCTTTTTAGTTGACACAAAAAGTCCTGGAGCTGGTCGTAAAGGGATCAGAGCCAAACGTGTGAATCATAAAAGCTTCACGTGTTAGAGTTGTCGTAGTAGATGTGCAAATTCCAAAGATAGCTTATCTCTGCTTAAGTTCTTTTTAGCTTAACATCAATGAACACTCACACAACTCTATGATTGACCATCAAAGAGTTTTTCTACTAAAAGTAAAATTTTTCCTGGATGTTTTCATCTCCCAATCTTTTGAAATTAAGGCAGATGAAAGATATCAAACATAAAGGCAGGTTGCATCTACTCTAATTGCTTTAAATCAATGTTTCTCTATGAAAATAAAACAAATGTGAGGCCATCGTCACTAAAATTCCGTCACACACCTAAAAAATACAAATTGAGTATTTTTCACCTACCCCAACATGTAGGTGAAATGTTCCTAGGAAATACTTGAACATTCATATTGTCTGGTTGGAAAAATGTGGCCCTGATATTCCTTATTCCCAGATAATTAATCCCACCAACATTCCTGCTCTCTTGAGGTTTCCTTTAGCCCACAATTATTCCTTTTCCAAGCCTTGAATTCCTCCATAAAAAAACAATGGGTATAGGACATTTTGTCCTCCGCCATCATCTGTCCAGGGGTTTTCTTTATGATCAAATGCTTGCTGAGAGAGAAATATGTCCCAGACCAGCTGGAACAACGTATCTGGGGGGAAATGTGTCAAATGGCAAAGTACTGCTGAGTGAAGACTGAAGCGGAGGAAGCAAAGATGGATGGGAGTGAGCAGAAAATTCCTCTCAAGAGCAAAGTTGGTGGTGATACAGCATCTACAGCATTTATGGTGATTAGCCAAAAAGCAGCACATCCAGCCCGAATCTAAAGGAATTCAGGAGCAGATGAGGAAAACGTTGCTGACATCCATCCATCTGGAAAAGGTTGTAAAGTCATTTCCAAGGTTTTGGGACTCCAGCAAACTCCAGTGAGACCCATTAACAACACTTGAAGAAGATATGAAACAGCAGAGAACCTGCCCAGGAGTGGCCGGCCGACCAAAATTTATCCAAGAGGGCATCATTGACTCTTCCAGGAGCGCATACGAGAAAACAAAATGTAAAAGGCTAAAAAAAGTGGATTTTGCTTGATATGTCCCCTCTAATGTAAAAAAAAAATGCTACTGTTTAAAACAACAGAAAAGATCTCTCTTACATTTACCAAGAATAGTCTTGATGATCCACAAGACCTTTGGGAAAAAGTGTCGGTGGACTGATGAGACAAAAGTTGAACTTTTTGGAAGGTGTACTTTTCTTTCTGTCCTGTGAACACACCACTTCAGTAGTGTGATGACCTGAGGCTGCTTCCCCACCTGTGATACTCGCTGTAATTGATGCAACTATTAACCCATTAATCAGAAGTCCCTAACTGAGAATGTCCAGCCTTCAGTTTATGCCTTTTAAGCGCATGTGTGCTTGGATCTTGCAGCAGGATGACAAAAAGCACCCCAGGAAGTTTACCTATGCGTTCTTTGAAAAACAAATGGAAGGTTTTCGTGTCCTAGATGAAGTGCAGACCTGGATTTGAGTGAGATGCTGTGGTGTGACCATACCATACCAATCTTTATTTTCAAAGCAATTAAAAGCAGCCAACAGCTGGAACAAAGTGCTGTTTTGCTGCAAGCTAAAACACATCAATTAGTAAAAAAAAAAAAATAATAATGTATGAAAACGCTTAAAAGAAACAATAAAACCATTTAATAATGGAAACTAACTATAACTACTTGTAAAAGCCAAAGAATAATAGAGGGTTTTAAGGTGAGTTTTAAGAGCCAGCAGTGAAGGAGCCTCTCTTGTGTGCAGGGGCAGGTTATTCCACAATTAAGGAGCAACAATGGAAAAGGCCCAGCTCCCTCTAAGCTTCCTCTTAGACCTCGGTACCGCCAGGAGATGCAATTCAGCTGACCTGAGGGGTCAAGAGGGCAAGTAGGGATAAAGAAGCTCAGAGGTATGGTGGGCAAGGTTATTCAAACAAAAAAGGTATTTTAAACTGAGCTCTAAGACGTACTGGGAGCCAATGAAGTGAGGCCAGAATAGGGCTAATATGCTCTGTTTTTGGAGTACCTGTTAAAAGACGTGCAGCAGCGTCTAGAACCAGCTGGAGACGAGAAAGCAAAGACTGATTCACTCCAACATAGAGTCCGTTACAGTAATCCAGACAGGATTATATAAAAGCATGGAGCAACATTTCAATGAGTTGTCTTGACAGAATTTTAATTCTTCCAGCTGCCTTAAGTGATAAAAACATGATTTAACAACTGCTCTGATCTGACCCTCTAATTTAAAATCACTAACTTAAAACCCAAATCAGTGACACTTTGTTTAAAATATACTGTCAGGGGTCCCAGATCAACAGTACAAGGGTCAACAGGAGCGACTTGGTCTAAACAGTATTACCTCAGTTTTCTTAATATTAAAATCAAATAAGTTCAGGGCTAGCCAAACTTTAATGTCTTCTAAACAGTCCAGCAGGGCTGCACCGAGAAGTCGTCACCCTGCTTTAGGGGCAGATAGAGCAGACAATAGTCAGCATAGAAATGGAAAGGAACTACATATCTACTGAGGATGGAGTCTAAAGGCAATAAGTATAAAGAAAAGAGGTCCTAAAATTGAGCCCTGTGGGACTCCACATGATGGAGCACAAGACGATTCAATGTTTGAAATGCTGACAGATCGGCCCGGTACAATCTAAACCATCCCAGTGCAGTGTGCTGAATGCCTACTTAATGATGTAGACATGATATTAAGGTATTGTGGTCAACAGTGTCTAAGGCAGCAGTTAGGTCAGAACCAAGACCGTGTAGGTACCAGAATCCCATGCCAACAATATATCATTGACAACTCTTAATAATGCTGATTGAGTACCATGACGAGCTTTGAAACCAGACTGAAAGGTTTCAAGAATGACATTTTTATCCAAGAAAGATTGTAATTGACAAAAAACAATCTTCTCTGAAATGTTTGAAACAAAGGGAATCTTAGAAATGGGTCTATAGATTAGCCATCGCAGAGTGATCTAACCAAGGTTTCTTAAGAAGCGGTGAATGTGCTGCATGTTTAAGTTCAGCAGGAAGCACACCAGTGCACAAACTGCAGTTAACAATGGTAAGGACATATTACTGTGCAATACTGGGAAAGACCTCCTCAGACGGGCTCTTATTGGTTAAAAATTCCTGCAGGGCGGCTCAGAAAACAATTCTGCAAAGGAGAGTGGGCCAAATGATTTACTTTTAGGCTTCTCTGGGTAGCTTTATTCCTTCAATAGATTAAATAGCTTATTTTTTTTATATTTACTCTGTAAGCGGCAAATACTTATTTTTACAGCACTGTATGGGAGGTCACCGTTGTTAAGGTCTTGGTTGTGGTTTAATCACAAGTCATCTTGGGCCTAGTGACCTCTTGATGGTGAAAAAATGACATGTCTGCATGGAAGACTACTAACAACTTCATAATCTCGGTGCGCTGTAACTCCAACTGGTCTCAATTAACATGTTTTCTTTCTACGGGTGGCCATATTAATATATTTTTTTTTGGGGGGGGGGGGGGGGGGCGGTTATAATATTCTTGTACAACAGAAACCTCGTGGGTCAAAATGTGGAACTTCTAGCAGTCTGGGAATTATCTAACAGGGAGGAAAAACCATCGCAGGCGTCTCAGTGCAGCTGTATGGAAAAGACAGGAGGGACCTGAACGTCGCACAGCAGTGAAGCATCTGAGTACGTGAGGTCATGGAGAGCGGGGCAAACGAAACGCCGCCCAAAAACATGTACGAAGATGTGAAGCATCATTTTTAGTCTGGTATCTTTGCTGAAAGAGAAAACCAGATCTGTTGTCAGGAAAGACGGATTTATGATGCCGTGTTCTTTCTTTTCCTGTTCTCTGTTTCTAATTAATATTTTTTTACTTTCAACGCCGCTTCCTCTAAAATGCTTTTTGTTTCTTGGAAAATATTACGTCTTTCTCACAATTTTGTAATTTCCCCTTGCAGATTAACTATATTGTAATTCAGTCGTTGGGCGAGAGGCAGGGGAAAACACGGAGTTGCCAGTCCATCACACAAACAAAAAGGACAAACAACTTTGCACACACACCTAAGGGCAATTTAGAGAGACAAGTTAACAAGTATACCTTGTTTTTGGTTCTCTGCCTTTTCTCAAATAGTCACACAATGATATGCATCAATTTTACTTACAGAAATATATTTCTTTTTTGGGAAAGAAAACCACTTGATGGCATCAAACACAGGTTCAAGATGTGCTCTTTCCTCAGTTTCATGCCTAATTCTTCCCTGTTAGAGTAGACTGGTCCCATTACCAAGTGGCTGTGATCTAACCCGAGGGGATCGTGTGCCTCATGGTTGTTCTTCTCTTTGTTTCACATGAATTTTCTGCAGGTCATAAATATCTGCTTCAGTAAACTTAGTGAGGAGTTTTTGTTTTTGTTACTTTACTACCTGCAACACATCCAAATCCTCTGCTTATGAACACGTGGAGTTAATTTCACTCCCTGTTATCAGCAGGCTCTTTTGTCATTGATTTATTGATCGGTCGCTCCTTGATTCGTTCTGTTCTTTCTTTATTCTGTGGGCTTTGTTCAGAAAACCTTAACTTTACATTCGCCCTCTTCCACCTCGATGTTATTGACTTATTTGGGTCACGAGATCATCGCTCACGCGCCCAGAGCCTTTAACCTCCAACGCTGCGCTCCTCACAGTTTGCTGTGATGCTGTTTGGAGCTGCGTCTGCTGTCTGGTTGATGGACGGCTTGGGGAAGTCGGCAGAACATCTCAAGTTTAAACTTTTCACCACAGAAACTTAATCTCTCAATCACTGATTTATTGTTTTTTTTTTTGTTGTTGTTGTGTCCTTGACTGCTATTGAATGATATTTGACGGTGACAGAAAAGCGTTGGATGACTTTTCGTGTCACTATAGAGGGATCAGCGGTAATGTGTGGGTGACGGGAAGCATCTGTGGGAGAATCAGGTTTCCCCCCCCCACCCCCCCCACTGGGAGGTGGGATTAGCAGTGCAGCGTGCCTGTGTGTGTTCAATCAGCTGGTCTGCAGCTGTGTGGTTCGTGAGCACACTGCTGACTCACTTCCCCATCGTCTCAGCAATAATCTAATTAACAGACCGGTCTTAATTTACCTTATTGTTTCACCGCTGCTGTCAGATAAATGCCACCAAATGTATTTCTAATTTCTTTCTTCTCTCAGCCTCAGTATTCATGTTGCATCCATCATTCACGCTGTTGTTGCTTTCTTTGCTTTAACAAAAGATTGGACTTTTCAAGAGTTGAGGGAATAAAATAATTTGTCAAATTATTATATTTTTGCTGCAAGATCTTTTTTTGTTTTCAGTATGTGTTTTGAGGAATTTAAAAAAAAAATGCAAGTATTGGTTTAATGCTTAACTAACTTATTGATTAAACTATAGAGGATTTAAAGCCCTACTTTGTACTCGTGTTGATGCAAATACAACTTTGTAAGGGTAAAAACAGTTATTTTTTTTTGCAGTTTTAGGTTTCATTCATATTCACTCATCTCTGCACGCCTGATCGTGATCGTGTTATTGTTTCCCTCTCTGCCTTGCAGAAGTTCTCCACATCTATCGGATTGTGAGGATATCTGTAGTTCACATCTCTTTTACATTGAGCTCAGAGATTTCCAGTTGGATTTTTTTGAAGCTCAGTCATACATTTTAGATTTTGCCAAATGCTTGGACTCACTGTGACCCAGGAGACTGAAATTCATCTTCATTTGCAGCTTTCTTGCAGACACCGAAATTTTCCTGGTCAAAACTGTCTGGTATTTGGTGATGATTTTACTTAACCTGACCCTCACCAGATGGATGTATTTCCACTGTGCTCCACATGGCGTCACACATCCATCTGGACTCGTTGCCATTGGGAGGGATTTCAACCACATAAAACGGACAAGCCAATCAGGGTCGCCGGGCAGATTTTCGTAGATGTGACGAATCAAAGTGACTGTTTGGATTCAGACAACAATGGCAGTTTACAGCGAGCGGAAACATTGATGCTGCTATTTCATCATTGTCCAATCTATCGAACATTGATTCTTTAAAAGAACACCAGAGAACGGCTTTTGTTTGTGGAAACGATGGTTTCGGCCTTCTCCCCACCGGGTTTGGCAAAAGCTTGTAGCGCGTCAGTAAATATGATGGACAAGTGGTTTATCCAATCATATGCAAGGATTTTTGACAAGCCCCTCCTTCTGAAACACAGCCTGACTAACTTTTGCCTCTCTTCGATACGGCTGAAGTTAGTCTGGAACAGTAGTAGTTCCCTTAAAGTTTAAGATAGTTTTTTATTAAATCGTGACACATGTTCCACAAGGTGTTTGGAAGATTTTCGCCAGGCCTCCTTTTGTTTGGAAGAAAAGGCTTTTGCCCTTTTGGATTACAGTAAAGGATGCAAATGGCAAAATAATCCTACTTCAACAGCTGAACTGTAGCTCAAGTTAATCAGATTCAACATAACCTAAGAGGGCTAAATGCTGAAACTGAATCAAAAGATGCTTCGGCTAAGTTCAAAGCCGTGAATTTTTTACATATCCAGGTTCTTGCAGCTTTATTTATGTTTTCCTTAAACAAGCTTGTTCGTGTTAGTTGAATTGCACAGGATGCATGTAGCAAAGGTGGAAAAAGCTTTATAAATCCTTCTTAGGGTACATTCCTTCATGGCTAAAGTCGTGCATTTTAACTGGGTTGTATGCTCCATAATTTGCCTCTTACAAACATCTAATGTGCAAAGGTTTTAATGTTGATAGTCTTGTTTACTGCACAATATGTGCAGTAAACATAGCATGTGCTATAAAGAGACTGATATTAAAATTTGGAAATATGGATCTCATTTGGGGTTTGTGCTTAGGAGAATAAAAATGTAAATTTGTAGCCGACTGCAGCCATGAACAGTAACTCTCAGCCAAATAGTGAATAAAACCAGAGAAGGACTTGGAGACATTTCGTCCGTTTAAGGAAAAATAATGCTGTTTGATCAGACGCTCTACTGAAGCACGCTGACTTTTGGTTGACAGTCATCGCTGAGTGATTACATTGTTCTTTAAATACTGCAACATTTTCCACCACACATCAAAGTATAATGAAAAGAGGCTGTCATTTACTCCCAGAAAACTTAACCGGACAACAAACAGATATGAGCTGCCGGGCCGTTATTCACATTAAACACCGTGTAACAAAGCTGGGGCAGTAAATCAGTAGAAATATGACACATTTTGTGTCTCACCATAATCAGGCTGTGTTTGATTGGCTTCTTTGAGTATCCATCACACACTGAATCCCTTCAGCCCTTTTACTGACCCAGACTGGAAGCTGTTGCATGGAGGGAACTTCTGTTTTCCATCAATCTGAAACAAATCTGTGTACAGTAAGGAGAAATAAAGGTAACAGATGTGAACAGCTTGTCGGCGTGTTTGTAAAACAGCGCCTGTGTGATGTAGAGTGGGTCACTCTGATCCGGCTGAAACACCCCTGACCTCATCGGGACCTCCTTGACAATGAGTGGAACTGCATATTTTGTATCTTACAGGCTTTAACTGGGTCACACAGATGTTCAGTTGATTTAGGATGTTGGGATATCCAAGGCTGAGTCACAATTTTTCAATTTCTGTACGGCTGGATCTAAACTGTGCTGCCATCAGTGCAATGTGGGCTGTGTTTTGTTCAAAGCAATCAGATTTGTTATTTTATTCTCATGCAGTTGCATGTATGCCAATTTATGTGGAGGAATATGAAAGCTGCATAATTTTACTCAGTTGCCCATGACGACTATATTTGTGCAGAAGCGTTGGCCTGAATATTTCCAGTAGGGCTGGGCAATAGGAACCAAAAATATGTCAATATTTTTAGGCTTAATATTAATATACGATATTTATCTCCATATTTATCATTTCCTAAAGTAATCATAAAAAGCATCTCTGAATCAAAGCTTTGTCCCAAATGTCTCTCAGGGACATTTTTTAACAAACAGCTGTAGAAAAATATGAGAAATGGCTGAAACATAACCTACTGGAATACACAAAAGCATCATTCTAACGCAACATAGGCCATCTCGAAATAAACTGTATCATCTTATATCTCTTTTTAAAATCTCGAAATATTGCCCGGCTCTTATTTCTAGTTTCTAACCTTCACTCTTCGTGGGTTTGTTTAGATAATATTTCCTGAATTTTTTTTATTTGAAAGGTATTTTTTTCTTTAAAAATAATAAACATTAAAGAAATCTGAAAGAATAGAGCATGAAAACTCACTGTGGAGCGTTCAGACTCCTATAGCTTCTCTGAGTCGCCTGACAAAATGATAATAGGGTCAACCATTAGTCCATGCAAATTATACAATCTCTTTTGGGTCAAATAAGTAAAAAACTATCAAAATCTGGGGCAGCTAAAAAAATAAATAAAATCAGCTCCCAAACCAATCAGACAAATTGTTGATCTCTAGTCAGTTTTTGTAAAGCTCTGACCTGTCAGTACCAAATTCCAGATTATCCTCATATGACTAAAATAATAATGTTCCACCTACCTGCCCTAAATGGTTATTAATAATGTTTAAAAGGTGATGTCCCACGTGTGAGAAAAGTTGCCCTAAAGCAGTGTTTTACCATCTTAAAGTGAAGAAATATGATTCGGCAATGAGGAAAATTAGTGTGATTTATGAAGTTTAAACCTCAGTCTTTGTATTTCCTAAAGAATATAGACCCTCATCATCGCTACTTTAAAGATTTTGAAAACGTTTCCAAATCCTGGATTTTTCCTGACAGAGGTTGAAAGTCAATGTCGAAAACTAAATTTAAAAAGAATAATAGCATTGAATAAATCACAACACATTGAAGTTGAACAGCCAGAATGAACCACAAACATGCTTCTATAGATAAACAAGACTTTTCCTTTTAAATGCTCTCACACTCTTAAACTCAGTGACACCTCAATGATGCTGAAGACTGTTGTTGTGAATTTTTAGCACTTGAGTATGGTGTGTTCTCTAATTGGGAAACAAGATCAGAATTTTGAGTTTCCTATTGAACCATTGCCGTTAATGACTTTTTGAGCTGAACATGGTCGGGTTTCTCCGTGCATCTCTACTTTAAATCAATCTTTCCCAGACTTCTCAGCTTCTGACCCAAAACAACGCTACTAAGACTCCAATCCCCAATTATTGCTCGCTCAAGTGTACAAACTATGCTCCAAGCAATGTTTATATTGCAGATTTTTCATTTGGAGAATATCTCAAGACCCTCCGAATGAAGTCCTGACCCCAACTATGGGAACCGGAGCTCCAAAAAACATACAGGAGTGTTCTCCCATGTGTGGCACATGCTTGATGACACTGCTGGAGACTAGTTTCCCCGTGAAGCAGCTGAGATCTGAGATAAAATCTTAAAAATAAGTATAAATGGCATTGGATTGTAAAAACAGTCTGGTCTGCTTTAAAACACCAGCAGCTTTAATTACTGTTGTAACGTATTCAGAAATGGAAATGTCATTAATGCATTTTTAAATATCTTGGCTGTCTAGAAAACTCTTTACCCTTTGTTTTTATTAAGGACTGTATTAATTTTCATGTGAACTTTGCAGAAGTTTTCAAATTAGCTTCAAGATGCATTCAAATTTATTGAAGACCTTTAACTAACTCAAAACTTAAAAAATAATCTCTTTTGATGCTTTTTTGTGGCTGAACATCAACAACAAGCATTGTGGACATAAGTTGAATCTCAAATCTGCTATTTATCTCTCTTTTGGAGTTTAGTGGTAACTGGTAACATTTGCTCTCTATATATCATGAGCAAATTAGTGGAAAATGAAGAATATTGCAGTCAAACATTAGGTTATCTACTTTTGGGTCAGACTGATAGGGTTTTGATCAGTCACACAAATTAGGCTTTTGGACACCTAATTTCCAAAGTTCTGCCAATATGCAGCAATTCATACATAAAATACGCTCTAAAACTAAATGAAGATTTAGGTCTTTATCGTCCATCTAATTGTTTATATCCCTGAACACAGTCCTGAAAACTGGTAAATGTCTGTGGTGGTTCAATGGTTGGGCTCATTTCACGTTTCAACAATTAAATCGTTTAATGTTGTTACTTAGTCAGACTCATTATGTAAAAAAAAAAAACCCCAAAAAACCCTAAAGGTGTTTGCACATAAAACTGCATACAGCTTTGTAATAATGGAAAGTTGGAAGAATGGCTTTATGGAAAAATGTGGTGAGTAGCAGGGTGGTTGTATCTGGCAAATAGGCCTTAAATTAAGCACAAGATTGAACTGTGTGTGTAATTGTCTGTGTTTTTTGCTGGCTGGCTGTGCAGCGTCTCTGCTAGAGGACAGTTTTAAACCACACACACAGTGGTGCAGAATATTTTCTTATTAGATATCTGTGAAAATGCCAGTAGATTTCTGTCGGCAGATTTTTGTGCATACATTCCAAAATGTTCTTAGAATCATTTATTTTTTATTTTTTGCATCCACTTTTTGAGACTGAATTGAGCTCAAACCATAAATCAAGAGCTTTGTCCCGTTTCTGTTTGAACTACATCCCCTCATTGCCTGGTTAGAACCTGGCAAAGTGGTCAAGGAGGAGAGATCCAGTGTTTTTTGTGACAACTTGCTCGTCTCTGGTGAATTCTACTTATTCAGCGTGCAGCGGTGGCTCCTTTAACTCTCACACTGGCAGAGAAGTGAGAGCTTTGGTCCAATTTTCTGCTCAGCAATTTAACACAGACTGGGAAACAGCTTTGCTTTTCATTTGTTGTTTAACATCACCCTCAAGCTGTGTTTTAAAAGCTCTTAGCACAAAGTAACCAGATTTAGAGAGCATATGTCTCAGATTCACTTAGAAATCTGTAATATGAGCTATAACCAGAAGAGAACGTCGTTATGGTCACTCATTGCTTGCGTGGGGTTTTTGTGCAGAAGTACTTAACTTCATAGTGAGCAAACCGAGAGGAAACCACATGTTTTTGGTTGGAAGTAATTGTTTCCTATAAAATGTCTACTTCCTATAACATTTCCACTTCCACTGCCAAAGGCATGACCCTACGCTTAAGGGCATTGCCCATTTTTATCTCACTTAGTGTTCTTCTTTTGTAACCGAGTCTCAATAATAAGCATTTTAGACACAAGTTGTGTTGAACTTTGGCAATAACAGTAGAGTAAGAACAATGTAGCACCGGTAGTGCCGAAACATTGCTGAAGAGTGATAATACAACATGGAAAGCTGAATTTGGGTGTCCTGACATAACGGCGATAAAAGTAGTGAAAACTGAAATTAGAGTTCATAAGCTGAAGATTTATCCATTATAGGCAGATAGGGCAATCTTTCCGGAAGTTTACCCAAGTCCCTGTTAGAATAACTGAGCATGCGCAAGACCATCTTACCTATTCTTCTGCGCCTCATGGGGATGGTGTGATTAAAAAATCTCCCAAATCCACTCTGGTGTCATTTCTTTCTACTGAGGCCTTCTTCTTCATATAAACTTCTGCTTCTTGGCTCTGCTCAAGCTAGTTGTCATAGTCGTGTTTTAAGTTCAGGTTTGGGTTGTTCCTTCCCTTAAATCCACGATTGACGTTGTTTACTGATTCATGGATTGTCTCCACCAGATAAACTGTTTTTGTGTGAGCTCACCCAGATCCCCTGCGCAGATCATCTTTGTAGTAAAAGTGCTCCTATCTATTTCTGTGTTGCCGCATATCTTTCAACATGTTGTCAAAATAGTTATTTTTCTCTACAGTTTCAAGAAAATAGATAAACATTTGTCTACAGCTATGTGAGTGAAAGCCTAAGGTGTAATTTATGCAACAACACAATGAAAGTATGTCCCTCTTGTTTTAGGGGACGTGACTCAAAGGGCTTTTTGTTTCAGAAAAGTAAATTTTAATAATACTTATCTGCTTTCAAAAACAAAATACAGGCCAAATTTGGCCAAAATATATTTGCCTTTAATGTGTCCCAAGCTAACTGAGCATGCTAATGCTAACATGTTAGCTGCTAGCGGCTAGGATGCGCCTTCAGCTGAAGCGGCCGTGTATTTTGACCCATTGTGACCCAAACTAGAGTAAAAGTTCTGTACACGTCTTGCACTCCATATTAGGACACATTTCTTGCGAGTGTATGCTGGATGAAAAATTACAGCAGAAAGACTAAAAAGCTCTGCAGAATATTTCACTCCCTGTAGCTGTGGTGGACTACCGCGTTTAGTGAAGGAATCATGTTCTCATGTTTTATGGCATCATTATTTTGGGTCTGGCAGAACAACAATCTCTGGAAAAACTCTGAACACGCTTTGATGTTTATGAACACATACAAACTCTCTTGATTGTTACCATCAGTGCAAGCCTTTTATGCCTCCAATCGGTACTTTCCAACCAGGTGTTTTTATCGTTGCCGCATTTGTTCTCAATTTGTATGGATTATCATGACAAAGTATAGGCATGGACAATTATTTACGTCAAAAGGTTTCATATGGTCCACATAACAAGGCTGGTAGCAGTTTGAGTTGAAGCAGAAACAATCTTGTGATCATTCGGATAAATGGCAACCCTGAAGAATGTTGACAAGGTTTTATTTAGCATGTTAAAACCAAAGCCCTGCTCTCTCTCTACATATATAACTATATCCAGGTTTTTGTTGTATAATTCACTGCTACTTTTATTTTGTTTCATAAAGTAGTTGTGATTATGTTTTTTTATATATATATATATTTATAATTGGGAATCTTTCAAGGCACCTGCTGAGGAGGTTTATGGAGGCTACCTGCAGAATCCTCTGTTTTAGAGCTTCTGTATAAAACGAGAGAAGCCAACTTCTAAATCTGGAAGGCTTTAAACCTGCAAAACTCACACTGTTAATCCACACAGAGTTACGGCAGCTGAACGAATCACTGATGAGCTGTAAAATTTTCTTTTGGTTCAAATTACTTCTGCGACAGGTCTGTAAATCACACCGCTCCTTCTCCACAGGGCTGGACGTTGTAGTGGAAGAACATGTGGCCGCTCATGTGGCGTGGGATTTGAGTGTTTTATACTTTATGGGGGTTCTAATGTGGCAAAAGTTATGATATTAAACGTCTAGTTATAAATTAACTCATATTGTCTTAAATTAGTGCTAGATTGAGAACTAGATTTAGGCAGGAAGCAGTTATATTGTAAATCTCCGGATGATGAATACACATAAAAGTAATCACATGTATTCATGTTAAAACTACAAAAGTCACTTTATTTTACTAGGATTTTATGTGTAAGCCGAACACAAGATACATTAAGTGGGCTTGAGCTTCTTAAAAACATTTAATTTAATTTAAAATTAATGTCTCAGAAGTGTTGCACGCACTTGTGCAAGGTATATGTAATAAACATTTCCCATTCTTTTCACATAAAATCCCTCTGCTGTAATACAATGCAAATTTGTACAGCTGCTAGTCTTCCAGGTTATGTTTCCATCATCTTGGCACATCTACAAAATAAAACTCTTTATTTTAGCTCGGGCTCGGTCAGATTGGATAAAGAGCGTCTGTGAAATAATCTTTCAGGTCCTGCCACAGATTTTTGGTTGGATTTAGGCCTGGACCATTCTAACTCATGAATATACTTTCATTAAACCCTTTCAGAGTAGTTATTTGAGTAAGTTTGATACTCTCTGCTGGAGGATTTTGGAACCTTTTAAGAGGTTTTCTTCCATGAGCCGTGAGTTTTACCTCAGTCCGTCTTCTCGCTCTTACCCCCAGATTCCACATCCTCTGTGACTTTTCTGCTCACGTACGTGCACGTCCGTCCGACGGAGCAACTACGTTATTATTTTAATTAATGAGAACCATTTCACATTCTCCGTGACTCCTCCAAACGTCACCGTCTGCAGACAAGCTCTCCATCGTTTACTGTCAAAACCCGGAACAAGTCTACTTTCTGCTCCGTTCCGCTCCGGCCAGAGAGAAATGGCCCACTATTTTCCATTGATATTCCTTAAAAATAATGAAGTGTGGATTGAAATGTCTATTAACGTAAGCTAAACACAATTAAATTATTTTAAATACTAATAGGTATAAGGTTTTTGTGGCCAGTGTGCTCACCCATACTTGAGTCGATGTATAATCAGCAACAGAGAACTTTTCAGACGTTGTTCAAAGGATGAATGAGAAGTTTGTTCCGTTTCTGGCTCCTTTATATCCTTTTGAACTCATACATCTCGTGCATGCTCTCCTCGAGCACCAAGGAACTCAGAGCGGAGCAACATGAAGTAGCCTCTGGTGCAGTAGGCCATTGCTTTTCACGGAGGCGGCCTGGAACGGAGCGGACAAGTACAGGTTTGGAGGATGTGGAGTTTGGGGGTAACATACTTCTCTGTTCCTGCAGAAGAAAAATCTCCCCACAGCATGATGCTGCCACCACCAGGGAGGTGACAATGTTGGTAATCCCCAGACATAATAAGTCAAACATCCACAAACAACCTCCATATACTATTTAGTGACCTCTAAAGGTCTTTGTTTGCAAAAATATTTAGAGACACATGAATGAACACCAATGCAAGCCAGCCCTTAGATTTCTAATTTTAATACAGTGGCAACAAACAATGTATTCATTTACAATTATGTGCTACTTTGTTTCGGGTTTTTAAAAAGTCCTAATGAAACACGTTTATGGTTGTAATATGACAAAATACAACAAAAAGCTAATAGAGCATGAGTACTTTTGCATGACATGGTGTGAATAAGTTTAACAGCAGTCAATAAGTTTGACTGCTGCGAATCTCTGCATTTCCCAGAGTTTGACTTGTTGTTTTCAGCCTTGCAGCAGACTTTAGGGTTCTTGGCTTGACTTCAAAACCTTTTTTTTTTATGTTCAGCTACTTTTGAACCTTGTGATTTGCAGTGCAAGTCCGCTTCTCAATTATTCTGTTGTTCCTTCCATCCTGAATGGTTTCTCAGCCTCTGTCATAGAAACATCTCAACAGAAAGATGCACTTATTACCGTGCATGCTGCTTTGATTGGTGTGCAAATCCTACCGGCCCGGGTTTCCTTGATGTGAACCTTATTCAAACGGTTTACAAAACGTCTTGTGATCCTCTGGAATCCTGCATTGGTGGTCGGCCTGATCCTATAAGGATATCTTTCCTCTGCGATGAACAGCTTATAGGTTTTCAATTTCCAGATATTTTGTTTGGTTGCAAACATCCTCTGGTATTTTGGAACCTCTTCAACTTTTTGTAAACGCCTAAAACCCAACAAAGTCTTTGAAGGAAAAGGAGAAAGGAAGAAAGTTTCTGCTAAATGACAAATGTTTGTACCTTTATAAAAAAAATCATGTTTATATTGTGGGAAAAACAAACTTTTAGATTAAAAGGTTTTTAATTTTGGATGATTAATTTGTGTTTTTTGTTCCGCCTCATTAGCTTTTCTGCTTACATTAGAATGTTGTAGCCAGAGATCAACAAAATGAAACTTTATCTCATTTTTTTTTTCTAGATTAACCTGCAGAAGATATTTGCTCTTTAAATTTGAGCAACATTGAGGTGGAACACATTAATACTCTTTTCCACTCTTCGTGTTACCTTACAGGTTTTTGTAGCATTTAGTGTCTGTGGACTGAGATGGCCATGCACAGCCATTTTCATGCTGAAAACCCCCATTAAAAATAATTTTACAGCTTTGTGGCAGTGCCCATTTTACTCAAAATGGTTATATATAGTAGTTTATAATGCCATGAAGTCAAAGAAGGTTCCCAAAGCTTTTTGAAGACAAACCCATAGGATCACAGGTCCTCTACCACACCCATCTATGGACATAAAATGCTATTTTTCCAGAAATTCTTCCATTAATTTCCCACTAAAGACCCATCTGGTGAGCTGGTTGTTTAATAAGGCAACTGTAGTTTCATCTGCCCAAAGCACAGGTTTCTAATTAATGCTCCAGAAGTATTCAGCAAACTCTACAGGTTTATGTTGGTGTTTGTAGGATGGAAAAGTATTTTTTTCTTGGCAGGCATTTGAAGACGTGGGGACCTCAAGATGGCATTTTCTGACACAGTTCTGATTGTAGTGCCTGATCCCACTATTGGTCCAATTTAAACAGATTTGCGGCCAGTAATGCGGCACTGCAGCGATTTCATAGAAACATTTGAGGGTTTTTCTTCCTCACAGAATGGATGTGCTCAATTGAGTGGCTAGAGACCTGAGCATGTTATTGATAATCATTGCAAGGAAAACTCTTTTTTTTTTTTTTTTGTGTGTGTGTCTCAATATTTATTACAACTGCAAATAAGTGTGAAGGGTGCCTTTTTATAACGGGAGCCATGTTAGATGACTTGGTTCGACTTGACAAATGATGCAACAGATGCTGACCGGTGAACTCTCAGGTCAAGCATCAGGGTTATTTTGTCCCACAAAAAAACATTTAGATCCAATATACTGAAGCAGCTGCTGCTTGGTATGGCAATAAGGAAGTTGCAGATTTCACGTTCCTTTTTTTTTTTTTGGTTACTAAACAACATTCAAAGATTGTGGAAAAGCAACGAAGAGAACTATCATTCTCTTTGAGACACTGACTGTCAAATGACACCATCTACAGGGACACTGTCTCTGTCTTAAGCTGAGAAAGAGACAGTTAGGCTGATTTAAAAGCTAAAAGCACTGATTTGGCTGGAGGTGTGAGCCGCAGTTGGACCGAGAAAGAGCGAGTTAAGAGTTGTGGTGGCTGGGGGCGAACAGAGAGCGACAATGAGGTGAGGGAGAGACGGGTATATTCTTCAGTGAAGGTGAAGGGGCCGGAAGCGGGTCTCACCACGGCTATCTGTGACCCGAAGCACCTCTGAAGCACCGTGTGGGTTGACATGCTCGACAGTCTCGAGATACCCCATAGCACGGGGATATGTACTGACAGCTGTAGCATCAGAGAGTGATAAAATACTTTTGTACAGCGCACCTTAATGCGACGATAAAGAGGAATATATCGTCGTACTTTTCAAAGCATTATCATGTATTACTCTAACCTTTATTACATTTCTGTAATCCGCTAAAACCAAATTACCCTGAATTAAAGTGTTTTGGCCAGATTAACGCGAGTCAAATCATATTACGGCATATGGTGCCGCTACTTTAGACACAGAGCGTTCATCTGCTACATTATCATCTTTTCTGTTATTCCTGGACGCATTTGAATAATTTAAAAAGTGACAGTGAGCAAAATAAAATTTCTGTCAGACTGATTCTTCTCTCTGTCTACTCGCTTCCTCTGTCAGCTATCACCTACAGGCCAGCCACCCTGAGCCTGACAGGCTCCTTTGGTTTTAAGATTAGATTAAAGCCCACATAAGGATGACCACACACAATGAATGTGTGCAAAACAACTTGCAGTTTTAGTCCATCTTTGTCTGGATCTTTTCTGTTGGGAAATTGTAAAGAGTAAACAGGTTTCTACTTTCCGTCTTATGGGTGAACCAAGCCTATAAAATCCATATTAGAGCAATTGAACATGGGAAAAGTTACACCAGTCATTGTACGGCACGTATATTAAAGCCTTAATACCAGTTCCTGTGAGCCTGATGTTCACGTCTGCTACCTGCACTCCACACAAATTACAGTGACAGTGAGGTTTGATGTATGACTCGCGCATTGCACGATTTGCTTATTGAAAGTCATTACACAAAGTAATTAATTTCCTTTTTTATTATGATGAAAATGCGTGGCATTTCTGCAGAATAGTATGAAAAAGACACATTGCACTTGGGAATAAATTGAACCTGCTCTTCTAATTATTTACTCGACCAAATGAAAAGTAAACAGGCCTTTTCCTTTTTAACCTTGCTGTGTTAACAACTCCACTTAAGAGTGGCCATTCTCGAATGTTAAAACCAAAACCAATGCAGGTGAAGATAAAAAAAACAGCTCTAGATCAAACGTACGCTCGACAACCTTGTTTTTGCTGAACATTTAAAACCCCTCATGTGGGAGACCTACCCGAGCTACACAGAAAGTTGTTGAGAGGAAGTTTAACTACAAAAACTACAACTTAAGTTTTTTTTAAAGAAGTCAAGGGCCTAAATGTTTTGCCCATTAAGTTTGTTTCACAAAATTGGAAATGGGTTTTCCTTGCAGTCTTCACTTTTTGTAGTAATTATTATGACTTTATTCTGTAGAGTAAAGCCTATAAATGAGTCTGTTCCATCCGTCTGTCTGCCATTTCCATCTATGCACCCACCAAGTGTTGGCCTCCCATCAATCAATTTGATTCATCTGTCCGTCCATCATTAGGGCCCCCAAGCAAGAGTGAGTGAAGTAAAAATCCTGACATTGATGGTTTCAGCAGCAATCTCGGGTTCCTACTAGGAGGTCACAGGACAGTGGCTATAGCTTTCCCTCCAGCGAGTTCTGGATCTGCCCCGATGTCCACGCGCAGTGGGAGATCAGTTCCTCCAAAGGGATGTATCCAAAACAGAATCCACTTCAGATGCCTGAACCATTGGAACAGTCCTTTTTAATATGGATGAGCGGCTTCTCGGCTGGTCTCTGATACGCAGGCTTTAAACTAATTTCAAGCCTGCGTTTCCAGGATCTTTTCCATCTCATGACCACAGGTGCGAGTCACAACACAGAAGCAGTAATTTGAGAGCTTCGCCTTTTAGCTGAACTCCTTTTTTTTCCTCCAACACAAAGCAGCACTCATTGCTTCGCCATACATCTCTTGCTCCATCCTGTCATCACTGTCGAACAAGACACTTAAAACATCACCATTTGAGGCACAGATTGCCTCAGACCCAACCTTTTCTTTTACAGCTTGACTACAAATGGTATCACGGACAAGGCTGATGGAATCCAACTGGGTTTTATCTAAGAAAGTACATATAGAGAGCAGAGACTCCACTTTCTCGTTTCATTGAAGCTTATCAAGATGGCCGATTTTTTTTAAATGCTTTAAATTCTTTGTTGGTCTTTTATCCTCGCTGGTGTAGATAACGCACACATTCTTTGAGGCCATCAGGCTGAATATTCTCTGAAAAAAAAAAAAACTATTTCCTTCTTGAAATGTTCGCTTTGCACTCGGGTCATCCGAGTCAGCCTCATTTAGATCTGCCAGAGCTGTTAGGCCTCTTTAAACACTAACAATCAATCAGCGCCAAACTTGAGTAGGTGAATGGACCGAACAGCGAGTGTTTTGGCCCGGGTCGCGATCTTCGGCTATAGCGAACCGCACAGAATCTAGAGCCAGACAGATGGTATTACTCAGATCCTCCCCCGTCTGTGTAGAAACTCTTGGGATGAGTTTCAGGAACTTTTGTCAGAGTGTTGCCTGCAAACTCGGGGAGGATACCTCTGGCAACAAGGAGAATTATTTGAAAGACATTCATGGCTTTATACGCTGTTGCATACCAGACCGGGAAAGGTTTCGCCGTTATGTTCATCTATCAGTTACACCTTCGTTTATTAGCTGAGTTTGAGTTTTTATTGTTTATTCAGATGCATCAGTTTATTTATTGCTTTGGTAAGGGGTAAAGTGTTTTTCCATTACTTTCTAGTTTTATTATTCTCTCAAAAGTCACAGCAAACCATATAGTCAATCAAATCGATGGCCTTTCATTTGAGTTTTTCTGTTACTTATTCCCTCCATCTTCCACATTCTATGACTTTGTTTCTCTTTCTTGCCAAATGTCTTTCTATCATAGCCGAGACTTTAAAACCCAGAATGAATCTTTATCCGTTTAACTTCCTCTCCAGGTTGAACTTAAAGCGTTTTTTAAAGTGCATTGGGTCGTAATGTGCCCTAGTTTCTTGAGTTGGCAATGGACTGTTTTTTTTTTTTTTGTTTTTTATAGCTAGACCATCATCTCTTTGACACTTTGGTCAGAGATTGAAGTCTCTACAGCTGGTTAAACATGGCTCGGTGTGAGCAAAAACAACACAGTGTTTGCACAGCCTCGTGACATCTGACCTTTGCGGACAGCCTCTTTCAGCAACAGTGTGTGGTTTCTTCAAGGTGACACAAGAAACTGCGTTTGAAAAGACCCAGAAACCATTTGTGATTTCACTTTTAAAGAATGAAACCATGTGGGTGCAGATGTTTATCCCATCCCAGTTGACATTTAATACGCTTCTCAAAAAATATAATCACTAAACCCTACCTCTAAAATATGCTAAAGGGGAAGACCGTTCTCAGTAAAATCCCAGTTTTTGGGTCTGTTGTGACGTTTAGTCATAATTAAACTTCAACGTATCTCATTATCCTCCTGGAGGATTAAATGTAGCATCTAAAACCAGTAAATTGGATGTAATGTCACTTGACAATCTGTACCATGAACTACGATACTTGAATTTTAGAACAGGTCTAGCACGTAAAGAGAAGGTAATAAACATTATTATATAGTTCTTACGATGTTCTAAAAGTTAAATTTGACCTAAAGTGTCAAGAAAAAATGACATGCTCCATTATTATTATTAGTCTACAAAAAAAGCAAAGCTAAAATGCAAAAGGTTTGGGGAAAAAAAAACAACTTTAACCCATTATTTGTCATCTTGTAGAACTATGTTTAACAGCAATAATTCACCAGTCATCATTGTGGAGAGGTTTTGCTCCAACCTTTAGTGCTGCTTCATTTCATTGAAATCTGCAGACATATGTTTCTGCAAAGCTCTGCCAAGGATGTATTTCATGATTCCAATCAGATTGGGGTCTTGACTTTGACTAGGCCATTACAACACTTCACTGATTTACTGGGACAGGTAGTCTTAGATTTGAAGCTAAAATACTCTGGTATACTCTAGGACAGGGGTATCAAACTCCAGTCCAGGACAGTCTGCTGTCCTGCAACTTTGATATGCATCCCTGGTCCAACACACCTGAGTCAAATAATCAGGTCATTAGCAGAACTTCACTGCATACTGAGGAGCTAATTCAGCCCTTTGATTTAGGTGTGCTGGACCAGGGACACACCTAAAAGATCCAGGACAGGAACGTCGAAGACTGGAGCTGAAGATCCCCACTTTAAGGGCTTATGGTATTGTTGCCATGTTGCTTTAAAACCAGCCCACCTGTTGACCCCTCCACCATCATGTATCACACTTGGTTCAAGGTCTTTACGCTGATATTCAGTTTTCAGTTTTCTCCAATCATTTTGCTGCACATTATGACCAAACATCTTAACTTTGGACTCCTCTGGCCAAATGACATGAATCTGTGTAGTTAATTCAGAGACAACTCCGTCAAAAGGAAGTCAGTTAAAGGATTCAACCCATCCAAACAAGTCATACATGCTCAATCTTTTACTAAACTTCAACTTTAAACATGTCAAGTCTAAAATAGACCCCTGTGTTGTTTTGTTTGTCTTAGCATCGAATGTCTGGAGTGGATGTCCCGGAAAATTCTCCCCTATGTCAAAGATTAGCAACTTGAATGTTTTCAACATATTGATAATCTTGTAATGATGGATACATTGATCAATTCACACTTTGACTCTTAACTCCCTTGTAAGCAGCAAGGGCTTAAAGCATTTCCATTTTATCTTCATTTGTTAATAAATTGACTATGTGGAATCAGCCTTGCTTTTTCTGGTTATAATATTAGAACTTGTTATTGATAAACTGTAAAAATTCCAGGGTTGTAGGTAAAACTTTAGAATAGAAAAGGTATATTTTCGGCTTTCCAGGGATGTAATCCTCAAACGCACCTACAATATCCTGCTGAAAACTGATCTTCAGTTTTTTTTTTAAAAAAAAGGTAAAAAACGTCAAATATTTTGTCCTACAAAGGTGACATTGTCCTCTTGCTGACGTGTCCTGTTCGGTGGCTCGCATTAAGAAGGCTGATGAGAATCCTTAAGAAGCTTTGAACTGTTTGTGTTTGAAAGAGTGTTTTAGTGGAGGAGGGCAGTAGGGACCACTTGGCAACACTTACCCGACCGCCTGAGCTATTTGGCCTTTAGCTCTCAGCTTCAGACCTGCCAGCTCCAGACATGGTAGGGAAAAAAAAAAGGCGCAGTGAACCGGCTCCTCTACAGCCTCTTGGCTTTAATGGACACTCTCCAGGGTTTTAAATGTCTGACCCTTACTCTGGCCAAAACTGCTCTTTAGATTAGTAGATTTCTATTTCTTTCTTTTTTTTTTTTTTACAAAAACTTGAGTTTTATTTTATCGTTGCTGAAAACACAACACTTAAAGTTTGTTCTGCGCTGAAGGTCCTCGTGAATGTTACACTAACAATGTTTTCGTTAGGAAGTCCTCTTAAGTCCTTCTGTTTCATGGTCAGCCGCGACACATGGAGGCGTTTAACCCTCGTAAATCTACAAGAGTAGTTCTATAAACCCCAGTTTAGACCTAGGGAATCTGCAGAAGAGCCTCTGCTTATGTAAACGTGTGCATGGACGTTGTCAAAAAGTCATATCAATGTTGGGCTTTGGCATGTAAGGGCAGATCATTCCACAATGTTGGAGCAACAGCAGAGTTAATCTGTTTAGAGTTTATTTGGTTTGTTTAGGAGCTGCTGGTCAGTGGACCTATGCGAGCAGGAGGGTGTATATGACTGTATATGAATGTTTTTTCTGAATTATCCTAAATGTACAGGCATCTGTCGAGTTTAAAAGAGGAGGGTGTTCAGGTTTTTTGTTCCACTTAAGATGTTCTTTAGCATCTGCACCACCGGCAGGCCTCTGAACACATCACTAACCCTCGAATAAAGTGTGTTACAGTAACCTAACCTACGTAGATATAACAAAGGCGTTGATAACAGTTTAAAAAAGCTGCTTTAAAAGAATTGGCTTGAGTTCAGGCAACAGCCTCAAAAGAAAAAAAAAGATTTAACAACTATCCTAATATGTCTCTCAGATTTACCCTCTGAATTGTCTTTAACTACAAGACTAGAGCGAGGACTGACATACTTGGCCATAAACCAAGATCTATGGAGGTCTCAGAGGTTCCACAAAGAACATCACTTCTGTTTAAGTTTAAAACGTTCAAAGACATTCAGGCCATCGTGTCATCAAGACACTTAAAAATTTCTATAGACTGATTAAAAGTTTCTATTATAAACAGGGTTCAATTTGGGAAATACATTTCACGTTTTCTGAACATGGAGTGAGGTTGAATAGATGCATTGAGAAAAGGAGAGGGCCTAAAACCGAACCCAGCGGGACTCCACATAGAGGATAAGAAAATAAATGACAAAATGACAAAAATGGACGCTCTGACAGGTAAGATTTGAATCATTCAAATGAAATGGCTCCAACGCCCACCCCCTTCTCAAAATGAGAAATTAAAAATGTATGATCCCTCACCAAAATTTCTTCATGGCTGCACAATGACAATAAAGATTCTTGATGCTTCTTATCAAATACAGCAGCTCTAAAAAAAACACAAGGAAAAGTCACCTCAGTCAAGTTTGGAAGATGTTTTTACATAGAAGGCAGTTGGGGGAAAGGCTATGTAATTTGCAAGAACTGTGGGATTAAGACCAGGTTTCTTAAATTTGCTGTAATCTAGCTCTAATTAGTTATTTTTTGGGGACAACACTAGAAGATAAACTGCTGCTGGCCTGGTAGTAAGCTGCTGCCATAAAACATCAATTTGATTAGCGTAAATAGTTAAAGCTAAAATGTATATCCTTAAAAAGGACTTCCTGAAGATGTTTCACTGTTTACAGGATCATATATTAGGTGGAAAGTAATGAAAATGTCTTAGACCACCGGCCAAGAAGAGGCTGAACGGCTTCACTGAGAAACCGTAGACTCTTCTTCTGAGGTGAATGTTGGATAAAATACAAGAATGCCCACTGCTAACAACCCTGCTCCCTTTACCCCATTTCAGACCTCACCGTACCTGTAGCACATAAAGCCCCCGTTGTTTGCATCCATGTGAGCAGGGCAGTCTGAGAAGGTCTCAAGGAGATGCCTTTTAAAGATGGATTACATAAAACCTTTATGTGGCGTTGCTCTCATTGTGATCACTGTCTTTTATGGTAGGATTGAAGCAGCAGCTGAAGGCATGAGACAAAGTACTCTACGCTCTAATTAACTGGCACAGATCATGCAAGCAGAGCATACTTTTGAGTTTCCTGTCAAAGCAAGTGCGAGCTAGCATTAATTGTGGTTGGTGAAAGGCAAGCTTTTGATAGTCAAGGTTTTTTTTTTTTTGAATTTTCAAACTAATCTAGACATACATTTCCGGAGTTGTAGGTCCAACTTTTGTAACATATTTTAGACGACTGATAGAAAATGTAGCCATAAATATATGGCAAAAAATGTATCATGTGGTTTGGCTTTAAATATGGAACCTGACAATGATAAAAGGGAGGGTTGCTGGTTCACTTGATGGAAGAAGGTGACGTCAAGATCAGAGGCCACCAACCTGTTGAGTTCAAAGAGCCACATTTGCCACCCCCCTTCCACATACACACAAACACTCACTGCTACAAAGTAAAATTTGTCTAGTGCTGCCAAAAATGTCAAGTTTTAGAACATACTAAATGAGACATTTTGTTTTAAAAGCTAAGGAAATCCAACAAAAATTCAAAAGTTGTCCACCTTTTAAGGAGAACCTCTCAATTCTGTCAAGAGGTGAAGTGACTGAGCACTTTCCATAAATTTGGAAATTAAGAAAAATACACTTATAAATATAAAGCACATAGTTTGAAGCTAAAGAACATTTAAGATTCAGTAAGTAACTTTAATTTTTTTTTTACGTATTTGTAAAACTGTCACTGTGTCCTGACAGTAAAATATGAGATGAATGGATAATGTGTGAAATAATCAAGCTCCTCTGGCTCCTCCTATTGGTCCCACTGCCATTTGCAGAAATGCACCGCTCCCGGTCAGAAACAACCAATCAGAGCCAAAGGGAATGTCTTAGCAGTGTCAATCACACCCTTCCCACGCACAGCGCGCAACGTTGTTCAAACTCAAGACTGTCACGTGCTTCAACTGAGGGGAGAAATGGCAGAGAAACAACTTAATGTTACTGAAAAACTGCCAAGTTGTCAAGTGGCACCAGTTCAGAAAACAAAGAAAGGTTAACAAAAGAAGACCAGTGACGTAAAGCAAGCTAAAAAAAGAAAGACTTAGACTGTGCTCGAAATGAAATGAAGCTAAACATTGGAGAAGCACGGCAGACTCTGCTGTGTGGAGGAGCAGCTTTGGAGGGAGGGCTGCAGAGCAGAAGAGATTGAGGCGGAGGGACCTCTAAGGTGTGTTTGCTCAAATTTTCAGGCCAAGTCCACGTTTTTCTCAGAATTCCCTAATGCAGCTTTAAAGGGGACATATGCAGAACGCTAATAGTCTCTAAGACTGCAGAAGATGTGAATGTATTCTGTCCAGGAGCCGTGTAGATATATTTTTATTCTGTTTGGGTCATATTTTATTTATTTTCAAGCCATTCTCTCTCAAGTTGTCTCTCCTTTCTGTTACTTCACAGTATTTGCTGCAGAGCTGCTGAACAAGGTCATGGACTCCTGGCTAACCAGTTTTGGGAATCCACCATTTTTTTTTTTCACCGCAATTTTGTAGACCAAGCTAAAGGATGCCGGCGCTATTTATGGATAAGTGGAAAATGGTCAGTTGTTGGGTTCATTAACCCACAAAATAAATTACTGCATCACACAGCATACTACAAAAATGGCCGAACCAGGTGGAGTGGAACAATCTGTAACCTGGAAGGGGGGCGGGGGTGTGAAGTGCCTCATTAGCATTTAAAGAGACAGATGCACCTCGAGGCGGAGGCAAAAGAGGAGCTGTGGGGCAACAATAACGAGAAATTCAGAGCAAAGCATTGCAGTTCAGCTTTATATAGATTACAATAGAATGATTTAAATTTGAAAAGGAAGCGTTTACAAGCATGATATGTCAAATTTAAGCTCTCCCAGTCAGGCATGGATGTGTTCAGGTTGGCATAAAGTCAGTGTGACCATTCCTGGCTCATATTCACCGATGAAATTATGCTGGTGTGTGTGGGCCTCGTATTGTGAATAACCTGCCACTGCTGCAAAGGCTGGACCAGCATGTCCTCACCATGGAGACTGTGTACTTGTTCAAAAAAGTGGGAGGGGACGGGGGGAGGGAGAGGGGAGATCTCACGGTCGATGCCACATAATGGGATGCACTGAAAGCTTGGTGCAAACCAAAACTCTCTCATTGACTCTGCAGAGAACCTCCACACCCTAATTTTTAGGGTTGTGGGATGTTCCTTGTCCAGTGAGCTTAAAGTCACAAACAATATATACAGGATCAGTTGCCTAAGCTCGATCTTAAAGGTATACTATGCAACCGGGGTTGATTTTCCAGCGAGGCTCCCCCCAGAGGGCGAAAGTAAAAGTGCACTGTCGTAAAGATGCTGAGCTGTTCTGGTTTCTCCGTCAAGCCAGGCGCGGTTGTTTTGAGCTTAGCAGACAGGCGAACGCAACGAAAAGTGGAAAAAACGGCAGTACAAACAATGCCTAACACAGTGAAAGTATGAACATGCACACAGAGAGAGAGAAACCATTCCAATGTTACTTACAATTGAATCAGCAGAAACGCGAGGTCCGCGTCAGCCTTGCAGCCTTCTTTTTCTTTTAGTTCTCGCCATTCTGAAAAAGCTTGCCCGATGTTCACCCGTGTACGACTCCTCTCTCTGTCCAGAACCCTTTTCCTCTTTCTTGCCTGCTCCGACATGGGCTTTCGCTGTTTTCTCGCTGGTTCCGCCATAATACACGGGCGTGTAGCAGTTCTCGCCGTAAAGCAAGACCGACTCTCGCGAGTCGCGATGCACCAGACTTCTGAGCCTGTGGGTGCGGGCCGAGGGCTCCTGCAATTTCAAGTGCGGTATTTCCCCCACAGACCACCAGGGAGGCCGAGAAAACCTTTGTTCGACCTGAAATGACTCATTTAATCATCCAAAACGGTATGGAACACATTAACGAACTGAAAAATGTTGCATAGTATGCCTTTAAGTCAGCCTTAATTTTCAAATTGTGGTTAACAGTAATACTGTAGAAGTGAAGGATATTGTGTTAAAATGTTGGGTGAACCTTGAGCTTTTCCTTTAACACCCCCCCTGATTCTAAGAAACATCTGCCTCACAGGGGAGACTGCACCTTGTGGGATGGTTATGTGAGAACATTTTGTGCTTTCACAGCAAATCGTACAACTCGGTGCTGATCCCTCGTACCCTGATTCCCTTCATCAAACTCACGGAGAAGAGGTGAGAAGAAAATGTGTCCAGTTGTGCAATGATGAAGTCACTTCTACGAAAGCTAATCGGTTGCTCGTTGTAGAAGCTGTGGAAAGTTCTTATCGCGGCCAAACAGGCGCAAAACCTCTGCAGTAATGAGAGCTGTCTCTCTGCATCTGGGTGTTTTGCTTGGTGGTTTCGACACTGCAGTTGGCATCGACAGTAATTACACGGTATGCATTACTTCATTTTGCTCCGTTGGGAGCAGAACGTTACATTTTGATCAGAAATTGATCCACATGGAGGTGTAGACACTACAGCTGTTTGGCAACAATGGATTTATAGGGTCATGCTATAGTTGCACTCTTTTATGCGTTTAATCTGGATGTTTTATTTTTAGATGGAAAACACAAAACAGCATATACTTGTGAACAAAAGGAAGAGGAAAATAATAATAATAATTGAACTTTATTGATCTCACAATGGAGAAATTCACTTCTGCACCTTAACCCATCCCCTTGGGGAGTAGTGGGCTGCCACTGTGCGGCACCTGGGGAGCAATTGGGGGTTAAGGGTCTTGCTCAGGGACCCAGAATGGCAGCTTGTGGGAGTTGAACTCAGAACCTTTGGGACCGAAGCTCTGTGCTCTAACCACTAGGCCACCACTCTCCTTGATGCATGTTTTGTTGGTTTTAAATTCAAAAAAGTGTAACGCACGTGTGTATCAACCCTCACCGAGTCAACATTAGCCCAATCTACCTCACAAAATGTACACGGCTCAGTCAGATAGAATGGACAATTTCTGTGAACTCAACTCCAAGATTCTGAACTGGATTCAGGTCTGGACTATTTAAATGGATGAATATGCTTTGATGTGACCAATCCCTTAGTAGCTCTGGCCTCATCTCTAAGGTTGTTGTCTTGCTAGAAGATGAGTCATTATTAAGTATTTCACCTCTGACAGGTTTCTTTTCAAATCAAATCAGTTTATAAAGCTCCAAATCACAACACGTCACCTCAAAGTACTTTACAAAGTCAAATTCAGTCATATCATCCAGACAAATTAGATAAAACTATTTCTATCTAAGGAAACCCAGCAGATTGCATCAGCATTCACTCCTCCTGAAAGAGCGACAGTGTACAGTGGTCTGCATTGTCGTTGATTTTGCAGCAATCCCTCGTACCGAGCGTGCATGTAACATTTCTTTTAATTTATGGCCAAAGAAGTTTGAGATTGGTCCAATCTAATCAGAGGACTTCCTTCCAAGTTTGCTTTGTCCCGTTCATGCCTTATATCAACCTCCTAACATATCTCCTTATGGCTTTCTTCCTGCTACTCTTCCATTAAGGCCTGGCTAATAGTTGTCCCACATGGTAAGAGGCCTCAGGACTCTTACCATGCTGTGGCATACAGGTGTACTCTTTACTCACTGTACGACTTTTTAATGCTATTAGCTGTACTGACTTATATTTAAGGGGCATCTGGGTAAAAAATAAATAAATAATGCATCATTTTCGTTCACAGTTGTACACTAACTTGTGTTGCTCAGCGTGAAAAGTTACAATGACTACCTTTGCATCGCTCTGTGTGGGTCTATTCTGGGTTTATTACAGTCCTGGGTTTTCAACAAGTCTAGGCAACACAATCTGATCAAATGTAGGAAGTTAAAAGCCTGGTGATAAACATCTGAAACGCCTGTTTTGGTTTTCTGCAAACATTTTCTCTTTTTATCTAAATGTATACAATGCAAGAAAACCGATAAAGGTAGGGAAGCTAAGCAAATATATTAAGCAGATTAAAATAGTTTATTGTAAATACTCAATTGCTGTTTGGGCCACGTATTGATTTCTGTGAATTAAATCCACTTCACATTCTTTCGGATATCCCGCTGACTGTTTCCGCTCGGTGGGATCACGAAAGGTTTGGCTCCTCTGGAATTTCCCTGAAAACATTAAACTTTTGGGATTCGCCTCCCTTCACGCTAAGCTTAATTGCTTCGAGTTTTATTTATTTACTCTCCAGCACTGCGTATTAACAGCCTATGCCAGAATAATCAGACTGCTCACACAATGCCAGAGGGGTTTTTCTTGGTTACATTTGCGACTAAAGCCCTTAGCAGGGGTTAACCGAGGATGTGCAGCCCAGCTCAGCTCTGTCAGCGTTGCACCACGGCCAGGTATGTAATTTATCACAGAAAAGCGATATAAGAGATGCTTCATGCCAAATTTTGATGTGATTGGTGGCGATGTCGCTGGTGGAGGCACTTTAATGCAGACAGGATTTTCTGTTGCTCTGGGGTAGGTTATAATTTAACTTTGATGTGAGTCATGTTGTGCAGCTGCATTGACGGTACTTTGTGAAGACAGCTTCTGTCAACAAATGCGATATCATTGGGCCAAAAATTTGTTAATCACAGAAATATCAGTTTACGTGTGATTTTCTTTTCACTTTCTTATAAGAAAGTGCTTCTTATAAGAAATTGTCTCAAATTGTTGAATTTGAGATGATTTCTTCCATATTTGAGTTAATCTAACGTTGCTCTATTATGTATATGTGTAATAGTTGTAAAGTGTCTCACAACTTCTTGATGATCAAATAGGGGGGGATGGGGGTCGTTTTCCAATTAACTGGGTTTCAGTGTTTCAGTTGTTTTCCCGACAGTCAAATCAAGCTGGATTTGTTTGGAGCAGGACTGGCAGATATAAGTCTGTTCCAAAGTATTTTTTGTCATAGAGCCCCCTCCCTCTGGTTAGGAAAAGAAAGCTTTTACTCCCTTTATTCAGCTAGAGGAAAACTATGCTGAGAAAAAAAACATTGAAATATTTTCACCACTGTTGGTAGCCCTTAATCACTCCACCACAACAGAGCAGGACAGTAGGACAACACATATTTATCTTTGCTGAAGGAGAAGATACGTTTAGGTTTAGGCAAACAGATATTTTCTTGTTGTAATTTTCTGAATTTTGAAGATGAACACAAATCTGCTTTAACTGAAAGCAATGTTCTCTTGTCTTTCCTATATTTTAAAGTTCAGCTAAAACGACTTGGCCTCATGCCTGAGGGGAAAAAAAGTCCATGATTATCAAAAGTTCACAGACATGCTGATCAACTTTTTTTAAAACAACATGCAAGCAAAATGTGCTTTAGATTATTTGAAAACTGAACTATTTGACATAAGTACTGCATTGGTGGAGGTAAAACTTAGAAATCTAAGTTGAAGATGCTTGAGTTGCATTTATTTTAGAGGCTTGATTCAGGTGGAGGACGATTAGTCTCAATGCCGACAGTCTGAGTCACTAAAAGCTGACCAACTTCAAAGAATAACTCCACCTTTTCACACTAAGCCAGCGTCCTGACCATCATGACGTTTTCATACCATAACCAGGGGAAGAACAGGCTCCTCTTATGCTGGAGCTGAATTTTAAAGCTGCATGGGGTGACTTCCCCTGCGGCCAGCGCCTCATCGCTGCGTGTATTTCCAAGCATATGAAGGACTCCTTTGTAACTTCTTACAGGTTATGCCTGTTATATTAAAAAAAAGTACAGTACTTTGATGGTCTCTCAGACTATAATGCAGCGGAGTAGAAGGATGAGTTGACAAATTAAGATGTAAATGCTTGTTTTTTTTATTTTATTTCTTCCTATTGCATTTATTGCAAGCAAGATTTAAAATCGGTAGGAGTCGTTTTCTCACAGCAAACGCGGTTTTAACATGATCCGTCCTCCGTGTGTGGCTCGTGTGTGGTTCAGTTGCAGCAGTAAGGTGCTTGCAACACCAAGTAATCTTTTTTTCCCCGCTGGGATCAATAAATGGAGGCTATATGGAACACGGGCTGTCTGTTTCAGATAAAAACAACGTCTTCAAAAAGCTGCTTTGAATTTAGCAGATCTGGTAGCTGGCTGGCTTGAACTCATTTTCGGCATGTGTTTCTGTTTCTGTGTACATGTGAGCGTTGCTCTGACAAGTGCCCGACTGGCATCATGTGTGAGCCCAGCCAAACCTGAGGCCCACAGGAATATCGTTTTCCACTAAAGTTACTGCTTCAGGTTTTACCGTGGCAATATGCATCGAGCCCCGGTTGGTGTAAAGAACGATCAAAATGCACTTAATTGCATAAATATTTATGAATATTCACTTTGTAGAAAGAAACTGCAACTATCCTGCCATGTTCAAAGATAGAAAGCTCTTTGCCATTAAGGAGTTATGACATTAGGCTAGATTTATGCCCAGATTTTGACTTTTTTGAGCTATAATTTTAAAGTTTTGATCAGCTGAAAGCCTGTTTGATTTACCTACACTATTTATATATTTTTTGCTTTGCTTTTGTTTCTCCTTTTGGATTTTGAGCCCCTTACTTACCTGGTAAAGAGCCTGTCGAATCCATTCAGGGAAAGAAGAGACATTAAGCAGAAATCTCTGAGTACAAGACGGATTCTTGCGTGTTTGTGAACCCACCAAAACTGCGAGAATTCAACTTGCAGGGAAGGTTAGGAATGAGGTGGCAAGTTCATAGAGACTGATCCAAGACTACTTGCAGCCATATTTGATTCAACAAGTCGTTCTACATGGTACTGACTCATGGAGGGTGAATAGTTATTCCCACTGAAGTTTTCTGTTCTGTTGTATTTTTTTGTTTGCTTCGCTTCACAATTTAAAAAATACATCTTTAAAGTTGTTCTTTAAAGCAAACTTTCAAACCATTTTAATTCCATGATGTGAGGCAACAAAACCTGAAAAAAGGTGGTGGTTGAATATTTCTTTGTAAAGTACTGTACCAAGCAGTTGACAAAAGTAGCTTTTATTATTAGCAGCTGATAGTTTGAATATAAGTTAGTGACTTAGCTTGAGTAGTGTCTACTTTAAGTACCAATAAGGGCTTTTTGGATGCTTTATTGGCATATTTGTTGACAGGGCTGACAAAAAGCCATCAATCCTTGACTTAAAAACTTCTCACTGACTGACAAATGCTTGTTTTACCAAAAATTTACAATAAATGGATAAATACATGAATGTTAGCAGGTTTGGTTTAAAATATATAGACTAATTTTGTTTTGGAGATCAAATCGCACCCATTCAGCAGAATGACCATTGAGTAGATTTTTTTTTTTTATTGTTTTATTGCGTGATGGGATAACGTATTAAATGCAAGTTGCATCTACAATTTAATAGATGAAACTGTTTAGAACAGTACTTGTTAATCCTTAAGGCATGCTCTGATGCGTGATTTTAATGCGCGTGTCTGCACCAACACACAGATTCAAACCATTGCATTACCAAGTGCTGCAGAAGCCCGTTAATCATTCATTTAAGCTGCTGAGCAGCATGGAAATGCCTAAAACATGCTGGGCAGTGGGCTCTGAGGAACAGGATTGAGAATCACTGTGTTAGATGTTATTGCAAACTAATTTAGACGCGGTATAACACCACATTAATCACAATTTGAACAAGATGTAAAGTCATCAAAGGTCACCCAATCTACAAAGTTCTGAATATATGAAAGAAAAGTATTTAAAAAAAGAATTAAGTCTCTAAGTATTCACAAAAAGGAGTTCCTCACACCGGCCAGAACCAGATGACTTCATGTCTGACAGTTTTTCCTCTTCTCTCCTTCGGACAGTTTGGCACCGAAGCTCCGTTCAAACACAGCGGCTTTGTGCTGAATGAGGCCTCGCGCGTGCAAATATACATTTACAATTTAAATGCCCCGGCTGTGTGGTCTTAGCAGTTTACCGAGAGCTGCCCGGGCTTCCCACAATTCATCACTGCCAGCGTTGCCTTTGCTCTGTCGGACGGCCCCTTTAATTAACGGCACCGGAGACCTGACATGTCGACCAGTTGAACCAAACGCGAGACCCTTTACTGCAAAACATTACATATTTACATTGAAAAAAACTTTTTATTTTTTTACAAATGGTCTGTTCCCCACTTAATATTATCCCAAAAATGTGTTATAAAAATGATAGTAATTAATGATTTCCTGTTAAGTCACACTGTGCTGGACATTGAGCTTCAAGTTGCAGCCGCCCTAAAAGGCTTTTAGCCTGAGTAGAAGTCAGTTTCAGTGCCATTAACTTGTCGTAAAACCTAAAGAAATCCAGACATTCCTGGCACCGGACCTGAAAGATGTCATGTTGTAGATGTTTGTCTAGTGAACTTAAGTTAAAAAGAGTCATCTTGTTAGTAGGGCTGCTTCCCATCAATCAGCCTGCTCCCTTTAAATGTCATTAAATCAGACGGTCTGCCTTGTTCTCAGCGTCCTGCTCGGTCACACCAACCCTCTATACATCCTCCTTTCCTACATGCACGAGCTGTCCATCATGCTGGGACTAAAATCCCTCTTTGTCAAGCTGTCAACGCTGGAATTTATTGCATTTACCCAAAGAAATGAGAACAAATTGGGTCTTTGTGCGAGGCTGCTCGCGACAGATGTTTTGCCCCTAGGTCGAGATATATGAACAATACTGTAGACTTTTTTTTTTTTTCCTCCACATAATGTACATGTTTAGCACTCAAGAAATGAAAGGAAATGTACTGTTCTCTCCATCGATGAAGCTACTGGACCAAGAAGTGTTTTTTTTGGTTTGTTTTACCAGGAAAGGGGAGTTTGACTTGGCAAGTCGGGTTAGTCAATCAGTGATTTGCAGCTTTAATCCCACGAAAGCAAACTCTTCAGTTGCAGCCCCTTTTACAGTCAGTAACCCTGCCTTTGGTTGCGTTCCAGTGCAGGTGGTGCACCAACTCGTCCAAGTCTGATTTACTTTCAGTGATCACACCCTGACCCAAATAAGTTCCTCACTCCTGGTGCTCGGCAGGCTCTTTGCCGTTGCTCTCTGATTCTGTGCAGCCAAAATCCCTTGATTATGATCGTGTCGTCGGTGCGGACCCGCCCCGACCCTCTCACGAAAGTCTTGCTGCATCATGAGAACCTGCCGAGCGCAGGGGCCCGCATCCCCATTTCCACGGCGGTCCACCGCAACATCTGCGGTGAAGTCACACCGAAGAGCCGGCGCTGAAAGCGAAGAGCTCGAGCGCTGGGAGTTCTGGCTGACACGCTTTTGGCAGAGAGTACAGGAGCAGAGCGCATGAGTCCAAGAGACGCAAGGCTGCCAGTGAGCCAGTCACCAGTTTCTGGCTCCAGGAGTTTGTGTTCAGAATCAGATCTGGGTCAAAGAGGACGTGGAAAATATTTCCTGCGTTAGCTTGAGCTAGCGTGGATTTTACAGTATCAGCAGAATGATCGTCTGAAAGCCAAGACAGCTTGCATGCAGTTTTAAAACGCTTCCATTTGTAAAGACTAAATGTTTTGTCTCGTAGTTGCACTTTATTTTTATTCACATTTTATCGCTTAACAGCCACAGACTGTTCAACAAAAAGTTGTGATTTTACAGCAAATGGAAAATGATGCATGATTTTCTTTTTTTTTTGTTGTTGTTTTAAATAAAAAGTTTTATATGCATTTGTATTTAGACTCCCTTTACTCGGATGTCCCCAAATTAAAATGCAGTGCAACCAACTTCCTACAAGATTCAGCTCATTAGTTAATAGTTTGCCTGTGTGTCATATAATCCCTGTATAAATCCAGTTGTTCTTTGACGCCTCGGAGGAGAAGGCTCCAGAACAGAAAGGTGGAGAAGTTTAAAGCAGTGATGGGTTACGAAACAATATCCCAACCTCCCACCATCACACACAGCTCTGTTCAAGCCCTCCACTGGACATGGAACGCATGGACCAACTCAAAACCTGCCAAAATCTGCCCGTTCACCTACACTGCAAAAAGGGAACTAAAAGTAAGCAACATATTTCTTGAAATTAGTCTATTTGTCCTTGATTGGAACAGGTAAATAAGACTTTTTGCCAATGAAATAAGATTTTTGCACTTAAAATGGGAACAATTCATCTCCATCATCTTATTTCAAGTGCAGGATGTCTAAATATCTTATTTTAGGCGTAAATTTACAAATTCCATTGGCAAATAATCTGATTTACATCCTTAAATCAAGGAAAAATACTAATTTCAAGAAGATTTTACTTACTTTTCCCTTTTTGTAGTGCAAAACTGACAAGCTCAGCTAAGCGAGCGCATTTATGAGAGCAGCAGCCAAGTCGTTGATGGTAACACTGGAGGAGCTGCACAGATCCACTGCTCAGGTGGGAACAAATCTGGTCTTGATTGAAGTGCAACAAAAAGGAAAATTGCCTGAGGAAAGCCACAAGAGGTCCCATCTGCAGTCTGGCGCAGGTTATGTAGAGGACACAGCAAACAGGGGGAAGAAGAGACTGAGACACAAAACGCTGATTGAGCTGATCACTATTGCCACACTTTGTTGTGAACACACACTGCTGGTGGCTGCATCATGCTGTGGGGATGCTTTTCTTCAGCGGTAACAGAAAAGTTCCCCTGAGTTGATGGGAAGAGGGATGGAGCTAAACACAGAACAATCCTGAAGGGAAATCTGTTGGAGGCGGAGAGAGACTTGAAAGTTCACAGCCGGAGCTGCGGTGCAATGGTTTAGATCACATCATATTCATTTGTTAGAACGGCCTAATCAAAGTCCAGACATGAATTGATTTGAAAATCTGTGACGCTTGAACATCATTACACTTCTTTCCCTCTGACTGAGATGGAGCCCTTTTGAAAACTAGAACTGTTATAAATGTTATAAACGTTTGGTAGAGGCGCAGCTCGACAGACCCGAGGCTGTAATTTAAGCAAAAAGTGGCTCACGCATCAGAAATTCCAAAAGCTGTTCGTTAAAACACAGAAAACTCAATTGGAGTAGAAACGTCACCTCTTCGCCTTGCCAGTAATAATAAAAGTTTAAACGCACCAGTGGAGGTTGCTCAGCAGAACAGTTTAAACTGCAGGGTTTGTTTTTTTTACCAGCCACTGCCTGCAGGGCGTCGAGTCCGATTAAAGGCTGCAGACACTCAGAGCACACGTGGAAGTCTTGAAGTTGCAGCCTCCTTCCAAGTCCACCTCTTTACCACCCTTTTATTTACTCAGTTTTTTCCTCTTTGTCCCCGACCTCTCAGGCAGACGCACTCCGTGCAGCACGTGTGCCGGAGTGCAGCCTGATGCCTTCCAGGTGCCCTGAAGACATAACCCCACGCTGCCCGTGCGCTCAGAAAGAACAGGCCGTCGTTTCAGACGCTCTTCCTAACGAGCAGCGCCAGGCGCGGAGCAAAGTTTGGGAGTCGTGATGATTGACGGCTTGTAGTGTGCCCGCGAAATAACAGCTCCTGTTCAAGCAGTCAGGGAGGAAGAAATCTGTAGCAGTTGATTTCGCAGAGTCTGATGAAAATGGGTGTTGGCGTTGGACCGACGGAAACCCCGTCTTGGCCCAGAGGCAGACCTCACGGGGTGTAGCCGGGATGTTGTCAACCGTCAGAGCTCCTGAAGACGGGAGTGAAGAAGGTTGGAGCCGGCTGAGACATCACTGTGCGTCTTCTGTTGGGATCCAGAAGCTGTTTTTTTTCCCATCGGGAACACTTGGAGCCCCGGTCCAAACCAGGATCTACCCGCTTCTGGCTAAATTGGCCCCTGCTTTGACTGTCTCCATCAAGTACACCGTAAACCACAGAAGACCCGACATACGTGGGTGCTGAGACTTAGCGCCTGTTAAAGCTATGTTAGGGTTTAACAGGAAAGCATTATGAATAATTTCTAAAACCTTTGTTAACACATAATGTAAAATGGGGTAAAACACAGCAGCAACAACCAGATTGCATTAGCGTGTGCGCACAATTGAACAAATACTTCATTAAACCACCTTTTGGTTCTGATTTAGCATTTGGTTTTCTTTAGTAGGACACATTTGCTGTCTGTCTTGCCAAAGTTCTCCAAATCTTACAGATGAGATATTTGAGGTTATCTCTTGTCCACATCCCTCTTCAGGTGAGAGAGTTTGTTCTGGATTCAGAAAATTTCAAATTTCTGCCAGCGAAGGGTGTCAATGGTTGATTTTTATAAATTCTTTTCTAGTTTCTAGTCAAACCCGGAAGGTATTATGCTAAAACAGACGATCCGTCCACTAGCAGGTTTAACTTGCTGGGACGGTGTTGTTTGGGTGATGTGGTGAGTTGGTTTTACACCAAACTTGCCTTTTGGAATTAAAAGTTAAAAGATGGTTTCATCAGACCTGAACACAGGCCGGTCTGGGATGTTGCCTTAAGGCAACGCTGCTGGTTGGTTTGGACACATGAGGAATACCAGAGACGACTGACGCATATCGAGCACATCCAGTGCTCTAACTTTCAATGCTGCTGGCTGTCTCTTGGCCACTTTATTTTCAATAATTTCAAAAAAGCTATTTCTTTTTGAGTAATTATGAGCTTTGAATAATCACAGTTCATAATTTAACAAGGGGAACCTTTATGCTTTACCATAGGGGGTCGGTACACAAATCATAAAAAAAAAAAAAAAACTCTTTTTTGTGATTGATCATACCGACTGAAAACATTAAGTGTGACAAAAGAGTAAAAACAGAAAATGTGTTTGTCAGGGAACTGTTATTAGCTGTAATGGAGCTGGCTGAAAGCATTTCCATTTCCCAGCTTTTTTTTTTTTTAAGGCTTATTCATCCCAAAACGTTCTCGATTACAACAACAGATGCCGGACGGCTCCCTGCAAAAGGTTCATGTTAAATTCAGGAAGTTTTCCAGACAACAAGAAATCAAAGTGGTCCGTGTTCACCGCGGCTGCGTCTTCAGTCAGCAGAAGGTAAAGTCCTCTGCAGAAAACGGCAGTAAAATCACAGCAAGATGTGTAACATTGAGTCTGTTCCTCATGTTAATAATTTAGGTGATCATTTTCAAAGCTGACTGATAACTTGGAAAATAATTTATGATGAAACTAATTTAGGAAATGTCAGGAAGGTTCAATCTATGGTTTTTACAAAGTTTCTTTTAAATATCCTTAAAATTTCACACTGACTTCATACTGATATTCATTATTGTGAGCAATAGTCCCTGAAGCATCCGCCTCTGTTGTAACGGGTTTTATGTGGTGCTTCTGACATTTCTGCTTACAGTTTTACTTTAAAGCATTGATGAATGCTCGTTACCCCGGCTGCAGGGAATGGCATCTGTAGGTCCATCCTGGCACCGAGAGGCTCACAATCCCAACTCCACGTTCTGCCGCCTACAGTTCCTGTTTAATCCTCTGCATTTTTCCAGGCGGACCAGCTTGTTTTCCTCTGGGTCGAAGGTCTCAGGAGGCCAGCGTTGACCTCTGAACCTTAGTGGAGAACAAATGTGTTTTCCTTTTTTCCTCCTCCACTTACACGCTTTCCTCCTGTTGTGTTTGCTCTGCGGCAGACGGCGGTTCTCAGAGCTCTTTGGACCTGACGGAGCTGATCGGCGTTCCCCTGCCCCCCTCCGTCTCGTTCGTCACCGGATTCGAGGGCTACCCGGCCTACAGCTTCGGCCCAGACGCCAACGTGGGCCGCCTCACCAAGTCGTTCATCCCGGATCCGTTCCATCGGGACTTTGCCATCACGGTGACGGCGAAGCCAACCACCAGACGCGGCGGTGTGCTGTTCGCCATCACGGATGCATTTCAAAGAGTGAGGCATTAGCGTCGGTACCGTTTGCAGTAATTGGACCACCCGTACCCGATGGGTTTGATGTCTAACGTTTGTTCTGGTCGGCTTGGTAAGATTGTGCAGTTAGGTGTAGCCCTGTCTGAGGTGGAAGACGGTGCCCAGAGCGTCATATTTTACTACACGGACTCAGAAACGAGAGCTGGGACCCGGGAGGCAGCTTCATTCAAAATGGGAGACCTGACCGGACGATGGGCGAGATTTACCCTGACTGTGCAAGGCGCCGAGGTGAGTGGGATGGCTTTCTCTTTGAGAAGAAAAGCCCAAGTTCAAAAAACCTTTTAAAAGGATATAAATGGCTGAAATTATTAGAAAATTATAATTTTCTTTTCCCACTTGGACAGCAAATAGATGATTCCTGCATTCAAATGTTACAATGTTGTCATGTCAATGTTGTTTTACTATCCACCAAAATGCCAATGAAGACTTTCCACCTTCACACAGCTTCTTATAGCTGCTATTTGCAGCTTTTCTGACTTTTTTTCGTAATAATTTAACCTTCAGCCCGCAGCTTTAAACAGGGAAGCTTTTGGGAGGCTTTTTCTACAAAATTGTCATTTAATCACACGTATAAAGTCATTCAAAGCAAGAACATCACTAATGTTTATAGAGAAACTAAGGAAGTCGACGATCTGAGGCGGGAATCATTGTAACTCTCAGTAGTGATGATTTTATGAATAAAAAACTAAATACAAGTACTTCTATCAGAGACAAAACCCATGAACTGAATTGCTTTTAGTCATACTTAAAGGAGAGTAATAATAAATAATAGATGTAAAGATTAATAAAGAATAGGTTTTATTTTTAGTAAAGTGGGCAGACTAATGCAAACACATTGCTGAACTGTTCAGTTCTTTAGCTTTTAGGAGTGATGACTTTAGGAGACTTTTCCTTAAAAAAAATCACTTATCTAAGATAAAAGTTCAATTTATTAAATTATATATAAATCCAGTATAATAAATTGTTAGTGTAATCAGACTGAAAGAGAGTCGCAGTTTTAGTAAGCCGTGCAGCTCTCAGTAATGACTTTGAGGTTTTTCTCTCTTTGAAACAAAACTCTAAATAATGGATGAGAACAAGAACCGCTTTTCTTTTGAATAACATTGTAAGAATAACAGTCATTAAATCTCGTCTTTTTCATTATAATAGAACGAGAATAAAATTGGTTATTTAGGTTTCATTTTTAGTCAGACTGTGAAGTCATTGTTGCAATGAGCTGTGCTTTTCTTTAGCTCTCAGGAGTCCAGACTTTGAGATTCTTCATAAACCAAAATGTTTGTCAGAAAATAAAGGAAAAAAAAAAACTCATGGCATCTTACCCAACATGGTAACCGCGACATCACAAAGTAAAGCAACTTTGAAAATCCCTGCAGAACCTGATCTGTGTTATGTTGAGCTATGCTCCTTTCCTGCCTCACAGCTTCCAAAACACACTTTCTATAGAAAGTATCCCTTGCTCAGTACTTCTGTGCTCGTCTCAGTGTCCTTACTGCACCCTGAGCCAGTCACAGCAGATTCCTCCTTCCTGGTTCTGTTGGATCCTTCTTCCTGTTAAAAGGAAGTTGTTCCTCTCCACGGTCGCCACATGCTTCCTAAAGATGAGTGATTGCTGCAAGGTCAGAATTCAGTGCAAACTGATGGTTGTTTTAATGACGGAGAATCTGGCTGTCTTGAATCATATTTTGCACAATGGGATAAAAGTTGGAGTTTTTCCTAAGTTTGTTTGGGATAAATCGAATAGCTTCCTTTACGCTAATCCTTTAGTTTGTGTTTAAAAGATGTCTAATTTCTCTGCTCGCTTTTGCATTTCCCTTCAGATCCGTCTCTACATGGACTGTGAGGAATACCACAAAGTGGCCTTCATCAGGAGCGCCCAGCCGCTGACGTTCGAGGCCAGCTCAGGGATCTTCGTGGGGAACGCCGGGGGAACCGGCCTGCCTCGGTTTGTGGTGAGTTTTTATTCACTGTCGTCGACCTGCGTCAATGTGTGCAAATGGAAGCTGCTCTACCCACCCATCGTTTTTAGTAACAGAAAGCCCTTCAGGATGTCCCTCACGTCCTTCAGGCATGTTTCTGACGGCTGGTAATCCGGTTAGTTCTGTGCCTCATTCCTGACGCTGGTGCGTTTTGGATCCGGCGCTAGTATGCAGAAGGCAGATGTGATGTTTGGGCCGCTGTCTCCTTTGCATTTTTTTGATGCGAACACAGTCGTCTTTATTGGCAGCTTTACGACCACCACCAGAGACCACAGAATGAAAGTCCACATGTGTCTGAGTGCTGTCTTCTCCGACGAGAGCTCGTAAATGGCAAGCTGTTTGTGATTTACAGGCTTGAAATACGGCCGAGCCTTCTCTCGCCTCCGTTGGCCCCGCGCTGAATGAGAGTGGAGGCTTTGAAAGTGGACCTAATCACTGATAAATATGCGAGCACGGAAAGCCCAGTTCCTCACCTCAGTTGTTAAGAATGCTCAGGGGTTTAACTGGTTAGCAGAGCAGGAGGTGCAATAATAAGTTCAGCCCTGAGTGTTGTTGGAAAGGACAATAAAACGGTAAATGATCCCATGCTTATTTAATAATCTGCAGTGGATTCTGGCTGTGCAGCTGTGATAAAATGCATTGTTTGTGTAAATATGAGGGGAATTAGTTTGAGATGAAATGAATACCAGTGATACGTTTACAGTGAGTGTTAGTCATAGTCTGAGCAGCATGGATCTGATCTTTTATCAGGATCAGTTCTGGCTCAGAAAGCCTCAAGATAAAGATCTCAAGTTTACATTATTAAGACGCCAACAATCCCTCTTCAGGACAGATGTTTTGACAGCTCTACTTCTTTTTAAGACCTTCTAGCATCCATCCATCCAACGTCCATTTTTTTTTGTCTATCGATCTGCCTGACCGTCAACTCCATCCATTCGTTAAAGCAGCTGTCAGTCCATTCGTCCATCTGCTCTTTCAGCCCATCCTCTTCCTTCCTCTCCTTGGCATTTACAGTTTTTTTTTTTAATATTAAAACCTGAGCCCCATGTAGATATCTGCCAAAATGCCATCCTGAATTATTAACATTTGCAATTGATAGGACAAAGATGGAAAGACTGAGCCTTAGGTTTGGACATAAAACATAGGAAACCCTCCCTGACAGTTTATTATAGAGCAGCTTCATGTGATGGAAAACTATAATCTCTTGGTAGGAAAGAAGGGGAGGAGGAGGAGGAGGAGGAGGAGGAAGAAAGGCTCCTATTGTAAACTTTTTGCGTCATTAAGATTTTATTACAGAAATCTGAGAAGCTTTCAAATAACCTTTTAGAGCCAAGAAGAGAGTTTGTCTTTTTCAAAGGCTCTTTATTATATATATATTTATTTATTTATTTTGCTTTGGTTCCAGAAATAAATCTGCTCACTTTAGGAACAATTTATCCAGCAGTTTTATTTTCTTTCTAACTGTGGATTTAAAAAAAAAAACAAAAAAAAACCTCTGGTGTGCTTTTTCATTTATTACGATAAGTTAGTCTCACTTTATAGCAGCAGCAGCTTTCTCAGAAAATCTTTGAAAACACTTTTCCCTTCTCTGTTTTAAGTTTCTTGGAACATCAGGGATTTAGAGTAATATTCATCTATATTATATTAAATTGCAAAATTGCTGCAGCTCCATTTGAACTTAGAGGTTTTCATTTCAGCCTTAAAAATTTAAATGTTCGAACTTGTCTTTTAATTTCGTATCACATAGGTCGGACGCTGTGACATTTTTCTTAAGTAGTATTTATTTAATACCTTTCACAGACAAAGCAATCACAAAGCCCTGTACAGAAAACCAATAAAAAACAATTAAAATAAAATGATACCACAATAGAAATAAACATTCATCAAAAGGCTTGCTCAAAAAGAGTTTTCTTGGTAATTCAATGATTAACGTCATTGTGATCTTTTAACCCCGAAGAAAGTTATTTGAATGTCTTCACACTGCGGTACGTTGGCTAGCAACCATGCGATCTTTACTTTATTGCGCATCTGAATATAAAATAGTGTTTGTAACTTATTTGGCTTATAAAAAAGCTGTAAACCCGTTATTACAAACCGGCACCGACCTGGTCGCTGGATTTACGCCCATCAGGGGCGACTTGCATGTCTTATCGTTGCTACTTTAACATTTCTGTTCCCTAACTGCTCAGTGAGAACCATAGGCTGCACATTTAGATCCTCAGGCATTATGAACCTTTAAATATGGTTCCAATAACCCAAATTGTCTCATTCATAGGCCTCTACGCGTCTCCTCAGAGTAAGCTCCGTGTCATTCATCGCTCCCTTGCCTCTCTGCATTCAGACAAAGAGGAGCAGTAGTGTCTGTTCAGCTGCTCCGTGTTTGAATTGGCAGCTCAGTCAGAGATCATCTCTAGGAGAGCAATAACAGGCCCGATTCAGCAGTGGCGCTCTGCAGTCGTGTTCTCCCTCGTGGCTTTGGATGAACACACAGGAAGAAAAGAGCAATAACTTTGTCTTGGTCTTACACGTGGTCTCTTGTTCCAGCTCTTGAGTTTGATCGAGTCAGTCTTTGTGTGAAGCACTTTATGAGTCATGGTTTGCTACTGTAGAAAGCTTCTTTCTTCCTGAAAGGACGGGAGGATGGGAATCTACAGATCTGCATCAAGACCTTTGCCTTCAGGCCATCTTTTTGATCATGGAGATGAAAATGTAGATGACATGAGGTTTGTTTTAGATTTGAAGGAACCAGCAGGTACAGCCTGGAAAGGTAGAGAATATGGTTTGGGAATTATCCAGGTCATGAAAAATGAGAAAAGGAAATGGAAAGCATCCATTCCTGCATCCGTCCATCGGGACACCCAAATGTTTTTATCAGGTTTATTGTGTAGCAATACATCCATTCCTCCATCCGGCTTTTTTTCTATCCAAACATCCGCTCCCACTATCCGTCCATCCGTCCATCCGTCTATCCATCCATCCATCCATCCATCTATCCGTCTATCCATCCATCCATCTGTCTATCCATCCATCCATCCATCCGTCTGTTTATCCTTCTATCCATCCATCCATCGTCTATCCATCGGTCCATCCATCCGTCTGTCTATCCTTCTATCCGTCCGTCCATCCATCCATCCATCCATCCATCCATCCATCCATCCATCCATCCATCCATCCATCCATCCATCCATCCATCCATCCATCCATCCATCCATCTGTCCATCTGTCTATCCATCTGTCCATCCATCCGTCCGTCTGTCTATCATGCGTCTGTCTATCCTTCTATCCATCCATCCATCCATCCATCCATCCATCCATCCATCTATCCATCCATCTATCTATCCATCTATCTATCCATCATCCGTCTATCCATCCATCCATCTGTCTATCTATCCATCATCTGTCTATCCATCCATCCATCTGTCTATCTATCCATCATCTGTCTATCCTTCCATCCATCCGCCTATCCGTCCATCCATCGTCTATCCATCCGTCTATCTATCCATCCATCCATCCATTTCTGCAATTTCCAAACCTAAACACAGAAGACCCAGCTGCCAAAAATTCTACACTAAAGTTGCAATAAAAAATATTAAAAAAAAAAAAAAATTATATTTTTCTAAATAAAAATCTGTTGTCCATACTTTGTATGCTTGGAATAAATAAAACTTGTGTTACCTTGGACAGAAAAGATAAAAATCTTCAGAATGTCCTTAAACATCTGACCTAAAGTTACTCAGCTTCTTTGGAAGAAAGATTTGAATTCCTCCCAGAGCTCTGTGAGGAATTCAAACAACTGTCTGATGATTCGAATAACTGAAGGTGAAAATTAAAGAGGCCGTTTACAGATGCTAGTTCAGCCTGGGGTTTATTTTACTCTACAGCTCTTTTAGTAGATGGGTACAGATGACTCAGTAGAGAAACTACAGAGCTGCTGCTGTATTTTACATGAGAACAAGGAAGACCACTCCAGGTAAGATGTTACAAATGCATAGAAGTGAAACACCATGTACACTTCATGGAAAAAATGGTATTACTGATTTTTTTTAAAGTAAAAGGGAATTCTGCATATTGGCACAAAGGGTGAGAGAGGCTCAGACTGGAGACATGCTGCTATCTGATATGTGGGATGTGTTTAGGGTGTGTAGTGTTGTCTATAGATGTTGAGCAGAGGATAAAAGCCAATACAGAATTCAGAGTACCCACCTGCACAAAGCTTTATTTGTGTAAATGTGTTCCTGCTCCTCTTCACTATCCTCCGATAATCAATGAACCCTACCAGTCTCTGCCTTACTTCAGAAGTAATGGTGCATAGGAGTTTAAACAACAAATTTTGTAAATTCAGCTAGCCGTGCTGCAGCGCTATTGATGAAGCTAATGGTAACTGTTCCTTTAATGTAGTCTCCTCCTCCAAGGAAAGCATGTTCCATAAACAATCGCTTTTACCTCACTTTCAAAGTAATTGCTCATAGGAACTTTTAAATTTGTGCTTTTCTAGGTTCCTGCGACAGGTAGCTTTGCTGCAGTGCTAATGCTAACGATGGCGCTAACTGTGTTGTCCTGTAGGAAATAAGTGTGTAATAACCAGTCCCATGACTGGTCTTCAGTGTATCCTTAGAGCAGTGGTTTAGAAGAGTTCAATCTACTGCTTTTCTAACTTCCTGCAGCTGCTAGCTGTGCTCTGACATAAACAGAAAAACAATGAACGATTAGCTTCAGCTTAGTACTTTTACTCCAGTTGCAAAATCATTCAATTGATTCGAAAGAACATGGTCCTTTTTATCTTTTGGAGATTTCTCAGGTGGAAATGGTTCTATCCCAGGTGACTCTTTTTTCACCCCCATCATGACAAAATATATCTTCAACATGAGCTGGTTACAGTTTAACATGACATTTGGGAACCAACCTCATGTCCCATTTGGATCCCCTGATCCAAACTGTGCTATACGAATGTTTACATTAATTTAATGAGCTAGCTGTGCATGAAAACCAATGGAGTCACACCTTGACTGGGTGTGAAAGAGTGATTTCAAGTTTTAAAGCTGCAGAGAGGATTGCGTGGCACATTTTGTTTCAGATGTTTTGTTTACTGCACGAACAGATGTCTGTGATTTGGCGCGCTCCTCTGGCTCCTACCCTCACAATCCTCTTCTTTCTCTCTATTTGTTCCACCCTTGTGTGTTTGTCATTCTTTGCCACATTGAAATTTCCCAGGCAGTCCCATTAAAAACAGGTGTTTGTCTTCTGGCTTTATCTCTTAAGTCAGCAGGCTTGGTTGAATCTGCTTGGGGACAACTTCTTGGACTTCCCTCCCACCTGTGTGGTCCAATTTAGACCACTGTTGAGGCAGTAATCTGTCAATAAACATAAAAGTAAAGCATAATGGCGCTATAACCTGAAATTTAGAGCTTTAGAGAGCCCGTTAAGCAGTGAAGACATCACTGCATAAAGACGTGGCGTTCGCTGGGGCTCAGAAATAAAATTCTAGAGACTCATAACTTTATCTAATAACTAAATCAAGTACTCCATCTCAGTTTGCATAACCAAAAGTTACATAATTACGTTGCAGACCAGAGAAGACGGTGTACACAGTGGTACAGTCCTCACTTTAACGGCAGGTACTGTATTTTGGGGTATCTCTCTACCAGCTTTGCACGTCTAAAAACCTTCGTCTTTGCAAAATGGCTCAAGCCCAGGCAGACTGGATGAAGAGCGTCTGTGGGCATTAATTTCAAGCAAACTACTCTTTTAGATTTAATTCTGGACTTTGACTGGAAAACCATGTATAGTCCTTCAAAATTCCAATACAATATAGTAAAGTTTGTGGTTTTGATGTCACTCAATCTAAAAAAAGAAAGAAAGAAAAAAAAGCCCACCCAGATACTTAGATACTTTTGCAATGCACCATACACCTGGGGCAAGAAGCATAAAGATTGGTCTTTGTACAACCAGTGGAAAAGGGAATCGTGATGTGGAAGAGACACAATTGACCATCCATTAAAGTATAGCGGTAGAGTGAACCAAAATATGACGTCAGATAACACTAATGCTCCTTTTTTATCGCTCTTCTCTCTGCAGGGTTCCATCCAGCAGCTGGTGTTGAAGTCAGATCCCACAGCTCCAGATGACCAGTGTGAGGAGGATGATCCTTATGTGAGTCCGCATCAAAAACAGAACACACTCCACTGCTCTGTGAAGCCAGAGCTCTTCCTCCCTCTGCTGGTAGCACCAGAGTATTGCAATTAACCCAAAAGTCCAAGAACTTGGTCAGGAAGCGAGGGTTTGGATGGATTTCCTTAGCTGCAGTATGAGCTCAGCACCTACAGTACATCCCAACAGAATCAGTTTATCAGACTTAAATTTAGTAAAGAAAATGCCATCTTTGCTTGGAGAGAAAATCAACTAAGAGTTGGGCAATAAACTTTGATCTTGGATATGAGGATCATCAGTCTGTCATTTTCATCTCTGGGTTCCATAAATAGAAAATAAAAAAAAAACCTGCAGGTATTTTTACCATTTCTCTTTGGGACCAAATCTTTAAAACACATGCTAGAACCTTTCCTGAAATCTACGGTTTCAAAAAATTTGACATGAATTTGACATGATTAAGTATTTTTGGCTTTTAATTTCAGGGAAATTATGTATCTAAGAAATGCTTCCAGTTAAGAGTTTGGTTTAAATTTCCTGCTTATAACATTAAGTTTCAAAAGGCTACATAAAATGAATACAAATTAATCTGTGGAATATGAATAACAAATTTGAGGTCTGTTTTTGACTTTAAGTGTACATGTTTTCATAACGTTTCAATCTCTCTTACTAAAATCTCATTACACTTAAACAATTAATTACTCATGATAAATTAAGGGTGCAACAACAATGTACCTTTCAAAGTGGGATACCATCTGTCACAGGACTTTTATGCCATAATTCCATCTATAGTTAGTTTTCAGTAGCGTTTGACCCCAAAAAGTAACTTTTACCTACATGTTTTGGTGGGTAAGGAAGATGGTGTACCAACACATAATCTCCTTTTTTAATTGGCTCATTCCCAAAGAAAAACAAGTCGCTTCTGCTGCTAATTATAGTTGTTGAACATGCAGGAGGAATATTTAAAGAGTTGTTGTTGTTGTTTTAATTATGATCGGGATCCACAGGCGGATCACGGGGTTATTTCTTTTTTCCTGCCGCAGAGCAGCTCAAATTTTAAAACTGAAATCTACTCACCTGTAAAAAAAATTTCCTGCTCACCAAAAGGTCACAAGCAGCTGACTCACTGCCCGAGCCATCTGTCGTCGTGTTGGCACGAAAGTGTGTTGTTTTTGCTTGTTTGTTGCCTCGAGCGTGATGTTGAAACAAAAGTCGTATTCTTCCCAGGCACCAAGTTTCCAACAAACATGTTTACTTTGCAGCTCTCGCTCGGTTTTCCCGCATAGGTGGTCGTTAAGGAAAGTAAGAGTTTTAATTTGATTGTTTGCAGCCAAATGTCACCTGGAACTTCAGGTACCTCTGAAAAATGTGAATATCGTGAAAGAGTTCAATGTTTTTTGTCACTTATTTCGGGAAGGTGGAATTCGTATAAATTAGTTACGCGTACAGTAAAACATTTCAAGCCTTTGTTGATGTAATTTGGCTGATGACGGCTTATCAATGGTACAAACCGAAATCCGAAAGTAAGGAATAAGATCAATAAAAAAGGATGTTTTTAAAGAGTAGTGTCAGGTTTCTGAAAAGTGTTTATTTCTATATATTCTCAATACTTAGTTGGGCCTTTTGCATGAGCAATAACATGCGGGAGGCAGGACTTTCCCTTGCGTCACTCTCAGCGGCACAATTACCCATAATGCAGCAGCGCGTTTTCTGCTACCATAACACTTAAGATACATATGGAGGTATTTGTTGCTTGGTGCCTTGGAAGATTAAGAAAGTACACATGAGTAGACCATTTATCCTTTTGATTTATTTTTTTTATAAAAAAATGTTTTTTAGACAAAGGCCGCAAAAATCGTTCACTGGAGAGTTTGCTCGACGGCATGACATGTTTCACGGACTACAAATTGAAAATTGTCTGGCGTTTTTTGCGTCACATCCACAGTTATCTGATTGGTTCTAACCTGCACTGACCCTGTTAGTCCCGCCTTTGAAATCGGGCTCTAACAGTTCCTTTCCAGACTGATGTATACGGCGTAAGTCAGTCTGGTTGGCCAGGCTAAGTTACTCTAGCCTCAGTCCACTCTTTGTGATGCTCTCCCAAATTCTGAAAAACCAAACTGACTTTACACGAAAACCCTCTTAAGGTTGCACTCATCCCTGTTGCTTTTGCACTTTTTCCTTCCACTCAACCTTCAATGGATATGCTCTGTGAAAAACCAGCTTCTTCGTGGACAGTGTCAAATCTGCCAAGTCAGCAGTCTTCCTCATGATGGTGCAGACCATAATATGGCTATGCCATAATTTGTATGCATACAAAATGTTGTTTGTTTTCCATTTTTGTGACATTCTGATTTTCTGAGACACTTTGGGGTTTTTTGTTTTCTGTAAACCATAAGCATCAAAATCACGAGAAACAAAGGCTTGAAATATTTCCATCTGTTAATGAATCTATATATTACAAGTTTAACTTCCTAAAATGAGTTATAAATATATAGAACTGCTTCATGATATTAACATTTTTAGATGTACTGGTATCATTGTTACAAAGGCCATCAATTACCTTAAAGGTTAATAATTTTCTCTTTCTACAACTAAAGGCAGAACAACATCCAGGCGACCTGTTATCCATATATGGTCGTGCCTCTGTTTTAAAGAGACATTTCTTTAAATGACTCCTTTTGTAGCAGAACACTTTATTTTTAAAGTACTTTTCACATTTAAATGATAATTGAAATGCTTTCATTTATGTTTCTGGCTCTTTAAGGTATGTTGCCTTGAAAACTGTTCAGATCTTGTGATAATGATAGAAATACAGGAGACTCCAACAAATCTTGTTTTCAGACTCTGACTTTATTTTCTCATCCTCCAGCCTGAACTCTGATTAGACGTCTGCCAATCTCCTCTGTTTTCTTAAACGCTTGTGTTCTGATTCCATTTCTTTCATTTTCCTGCTCTCATGTTCTCTTCAGGCATCTGGTTTTGGAAGCGGAGATGGAGATTACGAGGACTCAAAGGAAGGAGATGAAGTTAAGAAGATTGTAGAGGAGCGAGAATACCCCATGGTGTGTATGCCGTCCTTCTGGCTCTTTGCCATTTAACTGAGCTGGAACCGAACCAAAGAAAGCAGCTCTTATCCTCGCAGGCCTGCTGGAGGCTGGAACACGGCGATATATGCTGCTCTCTGCCAATTTGGTGTTCTCCAAGACACACCGCAGGGGTGCAGGGTTGACAGACAAGGGGGGGAAGAGAGCGCTACATTATTATACTTCCAGAAATAGCTCCACAGGGGAAACCTGTCAGATTCGTTTCATTTCAGGAGCTGGATGAAAAGATCAGTATCCATAGCTCAGCCGGGCCTGAAAGTCTCTCTTGTTAAATTAAATCTTGTTGTCACTCGCTTCTGATGGTGGCCAGCAGGAAAAAAGTTTGCCGTAGAAATCAAAACGGTGTAATTCGGGGCGGGGTGTACATGCTGGACCTCTTTTCTGATGTTCAGTTTATTGCAAATGCAGTTTCAGCGCTGGCTCATTAAAGAGGCAGCATGCAAGCAAAGCGTCTGGGAAATCTGAGCATTTCACATTCTGCAGAGCCTTCTAGTATCCAACGCTGCTGTGAAAAACTTTTACCTCCCCCCCATACAGATTAGCTTCCATTCAAATCTGTTCAATGTTCATAAACATTTAAATGTGCCATTAAAGAAAAAACCCTGAAGCAAAGTTAACTTGAGGGAACAAAAATGCAGTTTTCAAATGATTTTATTTCTCCCGGGGGTGGGAAGCAAACCAACTTGGCCCTATGTCAAAAGTAATTGCCTCCTAAACCCAAATAACTGGTTGCATCACTGTTGGCAGCAGCAGCGGCTGCCATCGACTGTTTGTGATAACTGTCAATTAGTCTTTTAAAAAGCTGTGGAGCAATTTTGGCCCACTCTTCAATGCAGGACTGTTCTAATTTGACCACATTGGAGAGTTTTCAATCCTGTTTATTTGCTAAACTTTTTCAGCAGGCTTTTCCAACAGAGAGCCCAGTCTGTTTCTTATTTTTAAATCATAAAGACTCACCCTAATTGAGACAGGTGAGGCCTGCAGAGCTTTGGGTCTTGTAAACTCCTGGATGAGCTGTTGATACCCTCTTGGAGTCATTTTGTCATGCTGACCACTCCTGGGAATGTTCCCCGTCGTTCCACGTTTTCTCTGTGCATAATGTCTCTAACTGTGGTTTACTGGCGTCCCACAGCCTTATAAAAGTCTCTATTAAACTTTTCAGGCTGATGTCAATAGTTGTTTCCAATACAAATGTGCGCAAAATATTGTCGATATTCTGCTAATTTCAATAAAACACATTTTCATAGTTGCAGTGTTTCCATTAAATAAGAAATGCAACTTAAACCATACATTAACGTGTTTATTTACGAGTATCACATCCAAGAGGGAGAAGAATTTAAATTATATATATTTCTCAAATCTTTTCCACTGCCGCAACTTTTGCCAAGCTTTCTCTTCTCCGCCAGGGTATTTCTGTTTCAGAGTTTTCCATTTTGAAGATTTGCCACGGCTTGTATAACTCCACTTCCGTCATGGTCACTTCAAGATCTTAGTAGAAACTTGCATTTATTTGCTGTTTTGAATCTCTTATGTTGGTAATACCCCTGTCATGAACAAAAGGTAAAAAATATGCCGTCTCCTCGTAACTCCAAACATGCCTCGCCATCCTCCTGCTACTACTTCCTGTCGTCTTCTTCGTCTATTTGACCAATAGTAACGGCCGGCTGTTAATCACGTGACTCATTCCATTGCAGTTTTGCGAAATATACCACTATCAATATGGCTGAAAAACCACCTCATCCTAGCGCAAAAACCTTTTATCAAAAAATAGGAGTGTTTTGGAAATTGCCGTGTTTCCATTAGGCAAATTTATTTTCGTAATTAAAATTTGCACAATTTGTTGGTCAATGCAAATACGACTGCTGACTTTTCTCATGTCTATTTGAATGTCTTTAAATTGTTTAACGCAGTGGTCTTTAACCCTGATCCTCATGACCCGCTGTTCTGCACGTTCAATCAAATTATCTCATAAACTGGTACGCAGTTTACTTCTTGTGACTCTCAGCCATCTTCAAATTATACGGTGAGAGCAGCGGAGCTACAATGAACGCCAAAGCTAACCTATAAGCTAACCTATAAGCTAACCTATAAGCTAACCAGATACGTAAACACTAGAAGTACGCATGTGCAGCCAGCAAGCAGAAACTAACAAGGAACGAGCACGGAGACTGGTATTACGTCAGCGCGTCAGAATGATTGGCATGTGGGACAACCAATAGAAGAGGTTATCCCCCCAGAACTTGAGGGACAGGGGAGAGTGAGAGCAGGAACAAAACTCTGATCAATCCCTGCTGTTCAGTCCGAATGGCAGGGATTGATCAAGGTTTAAAAGGCCTGCAGCTCCCACAGAGATTTATTTTTTAACCTCCTTTTTCTGCATAATGCATTGACTACTGTCAGGATGGAAGGACCATTTCACCCAGTATAGCAGAAAGTGTTTCTGAACAGGATTACCAACTATAGCTTGTGGTGAATGTAGACAGGGAAACACCTAAAACATGCGGTGTCTTTATTCAATGGCAACAACAGAGACCACAGTGCACTGAGAAACTAAAAAAAAAACATAAAAATATCCAACGGCAAAGGCAAGTCAAATCAGAACCTTAATGCAAGAAACACTTAACGTACAGAACACAAGGCTCACTAGGAACCGCAAAACACACAGAAAAAATCACTTAGATACAGAACGTCTAAAAAAACCACAGACTGAGGCTTTAAAATTGTTTAAAAAAAACTAGCAAAACATGGATATTTGAATAATTTACAGAGGTGTCAAGTAACGAAGTACAAATACTTTGTTACTGTACTTAAGTACACTTTTTAGGTATCTATACTTTACTCCATTACTTGTTTTTCTTCCCACTTCTGAATACTCATTACATTTTCACACAAGTATCTGTACTTTCTATTCCTTACATTTTTCAAACAAACGTTACTCGTTACTCTTGGCTTCAGTTTAAAATTTATAAATATTTATTTCACGTAATGTGCGCCATCCAATGCAGATCATTGGCGCCATCCACACCTAGTGAGAACTAGTGTAATTGGATAAGTCATATAACGCAAACACTCATTGGTTAGCTATTCTATAGCTATTCTCTTTCTCTCTCTCTCTCTCTCTCTCTCTCTCTCTCTCTCTCTCTCTCTCTCTCTCTCTCTCTCTCTCTCTCTCTCTCTCTCCAAACTACATAGAATGTTTTTGCACCAAAGGGTATAGTTTACCTTAGATATTTGATGGAACTCACACATTTATGTTCTGGCAGTTCTGCAGGTTTGAATACTACCTCTGTTTGGAATTGAATTCCAATAAGGTTTGAGAGAGAGAACATGCTCCTTTAGTGACTTTGTCTTTGACTAATGGGTTAATGATTATGTTGTGTCTTGGGCCACATGTAGAACTAATCAATGTTTAAATTAAGCTTTCGATTCATATAGTGGCATTTTTTTTAAAGGTTACTTTATACTTTTATACTTTAAGTAGTTTTTGGAGCACATACATTTTCACTTTTACTTAAGTAAAGAGGTCAAGTTGATACTTAAACTTTTACCAGAGTGTTTTTAAACTGCAGTATCTATACTTCTACTTAAGTAACAAATGTGTGTACTTTTGACACCACTGATAATTTAAGGTTAAATCTTTATTTTAATGACGACAGCAGATAGAAAATGGTAAATTTACATAAAGGAATGGTGGAGAGAGAAACCCTAAAATCCCTGGACTGTTGCCAGGAGCTTTTCACAGCATGTTAGAAATAGGCTGATTAACAAAAAAGGCTAATATTAGAGGCACAAACAGAGAAAAGGAGACAAGAAGACATCAGAGGCCCTGGATATTACTAGAGATACAGCTGGAAGTGTAGTTAAAAGTCAAAGGAGCATTGCTATGCCATCTGGTGGCCTAAAGGTGAAGCATTCAGGGACTAACAGCTTCCTGAAGAGGGGAGGGTGTTTAAAAGGCCTTGGATTGCAGAAAAACACCTGCAGTGAGGTGTTTCTACCAAACCTTACAAAACCCTACAACATGCTGAAGGGCTTAATGCATGAACTCCAAGCTGGACACCTCCATTGACCCACAAGCGCAAGTAAAGTCAGCTATAATTTGTTCAAATCTCTATCAAAAAGCCAAGGAGGTACTAGGATTCCATCCTGCAGAGCGATGAATAAAACCTCAAACTCCTGGAGCCTTTTAGTTCAGCAGCATATCTGAAGAAGGAATAAGGAAGCGTGTGATATAAACAACACCGCGGCTACAGGGAAACAGCCATGCTTTGGGGTTGCTTCCCTTCTGCTGGTACTGAAAGTGTGTTGAAGGCGAGTTGCATCCAATTATTATAGGAGCAATTATTTGGTTTTATTTGGCTTATCTATATCTATAGATAGATATATCAATATCTGCTATATCTATATAGATATAGACATATAGACATATAGATATAGATACCGTATTTTCTCCTTTCAAAATCTTGAATTATCACTTGAATTTAATCTATGTATAGTGTACTATAGGTAGCAGTGTTTCTATTGATGTAGTTTCTGTACTTTTTCCATCAGGACTCCAGTAATATTAAAAAATTGTTCTGTCTTTTACTAATTTAAAAGTCTTTTCATGCCATAAAATGTAGGTACCTATTTCAATTCTTTTGACAAATTAAATAAAATAAAACGCACCAGGCCTCCTCGTCCTCAACATATTTGGCTTTAAAATCATACCAAACTAAAATGAGACATTCTTTCAAAGTGAATGTTTCTCAGCTAAAAAAATAAAAATTAAAAAAAAAACTTTAGATGTTTTGTAAAGGACAGAGATGTCTTTGGCCTCATCCAAGCTGAAAAGACGATGTCGGTCTGGTAAAGGCGGCTGGAATCATGTCTTTTTAATCATTTTAACCATATGCTGCGTCACAAAATGACATATTGGTCGTGTTTGTTTGGACTGATGTTTACCAAGTTACTGCATTCGTGCTCGAAGCTGTAATTTGCTCATTGGCTCTCCTGCCAACATTTTGATGGGAAAATTACGCTGCGGCTCGGTTTTGCCTTGTAAACACGGAGCTGCAGCCAGCAAACAATTAAACTGTGAAAACCAGAGCCGATGTCTATATGTTTGGCCTTAATAAGGTGTCATTTAGGGGGGATGTGGAAGTCCTTGTCAATCCTGACGTGGATGAGCACGTTTGGTACTGTTGGCCTGTGAATTACCCATATATCATAAATAGTGACACATCCAGTAAGGTTGAATTGATTTCATATGAAAATGCAACATTTTAAGGGTTCAGTCCTAATAATGCATGCTAGGAAGCACAGTTCTGGTCAAGTTTAAAAACATATTTATCACAGGGAATCCGGAATTAATGTCTTTCCAATTTTGGACCTAACGATTTTTTTCAACCTGTCATTTCCAGAAAGGACTGATTGAACAACAGTGTTTTAAAATTGAATCATTTGAAAATCAGGAATTGTGTGCAGGAGTTTGAATTAATCTAATTTAATCTAAACTGAGTCAAAAGGATCTATACTTCCTCAGGATATTTAGTCAAACGTCCCTTAGTTGGTTCCACCTCGACCAAATGTCCTTTTTTAGTCATCAGCCCTCTTCTAGCATCATTCTGGTGGGATGTTTGACCGCTAACCCTGGTAGGTTTCCTGGCATAAACTCTGATTTCAGACATAATCCAAACTTATTGATCTCATATTAGCCAACGTTGTTTATTTAAAAACCTGGGCTGATGTGCGTTTGCAATCATGGTTCTGTTGGAGAACCCAGTTTCGAGTTTTGGAAGTAATCCTCTTTTTTTATTAGCCCACCCAATTTGTGAAATTTACCAGCACTTCAGACAGAAAAACGCAGCACCACAGCATGATGCCATACTAAGTAGATGGTAGGCATCATAAGGCTAAAAGCTAGTCGGAGCGGCAAAAAGACCAAACTGGATGTTTGTCGTGTGTAAACGACCAAAACCTTCCAATGTCAAAGAGGTGATGATAAACTGCCATTTAGGTTTGCAACGGATGATTGATTACATAGGCTGAGCTAGGTTAGGGTTCCATACCTAACTTCCATATGAAACATGATGAGAACTGGAAGGCATAAAGAGGAATTGTCGAAATCCAGAAGTTTGACCATTGCCTGTTTTATCCGTTCTAAAACGATCTTTGATGTTAGCTGAACCAGATGTTCACCCTCAGATGAACGGAAATTGGTTGGGAGGTTCATGAGCCACCCAGAGACCTCCAAGGCTGACGCCCGACATCAACTGGACACCGATGGGACATCAGCGTCTCTCTCCACAGTGAAGACAGTTTTAAAATGGTCACTGACTGAGAGGCTGCTGACTGAGAAAGATCCACTTTCTTCAAAACAAACACCTACAACCAGCCGCTGCTGACATGAATGAGCCCAGTGGCATCTGGAGAAAAGGTTTTACCATCAGAGAAGTCATAGATGGAACTAATTGGTCCAAATAACTAGAAGAATGTTTGGAGGAATGAAAGTTATACTTAAATGTCTAAGAACGTTGTGCCTCGTGCAAAGCATTGTGGCTGCATCATCCTGTGGGCTGGAACAAAGGAGGAGGTAAAGATCCAAACATGCATCACAACTCATTTGGGAATGAATAAAGCAGGACAACATTAAACGTTCTTACTGGTCTTCAAATGATTTGAATCAAACATTGATTAGGTTATACGTGTGGTATTATTTATACCACAAAATACATGATTATTTCAAGTCAGTCTCTGGATCTTTGGTACCAGGTTTAAAGAAACACGTCTTGTGTCAAACATGGTCTTTTTTTCAGTTTGAAAACATTAATTTGTTTGATGTTTTCTTTAAAATTTGGTGCAATTGTTTCTAAAATAGAGACAGATCAATTGAAGTCATACATTTCAAAATGGATTTTATGAAGTCAGTAATTCCCAATAATTTTGTTCTTTCTGTAAATAAAATATACACATACACTGGATATACTGAGTATATTAGTGTTTTTTTTAAGTCAACATATTCAGGATCCCCATGCTGACTAATGTGGCCCCATTGCAAGATAATTGGAAATGTCTGAACATTTCCCTACAAATGTAAACACTACAGACATGAAAAGGTACATGTTTCTTTTTCAGGGTGGCCGAGAACGACTTTTTGCAGTATATCGTTTTATACTTGTTTTAATTTTGCATCGGCAACAGGTTGCCTGTCATTTCAGGCAATCTAGATGAAAATGTGTTTTAAGATGTACTGTATGCTTTTTCTTAAATCTTGTAGCATGTTCTTTAGGTTGTTGGTCCATTTTAATATATACATGTGTGCATGTCTGTCTGATTTAAAGCCTTTCCCAGAGCTGGATCCCACATACAGCTCCACAGTCAGACCTCCGCCCACTGAGGTGTCGCTGATTGATGATGAAGATGGAGACGTTGAGGAGTCCTCCGGGCAAGAGGTGGAGTCGACCACAGTAAGAGGTACAATTAATTATTGACATTTGATTATCAACTATCAAGTTTTAATGTCACACGTTTTAAAATGTATTTATATTTATGAATATAAATGTAGGTATTTAGACTTTATTATTATTATTATTATTATTATTATTATTATTATTATTATACAGTTGGCTAATAATGTAAATTAATGTATATAGAGAGTATTTATTATTGACATTTGATTATCATCTATCAAGTTTTAATATCACACGTTTTAAGATGTATTTATATTTATGAATATAAATGTAGGTATTTCGATTTTATTTATTATTATTATTATTATTATTATTATTATTATTATTATTATTATTAATATTATTATTAATATTATACTATAGTTGGCTATTAATGTAAATTAATGTATTATACTATAGTTGGCTATTAATGTAAATTAATGTATCATACTACAGTTGGCTATTAATGTAAATTAATGTATATAGAGACAGTATTTACTATCTTTAAGTTGAATATATATTTTATTATTGTCGGGTATCATTATTTTAGATCAGGCATGTCCAATGTGCGGACTGATTTTTTGATCTAGAGAGCTTTAACATCCCTTTCCTTCACAAAATCTGACTAAGTTGTTTAATTGAAATGATCATATTTTGTAAAGCGGGTAAAAAAAACAACCTAATTTTTAATAACTTATATTTTAACATGTTTACCTATTTATCTAGGCCCTCAAGTACTTTTGGCCTGACAATGTCGGCCCACGTGCCGAAAAGTTTGGACACCCCTGTTTTAGATGTTGGTGATAACATTGTCAGCCAACAGCTCTTATTGTAATTCTAAGTCTGGCCACCAGATGGTGGTAAATAAACACTTTTGCCATTCCTCCTCTTTTCACCAGCGCCAAACCAACAGCTTATCCACATGCTCTGTCTCTTCCTGACTTGCCACATTTCTTAATTCTTTTGTAAAAACTGAGCTGCTGTATTTTAATGTGTGTCTCTTACAGCGACCGCATTTCGGACCGACGCCTCTGAGGTTCAGCCTGACACTGTAAGTTGGCCTCCTCACCTGGACAGGTTATGCATTTGAAGCGCAGCATAAATCTACACCTGAGTAGCGCAGTAGATAATAGATAGTAGTAGTAATCTCCACCTGACCCTGCCATGTGAGTGTGTCCCAGATGCATGGAGCGGACACTCTGCCCCATTTAAACTTCTCCTTTCAAACTTATGCAGCATGGGGCATTATTTAGAAATAACTGCTAGTTTACTCTGAAAGTTGTGGATGAAGGCTTTTTTCCATGCAAAGTCCCTTCAGGTGTCTACGGGACAGAAAGGGGAACCAGGGGAGCCGGGTCCAGCTGGTCCCCCAGGACCCCCTGGCCCTCCAGGACAAGCGTCGGCTGAGGGAGGGGACCCTGGACCAAGAGGTCCTCAAGGCCCACAGGGTCCGCCGGGCCCAACTGGACTTCCGGGCAAAGATGGCGAGCCTGTGAGTTTTCAATCTAATCTGCTTGTTTGTTTTTGTTTTTGCGGCAATCTGAATTTTCTATTTTTAGCTGCGGCTTTGAGAGCAGCAGCGTTTAGTTGTTTATCAAGCTTGCAGGGCAGAGAGCGCACACTGATGGATGGTTTTCTATTTTTGTCCCTTCTCCAGGGGATGGAAGGTGCACATGGTCTGCCAGTGAGTAAAACAATTTTTTTTTCCTAATATTTTTTAGTGGTGTCTGTTTTCTGGGTCGCATGTTTTGCTGTCTCAGTTAAGATTATGCAGGAATTATCTCACTTGGACACCAAGAATGGCAAAGAAATCATGTTAAGCAGAGATTCCTGATGCAACGGATACGGCTCACTGCCCAGGGCAGCATCCTGTTAGGGGTCCAACTGGTCATCTCTCCATCAAACAAGTTCATTGTGGCTTATTTAGTTTCCAGTGAGGGTTAAAAAGGGAATCTCCCTTGTTCTGAAAGGCAGACGAACACGATTTAAAAAAAAAGGAGAGCGGGGTACTCACTGGCCACGTTATAAGGAGCAGCTTGCCAGTTCCAGGTTGGGCCACCTTAAAGCTTTCTTAATTCTGTACAGCATAGATTCAGAAGTTTGGGTCAATGTTGACGTGCCAGCAGCTCACGGTTGCTGCAGATTTGTTAGATAGACATCCATGGTGCCTCAAACCCAAAGGAGATCTACCACCACCACCATTACACTGATTGTAATGAAATCAACACTCATCAGACCAGGACACTTCCTCCCAGTCTATTAATTGTCCAGTTTAGATGAGCCTGCACCAGCTGCAGCCTCCTCTCCTCAGCGACGACAGGAGTGGCACCTCCTCTGGTCCTCTGCTGCTGTGGCACAGCTACTTAGAGGTCTGATGGTATTCCACATGCCTCGGTTCTAACAAGTGCTGATCTGAGCTGCTGTTGCCGTTCCCTCATCTTGAAGCAGTCTGCCCATTAAGATCTGACACCAACAAGGCATGTTCCTCCGCACAGCTGCTGCTCACTGGATATTCTCTCTTCTTCGGACCTTTCTGTAAACCTGAGAGATGCTTGTGTGTGTGAAGGTGAATCTGTGATTTTTTTTAAAATACTCAGCCAGCAGCCGTGTAGCCTCACATCCTCTTTCCTCCCCATTACGACACTCGCTGTAAACTCCAGCGAGCCGTCCTCAGCTCCGGTCGATGCTCTGAATGCGCAGCTGCTGCGGTGTGATTGGCTGATGTGCTATTTGTGTTAAATAAGCCTGTTTAATTGTTAATAAAGTGGTCGGTGAGTGCATTTCTCTGCCGTCTCGGACTCTCTCCAGAAAATACAAACATGTTATACGAATGAGCCAATGTCATTTCTCATCAGCCTGTGTGGTGTTGGTTTATCTTTCACTGTCTTCCAAAAGTATTTAAGCTCCTTTAACTTCGTATTTGGCCACATTAAAAACAAGATTCAATGTTTTATGTTTTATGTATTAGTATCATTTAAATTTAGAACCAATGTACATAATTATCAACACACCGTCCCTGTGGTGGGACAAGCAGCACCACATAAAGGTCCGGCTTTAGATAAGACAAACGTGTGCCGTCTGAAACTGAAACTAATTCTCTTTTTTTAAATACATTATTTGTTTTGTTATTTGGGTGCACGTTCTTCATTCTGCTCTACATCTTTATAGCTATTGTATTCAGTATTTATCATGATCTGTTCATCATAATGTATTGTCAAAGAACACTCGTACCAGTGTAGTCAGCACTGTTATCACATGCTGACCTGTCAACCTTTACCCATGATGCATTGTCTTCCATCCAATTTGACCTTGAACGTGGCTGGGATCAATGTTTTTATTATTTGTTTTATCCCCAGGGACCATCAGGATTCCCAGGACTACCAGGAGATCCTGGTCCGAAAGGAGAGAAGGTAAGGAGTACCATTTCCTTAAAAACATCATCAGGAGGCCTGGTGTTTAGGCACATTAGAAAAGGCGCAAATATTTGGCCAAAGTTAAGGTGAACTGATAATTCTGATGCCGTCTCTCACAGGGTGACCCCGGTCTGGGGGTTCCTGGTCCTCCCGGGCCTCCTGGTCCTCCTGGTCCAGCCAGCAAATCTTCTATGGTCAATTTCTAATCTTCTCATTAAGACATTGATGCCTTAAGCTCCCTTTGAGATCCCTGATCTAACTGGTGCCGTGCTGTTGTCTACAGGAGGGGTCTGGATTTGAGGACTTTGACAGTGACACAGAGGTCATCAGGGTAAGGAACCCAAGCTGCATATTAAGAGGATATGCACTGTCCTTTGGAAACGTGTCCACATTTTGTCCACATCAGCTCCACAATCTTTATCTGTATGGATTTTATGTGCTAGACCTACACAAAGTATTTGATTTATGCAAAGTATGAGCAAAATTATAACATTGTTTCCCAGCTTTTTACAAATATGACAAACATGGTGCGCTTTTTTTTTATTAAACCCCGTACATCCCAGCTGTCACCTCATTAGTAGATAGAGCCTAGCTATGAGTAAGATCCAAAAAAAAGGTTAAAAACTAAAACAACTGGACTTCTAATCTGAACCTGAAGACGTTTCACTTTCTATCCATGAAGCTTTCTCTATTCAAAATGTCTGGAGTAGTGTAGAGTACCCAGCTTCATAGCCCTTGAACTGAGAAAGCTTCCTGGATGGGAAGCGAAACGTCTTCAGCTTCAGAATAGAAGTCCAGTTGTTTTAGTTTCAACCATTTTTTGGGGTTGATCATGACCTGAATGACTCTTCACCAACAATCTGTGGTTTAAGGTAACCTCGGTGTGAATCCGGGTGTTCTGTGTCTGGCCTCAGAGGTCTGTTAGAGGACCTTTATTGAGCAAACGGCATCATGAAGACCAAAGAACCCAGCACGGGTTCTCCAGCAGTTAATGAAGACATTTTAAACAGAGTTAGAGTTTTTGTCACAAGGTGGTTTTATAAACTAAGTGCCCACAGTAAAACATGGTGGCAGCAGCATTATGGTGTGGGGTACTATGCTTCTGTAGTGACAGAAAAGCTGGTCAGAGATGAGAGGATGGATGGAGATAAAAACACGCCAATGGCAGAAGAAAACCTTCTAGAGGCTGTAAAAGAGTCTAGACTGAGACGCAGGTTCACCTTCATGCAGGCGAGCAACACAAAACATACAGCTAGAGTTGAAATGAAAGGATTTAGATCAAAGGTTATTCATGTAGGACGGCCTAGTCAAAGTCCAGACCTGAGGAGTTTTGTTTTCAGAGGTTTTCCATCCAATCTGACTCACCTGGAGACACTTTGCTGAGGTGAATGGACAGAAATCTAATTTTCTGTATTGGTAGCTAGTAAAGACATACCCGAAGGACTTGCAGCTGTTACCTGCAGCAAACAGCGGTTCTACAAATAAAACCATGTTTTATTCCACTGCACCAGTTTGTGTCGGACTATTCCATAAATTAACATTCTTGCAAAGCACTTTAAAGGTCCTTCTTTCACATAATGCTTATTTTCAACCTTCTATGTTTTCTCTTCCCAGGGTCCCCCAGGGCCTCCAGGACCCCCAGGACTACCCGGCCCCCCGGGAGCCCCGACTGCAGGTGTCGCTCCAGGGCCTCCTGGGGTTCCTGGGAGAGACGGAGAGAAGGGAGAAGCCGGACTCGCTGTGAGTGTTCCCCCTTCTCCGAATGCTGACCTGACGTTCTCTAGTTTGAACTAAAGCAGGAACAGGATTATTTAATCCGACAGGGGACTCACGTTGGCAGTCTGATCTGATCCAAGAAGTTCTTCCAGGACCTAAACGGAGGTCCTCTCAGGCCTGAGCGGTGCCTTTCCTGCTCAGAGACCGCTGTGCCTCTCCGTTGGAGCGTTAGCAGCTCTCATTATTTCACCGCTGTTTGGTCGCTCACGGTGGGCCGCTCTGCTGACTTGTAGAGAAAACACACCGCTAAAAAAACAACAACAAAGTTATCAAGCAAGTATCGCCAAAAACTAGAGCACAACACAGAACTAACGGCTCATATAATATAAACTTAGCCACACAGCTTGCAGGGCTTGCCTCTGGCTGCTGGGGCTTAGCCCAAGGCTGGCTGCATGAGACCGTTCATAGCTGCCCCCCCCAGGAGCTTCGCCCTCGGCTAGGACGAGGCTCATCCGCCTGGTGGCTGACGCGATCAACTCAACAGACGGAGGGAAGTGATGCTAATAAGATCTTTCACCAGATAAGAGACATGATTGGAGCACCGTCCTAAAGCGGCCGCAGGGACGTCGCTAGCCTTTATGGTTCATTTAGTTGTGAACCCGGCGAAGCAATTTTCAGAAAAATTAAGACTTTATATGACACATGTTGATTAGCTCCCAAAACCTGAAGAGCTAAATTATTCTCCTAACCTGTAAGGGAGGGGGGGGGGGGGGTCTGATAGTTCAAAGTAGTAAGACTCTAGCTCCCTGCCAGCTTTTACTCACTAGATGCCTCACACATAAAAATGTGACATTAACCTGTAAAGTTTTACAGGGGATGAAATAAATGTCAGTGAGTTGATTTCAGATTATATCGACTCATGTTTGCTCTCTTTTCAGAAACTCTGTTTGTTCCTTCCTTCCTGTGTCCTTCCTTCCTTCCTTCCTTCCTGTGTCCTTCCTTCCTTCCTTCCTTTTTGTGTTCCAATTTTGTGAGAAACTGAATTAGGTTTTGTTTCATAGCTGTAATCATCAAAATGAAATGATGTCCTGCAGTAAATCTCCTTGTAAATGATGAATCTCTATAACAGGGGTCACCAACATGGGGCCCGCGGGCACCAAGTAGCCCCCCGAGGACCACAGGTGGGGCCCACGAGCCTGCTCAAAAAAACAACACAATCCACCTGCGAGATGCATCTAAAACTTTATTTTATTGCGTTACTCTTCCTTTTTATTCACACTTGCAATTATATAGATTTAAAAGCGACAATATCTATAACAAAGCATGAAAAATATGTTTATTTTACATAACTTTAAGGTGAACTCTGACTCTTCTAGTTCAAAGGTGAGTACTAGTAGCCCTTCATGTGACACAACACAAATAAAGCAGCTCTGTTTATAAAAGGTTGGTGATCCCTGCTCTATAACTTGTGATTCACCTTATTGAATGAATTCCTGAATTAAAGTAACTTGTCATGATATTTTAATTAATGTAGTTCCATTCCTCCACTCTCCACTTTACAGCCCTCCCCCTTTTATTTTTGCAGGTTTTATATTTAAAGCCTGTCTGCTTTTCCAAACAACTTCTGGGAAGTTGTTTGGAAAAGTTATACATTTCGCTGGAAAATAGGTGTAACGAGTTGTTTAAAATGCGGCTGCTGTTTTAAAATTGTGTGTTGCACAACTTTTGTTCACATCATTTCAGGAGGTAAAAGCTGAACTATAAAGAGGCTGTTGCCTGTGTTGCAGGGGGTTGATGGGAAAGATGGTGACCCAGGGCCTGCGGGAGAGAAAGGAGACAAGGTGAGACGGAAACTCGTCAATTTGTGTTCCCATTGAGAAAGAAAATAGGATCGTCTGTTAAATTTCCCTTGTTCCGCCTCTTATGTTGCAATTTTTTCTGGATTCCTCCTCTATCTAGAAAAAAAAACGTCATGGCCAAGTGTAACCTCCACCATGACAACCTCTGCATCCACCAACCCCAATTTACCTTCTGCAGATCTCTGAACCCTTTTGTTAAAACAATAATAAAAAAAAAACAATTACACACAAACGAAGTAACTATCCAGTACGAAAAGCCAAGCTCTTAATGAGGCGACCCAATGGACTAATAAAGCAGCGAAGCTCGAGTGTAAACAAAGGCTGCGCTGCTTTTTAAAGCGGACCAGAATCCGTCTGCAGTCGACACCGCAGCTAATTTAATTTGCTCCTTTTTCATTGGTTTGTTTTAAAGGGAGAGCCTGGAGCGAGCGGGCCACCAGGACCAAAGGTACGACCTATTTTACTGCTTGTCTGGAAGGATAATGAACCATTACCAGCATTAGCGACCCATAATTATGATGGGTTTTGTTGTTCTGGCTCCAGAACCACTGAGGCGCTTAGATTTAACACACTGAGTTTGTCTCCTGCAGGGAGATCTGGGCCCTCCGGGGTTTCCAGGATTACCGGGGTCACCTGGCAGCGAGGGGCAGCCCGGTCCCAGGGGTCCACCTGGACCTCCTGGGCCCCCAGGAACCTCAGCACGAGGCCTCTCCAGGGCGTTTGAGGTAGTTTATTTTTTAATTATTACATTTCCTCAACACATGTTGCCCTGTTGGTGTGCCCACCACACGTTAGTGGGTTGCAAATAATTTAGTCATCCGTGAACTTTTCTGCATTTCTTCACCTCACAACCGCGAACTTTGATGCATTTTATTTGGATTTTCGGTGATAAACCGATAGAAAGTGGGAGGAAAATGCTCCGTTGTTTTCTTTCCAACAACATGTGAAAAGTGTGGGATGCACTTGTGTTCATGCTCTCACAATCAGCACAATTTTGCCACGGTTACAGCAGGAAGTCTGTTGGGGGTGTCTTGACCAGTTTTGCATGTAGATAATGAAATACTGAAAGCTTGGCTACAGTCAGTTTGGTCGAAGACCATCTCTCTTGGTCCAAGTCTCGACGCATATTCTAAGTTGGGTTTAACTGGCCATTTCTAACTCATTAATATGCTTTCCCCCCCCCTAAACCAGTAGTCAAACTTGATTTCTTGCCCTGCAGCTTTTAGATGCTTCCCTGGTCCAAAGCACCTGAATCCAAATGGCTGAACTTTCTCCCCAGTGCAGAGTTGGGTTCTACAGAGTCCTGCTATTGACCTAATTATCTGTTTTAGTTGTGTTTAAAGAGAGATGCATGGCAAAATATTACAAGATACCAACCCTCAAGGATTGGAGCTTGTCCCCTTTGATCAGAACCACTCATAGTAGCTCTGCCTGCATGTTTAGTGTAGGGCTGGATGATAAATCAATAATGATATATATCGATCGATAGACGTATATCGATGGTAGAAACAGGTTTCCTTCCTTTTTCATTCTAGCCATGTAGATTATTATTAGTTACTGCATCCTCCCAACCAATCACAAACAGATCCAGGAACTATCTGTCACCAAACTCCGCCCCCTTCAAAGGGTTCAAAGAGCGTATGTTGTTTTTATTTTTTTTAAAACTTGCAGTTTTGGTAAAAAGTAGGTTGAATAAAGGGTTGAGTTTGAATTCAGTGTTTGTGTGTTCTGGATCTAGAAATAAGTCGCTAAGCAGCAGCATAAAATGACCAGGGCTGTACTTAAAATATACATTTTGAATTTGCTGATAATTATTGATCAATGTGATTTGTATTTTATCGATATGCTTGTTTTCTATATCGTCCAGCCCTAGTTTAGGGTCATTGTTCTGCTGGAAGATCAACCTACCGGTCTCCAGTGTTTTGCTTCCTCTGAACGTTTTTCTCTCTGTATTCAGCTCCATTCTGCTAAAAAAAGCTCTCCCATAGCATGATGCGGCCACCGCTGTATTTTACTGATGTTAAGATTTAGTTTTCTGCCACTCTCAGCATTCAGCTCTAGTTTCTGACCAAAGCAGCATCTTACGTGTTTACTGTGTTCCCTGTAAACAGGACTTCTTATGGCTTTTTTTTTTTAACAGGGTTCTCTATCAAACCTCTGACGTCTTCATAGACCAGCTGCATTTATACTTAGATGAGCCCCCTTTTTTATCAGAGTACAAAGGGGGCCCGTCACATTTTTGTTAAAAAAACTTGTTGTAGTAAAGCTAGGAGGCCACGGATCTACCAATGCTGTGAAACATTACATCAATATTTGCTCCTTACAGCAAGTTTAAGGTTACATCAATCTAAATACTTCATCCTTTGTATAGTCTAAGCAGAGTTTCCTCCCCCTAATATGAGCTAATCGACATTCATGTCAGCCGCCAATAACTGTTGCAAAGCGTTGGCTAACTGGCCTCTCTCAGCTCCTTTTGATTCATTTTAAATTATTATTCTCATTACTGCAGTGAGACCGCACTGCACACAAACCTCATGTCTTGTTTGCTCTAAGGAAACAAAAATCTGTCTGAAGCCACGACAGAAAAGCAGCCTGACGAATCCCTGCAAGGTTTAAGAGAGCCGCAATAACCTGGTTGCAGAAACGTGAACTGTACTTTGTTCAAGTTCAAGAATCTTTATTATCCCCAGGGAGCGGCTGATTGCACAGCCGGTAGTAAAACACAAAGACGGATAGCAAAACACGATACAGTTTGAAAATCTAATCACTGTTGGGATAAATGGATGATTTAGTCGGTCAGTCCTGATTCTTGGCAGCCGATGTCTGCATCTGGATGGAAGCAGCTTGAATTCGTCGTGCAGTGGGTGGGCCGGATCTGCCGGGATCAGTTTGGCCTTTTTCCACTGGCCTCTCCTCTTCTTACACAAGACCATGAGGTCACTTTTTTTTTACAAGTTAAAGGACCAAACCTACAGATGAAAGTTAAATTCATATTTCCACAGTTTCTTTCTAGGTCAGGTCTGGTTTTCTTTCTATGAAAGATAACCAGAGCTGACCTAACGTGGGGTATAGTAGAAAGAAGCTAACCCGAGGTCAAGTTAAGACTAAGACCAGACAACACCATGACTATTGGGGCGAGCATACCACAACACTACCTCACCTTTTATTGAGAAAAACATCCACTCTTTATGAAGAGTCAAGGATTTGTTCTGAAAATCTTTGAAGGTAACTAAACTCCTTCAGCTTAATGCCACTAAACAAAATTCTACTCCTTAAGTTCATAGTTTGTCTGCTGAAAACAGCCGAACAGAGCTGTGGATTAGTTTTTATACTGCAAAAAAGGAGCTATTAATAAGTAAAATCTTCTTGAAATTAGTGGATTTGTTTTTATACTGCGAAAAAGGAGCTAAAAATAAGTAAAATCTTCTTGAAATTAGTGGATTTGTTTTTATACTGCGAAAAAGGAGCTAAAAATAAGTAAAATCTTCTTGAAATTAGTGGATTTGTTTTTATACTGCGAAAAAGGAGCTAAAAATAAATAAAATCTTCTTGAAATTAGTGGATTTGTTTTTATACTGCGAAAAAGGAGCTAAAAATAAGTAAAATCTTCTTGACATTAGTGGATTTGTCCTTATTTGAGCAGGTAAATAAGGTTATCTGCCAATGGAATGAGATCTTTGCACTTATAAACAACTCATCTCCATCTTATTTCAAGTGCTATCTATCTATCTATCTATCTATCTATCTATCTATCTATCTATCTATCTATCTGTCTGTCTGTCTGTCTGTCTATCTCTTTCTCTAAAAATACTGATTCCATTGGTTGATAATCCTATTTACCTGCTCAATACACTAATTTCAAGAAGATTTGTAGTTCCCTTTTTGCAATGTGGACACATTTAGACTATCGCAAATTTAAATTTAAATTATGTCCAAGAGATCACAGAGTTAATTCGTACGGAAGATTTACTTTTCAAACCCTTTACTGAATCTGAATTGTACCTGCTTTTTTCTTTTTTGAGGATCTGGAAGGATCGGGCTTGCTGGATGATTTCGGAGCCTCCACTGGTCCTCGGGTACAGACAATAAACGTGTGCCTAACAAAGCATAATCATGCCACAAAAGCCTCCTGCTCACCTTATTTATTGCGTCTGCTGCCTTATAGGGCCCGCCAGGAATCCCCGGACCTCCAGGACCCAAGGTGAGATATTGTGGCGTGTGTTCGCGTTGACACTTATTTGATTCTGGGAGTTATCTCGGCATCTCATTCCCCCTGCAGGGTAGATTTAATGTGAGGTTGGCGCTCAGTGAAACCAATGGGTTTGGGGACGGGCATTTTTATTCACACATAGCTCAATATTTATGTCTGTTCTGTCTTTATTCCCCCCCCCCCCTTCATGTCTGTCACAGGGAGAAGATGGTTTAGAAGGGCCCCCGGGAAAGCCAGGCCAAAAGGTCAGCCTTCTAGCTGCCGTTATCTTCACTGTCCCTCCGTGAGACGTCTGAACACAATCAGACAAGCTTCTTAACGGTCGCCAGCCTTCGGGTCAGGAAAAAGCTGTGATATGAGCCCTAATTGTGACACGACCCGCCAGCTTTGAACCACATGCTGTTAAAGAGGCTAGAGATGCTGTCCGGACTCAGGCTCCTCACTGTCTGACCTGATCTCCGTCTCTGAGGAGAAGAAAGCGCTGCGATCCACAGGCGACCGGATCACAAGAGCACAGAGAAATGGGCTCGTTTTGTTTTAATGTCTGAGTGATGGTGCGGTGCTCCGGCCTTTTTAGTACAGCCCACAAACATGTCAGATTAGTGCGTCATCCGGGTGTTGTTTTGTGACGGTGTCTGCAGGGGGAGCTAGGTGTCAGAGGACCATCGGGTCTCCCTGGCCTGGATGGATTGAAAGGAGAACAGGTTGGTGGTTTTTATTTTTTACAACAAATGATGGCATAAATGCTATTAAACCACTTTTTAAAATAATAAACTTTCAAGACGAATCTTAATGTGCAGCAAAACTATTTAGTCTTATGAAGATATGAGGCCCAAGCATTAATTTTGAAATTTGGAGTCCTCATTTTGTGCTACTAAACTTAGCTGAATTGATCATGATAAATTACATTGACTGTGTTGTTTTTCAGCCAGAACATTTTCAAATAAGATTAAAAAATCAGGATAAAATCAGGTCCGAAATGATTGATCATAAAAACATTGTGTCCTATTTCTAGCTGTAGTTCTCTGTTTTTTAGGGTCAGTCACTCAGAGTGCTGGTGAAGATTTGCCTAGAAGAAATAGTAGATCATAAATGATCCACGAATACAATGAATAGAAAGGGATATGTAAACTGAACCTGCTTCTAAGCTTTTAAGCCACACCCCCATTTGGAGGTGTGACAAGACATCCCTTAAAGTCCCACCCCCAAAATGGGTGTGGCTTAGAGGCTTGTGATGAAATAATGTTGCATGATTAAGGAGAAAACATTTGATTATAATATCCAACAATTTGATAACAAAGAATGCATCAATTAAGATGTAGCGGCAGAAAATGGTTATCTTGCTTTGACTTGCTGTGTGAATGTTTACAGGGAGCAAAAGGGAACAAAGGAGATCCAGGACTAAAGGTGAAATGGTTACCTACAGCATAAATGACTACCTTTAAAAAAAAAAAAAACAAACAAAAAAAAACTAAACGTCCAATGTTCTACATCAGGGAGAACGTGGCCAGGATGGGCTCAGTGTTGTTGGTCCTCCCGGACCCCCTGGACCTCCAGGGCCGGTTATCAACCTCCAGGATGTAAGTGGCATCAGACCATTAGATTGTAACCGAGTTTTCCTGGTGTCTCACCTTCAGCTACCATGTTAACTGATGGAAACATGTTTTCCAGCAGCTGCTGTGTTCATCTTTCAGAAATTTGAGGTTTTCCCTTCTTGTTTTCTCAGCTTCTGCTTAATGCGACAGACGGTGCCTTCAATTTCTCAGGGATTTTTGAAACTCAGGGTCCCGCTGTGAGTATCAGAAAATAATAGTTCTAAAAAAATAACAAAAAAAAAGGTTTGGTTTTGGTGCTTTCTTAATGCTTGGTTTCCAAAACTGTTTTAGGGACCAAAAGGTCCAAAAGGCGACATCGGACTGCAAGGTTTAGCAGGACACCAAGGAATAAAAGTGAGATTTACAAACATCACAGTTTAAAATGTGTAAGACTTGCAATTAGGTTCCGTTTTTCATTAATCACGCAGACTCATCGGTTTAATTTGTGTGCATGCATGTTGCTTTTTCTCCTGTCCCATGTTGTCTGTGTGTAGGGTGAAAAGGGTGAGCCTGGATTAGTCGTCACTGCAGATGGATCCTTAATGTCAGATCTGTCTCGAGCTGTGGGAACCAAAGGAATCAAGGTAGGATTTCCTGTCAGCAGCTTAAACATTTCATTTAGTTCCCCCCAATGCGTTAGCTTCACATGAAATCAATCAAAGTAATGGATGTAAGCAAGTTCTTAGGATATAATTACCTTGGAAAAGCCTGTAAATCACAGCACTGTGTGTCGATGTTGGCAGGGAGATAACGGCGTTCCCGGAGCCCGTGGAGTTGCCGTAAGTTTTCACTGAGAACAGCGCAAATATCAATTTCAAACATTGTGTACAGTTTCCAGCTGCTGATGTATCAGGATTTTTGATGAATCTGAGAAATACTGTGGGTTTTCGCCCATAGGGGCCAATTGGACCACCAGGACCCAAAGGAGAAATCGGTTTCCCTGGACGACCAGTAAGCGCCATGAGCCTAATTAGCATTCACAGTAAAGAGTAAACATGTACTAATTAAGATTTAACTTAAAACACCACAGACTTTGTAATCAAAACATCCAAAGTTCTCCAAGTGTCTAATTTGGTTTCAATCTAAACTCAAATTTAAATCTGTGTGCAGGGTCGTCCTGGCTTGCTGGGACCTAAAGGACAGAAAGGGGACCCACAGGGCCTGCCAGTGAGTTAAACGCCGGAACCGCTTCCATTTTATCAGGATTCCTCCACTACAAATATTCCTCCTTTTTATGCCATCGTGATAAAAGACGCTGGATGATTACAGTTCAATATAGTATTATCATCAGGGAGTATTTAAGTAGTTTTGCTTGAGAAATCTACATCAAAAAGCTAATATTCACAGAGGGAACACATTTTTTTGTTGTTGCAAATTTAGAATAGGAAATGAACTTTTTGAATATGAGCACAGAAGTTTTCAAACCTTTCGCAGTGGCGCTCTAAGTTGAGCTCATGTGCATCCTGTTTCGACCGGCCTTCAGATGCTTCTGTAACTTGAGCCTAACCAACGAGTGATGACCTCACCAGACTGAATGCGATTTGCTGTTGGAACACAATTGTCCATATAGGTTCTCACAGCAGCCAGTCAGCTGATTGTCTGCAGACATCCTAAATCAGGAGTCAAAGCACAAATCAGGGGAAGGACACCACAACATTTCTGCAGCACCACATGTCCCAGAAAGCACTGGGGTCCATTATTTTGGAAATGGAAACCCCAATAATCGGAGGAGAAAGGTAACCCAACGGTCACTAACACGGTGCTCCATTGGTCCCATGTGGTGATAGAAGCACCCAGAAGGGCCGCCATTGCTACTGCGCTTCACCAATCAGCGCTTTGCAGTTGAGGGGTCAGATAGAATAAGGAAGCACCTTAGAGATTTTCAGACCAATAGAAACAAATTTCTCTGGACACATGAAAATAAAATGGGTACTGGCAAATGACCTGGCTGATGATCTTAATACTGTCAAGCATGGCGGTGGCTGCATTATGCTGTGGGGATGCATTTCTGCCACAGGAACTAGCAACTAGATGCGGCTGAGATGACCTCAACCAAAAAAAACCAAATTCTTCAATAAAACCTGATCAGCGCTCAGAACAACAGGCAATAAGTAGCCTGGGTCATGTTTCAAGTAGGCATTTTGAAACATGACCCTTTTAACTCTAATCGAACATTTCTGTTAAAGCATTTAAATGTTCGTTCACTGGTGCTGCCCATCCAACCCGGTAGACAGCAACATTTAGACTGTACCGTGAGGGGAAAAAGCTGTATGTTTTGTCACACAGTTTATGTAAAAATCTGGTTTCAACTCTGTTTTTGTGTAAAGACAAAAAAGACGACCACCTACTCATTTAAAAATTATTTAAAACAAGTTTGCATTCATTATCTTTGCAGCGATGGCTTGGACAACGCTTGTAGAACAGAGACTACTAGTAAATGTGCTTCATGAGGGGATTCCAGTCCTTCCCATCCCTTCTTGGCAGGGCGTGTCAGATGGAGTTTGTTGTAATCTGACCCATAAACTTCTCACTTTCACTCCCTCTGCTGACTTTTTCTCCTGCTCCCTTTTAGGGACCTCCTGGACCTCCCGGACCCCCTGGCAAGCCAGGAATATTTAGCTGCCCCAAAGGAGTAAATATGCATCCATTTTGTTTCCTCTTAGCCAATTGTCGTTTTTGTTAATCTTTTTCTAAGTTCTCAGTCGTTGTTTTTTTTTTTTTTTGTTTTGTTTCTGAAGACGGTGTTCCCCATCCCTCCCAGACCAAACTGCAAAATGCCAGTAGGTTACGATCCCGTTTCAACGAAGCATGACACAATTAACCGCGTAGTTGCAGACAACAAAGCATCTGCTTTTTTCTTTTTTGTCGTCCTGCATCTTTTCACTCACAACTATCGATAATTTTTTTGGCCCTTTTAAGAGAACGGGTTCGCTTGCTCGTGGCTCCATTTTCATTAGGCGGTAGAAAAATGCCTCCGCCTTTCAGACCTCACTAAATATTTCTCCCGTTTCCTACATTTATGTGCATGTTATTGTCATACTAACCGACGTTTCGTCAATTAGAACATCTTCAGGGAGTTTCCAAAATATTCCTGCATGCTGCATGTGAACAACAGGAGGGTGGAGGCTCAGCTGGCGGAGGTAGAAATTAAACCACATCAGGTTTTACGCTGCATGGGCAACTGTAACTCACCCCGGATTAAATAGCCATTTTCATAGATGATATTGAATGCTGTGATTGTTATCATTGCTTGATTATGTCCCGTGTCTGCGTCATTATTTGCAGCTTCATCCCAACGGAACAATTGCAACAGGTTGGTTTGTCTAAAGTCATGGTCTGAGTTCAGGTATTTATTTCTTAGAAATTAAAGGAAGGAACACAACAGAAGACACATTTATCTTTTTTTCCATTTCAGGTAACTGCCTCCAAGGACCAAAAGGAGAGAAGGGGGAAACGGGTCCTCCAGGGTTACCAGCGCCCCAAAGTAAGAAGAAAGCAGTTTTTGTTTTTTGATAATTAATGATAAATAATAGGGTTCTGAGCTTTGAGTCTTTGAAATTTGGTTTGTGCAGTCACCCTGCTGAGATGAAACTATTGAGCTGGCTTCTAAAATATTCTGGGACTCTCTTAATGACTCAAATATTTTTAAAGCGACTGATAAGTGTTATTTTTTCCTTGTTTTTTTTTAAGGTTCATTTTTCCCCAGAGGAGGATGGGTAAGTTTCACTGCCCTCTTTCGCTTTTCTTCTTGCCTACTTGATGTTCTTGAGTTGGATCTTTCCTGTGTGTCCCTGCAGGAGGTAAAGGGCGAAAAGGGCATCCAGGGGGAGAAGGGAGAAAAGGGAGAGGTCGGGTATCCAGGACAACCGGGCATACCTGGGAGGTCCGGACTGGTGGTGAGTCCTCGCTTGCTGGGCTGATTGTTGTTTTGGAAAAATATAATCAGCAACTTAGTTTACCTGACTTCATTTAGGGTCCCAAAGGAGAGTCGGTGCTCGGACCCCCTGGCCGCCCAGGGATGCCTGGTCCCCCCGGCGTTCCCGGCTATGGCAGACCTGGTGGCGTCGGCCCACCTGGACCACCAGGTCCACCGGGACCACCTGGACTGTCCCATAGATACGGCTCAGGTATGAACCTTTTACCGTCAAAGAGTCCTAAATAGAGAACCTCTCAAAAGTCTTAGATTCATGTCTGTGATTGTGTGACAAAATATTTTTATTGGAATCTTTTGTAACATACTAAAAATGCAGTGCATAGTTGGGAAGTATAAGTAGAAGTTACACGATTTTTAGACTTATAATTACTCGGATAACTTTAAACCAAATCCAGTGAAACTGATTACCTTCGGACGTCCCCGTAATAGTAAATTAAGCTTAAAACGCTATGTTTGGTAAAAATCCAACGCTCCATCCCCACAGTGAAACATGGCGGTGGCTACATCATGGTACGGGAAGCCTTTTTTCAGATGAGATGATTGATGGTGCTAAATAACCTGGAGGAAAGCCTGTTAGCAGCTGCGAAAGACTTGATGCTGAGGTGTAACTTCAGCTTCCAGCAGGACAACAGCCAGAGCTACAATAGAACGGCTTAGATCAAAACATATTCATTTGATATAATGGGCCAGTCAAAGACCAGACTTAACTCTCTGCACCAGATCACAAAGCCACAAAGCAATGTCCATAAGAAAGAATGGTCATAAATTCCCTAAATCACACTCCAGAACCTCATGGACAGCCTCTCCCGAAGGGTTCAAGCTGTTATTGCTGCAAATGTTGGACCAATGTCACATTAAAAACAGAATGTTCCTGGAGTTCGTATGCAAGTCAAAGCAGGGGAGGGAATACTTTTGTCAACATGGTGTATGCTAACCTGTTTTCTGAAATTACCACATAGAGGTCTAAACCCTTTTTAGATGGCGAGATAATAGTTCTCATGGTCAGATCTCTCTCTGGAAACATTAATTGACATGTTTATCTGGACCAATGAAAGATTGGCAGATCTCTCCAACTCGGCATTAGTGTAGCTGATTATATGGTGAAAACCAACCTATAAGTTTTATAATCAGTGTTAATCTCTGTGTATCACCAGCGTTCACCGTCGCTGGCACCCCTGGACCTCCCGGACCACCCGGACCCCCCGGGACCCCAAGCAACTCTGCGTTTGTACGTTTATTTATCCTGTCAATAAGTTTTACTGTTTTTGACATGAATTAGATGCTAAATTAAGTAGTAAGTGTTTAATTGAATATAGCAGATACAATAGACATAACTTTAGTCACTTGGTATGCCAGATTATAAAAATAAGGTATTATTGGGCATTATTCTGACTGGCAAGATCAGATCCTAGTTCTTCTGGTATGCTCCTCCTTTGTATGTGTGGAACAAGCACCAACAGGCATTGGCGGAAACAATGCGGCACCCGGCTGCCTTAAGACTGGAAACATTTGAGATGTGTTTGCAACAACGGTCTAAAGGGGTTAATTCCCTTTTCATGAACTTGCTCAACTGTTTTTAGCTGAAGACCTTTTCGACTCGAGAGAGTATGATGCAACAGACGTCGAGGGACGGAGAGGGGTCTCTGGCTTACGTCAAAGCAACGGGAAGTCTCTTCCTGAAGGTTCCCCAGGGCTGGAAGGAAATACAGGTACTAACAAGGAGTGATGTTTAATACTTCAGGTAGCGCACGTTCAGAACACAGCTAATTTAAAACCAGTTTTCATCCGGAATACGTCCTTTGATCATTCCTGAGAAATGAAAGAGGCGGTTTTAGCCAAACGATTTTCTCTGGCTGTGAATCAGCAGGGATCATGTCTGAAAGTGAAACCGCCTGTTTGAGGGGACAATTGATGTTGTACAGCAGAAATCACTGACCTGTGTGTGGAGAATGTTGCAAAATGTTGGTATAACGCAACATAGTCCCTTCTGTATGTTTTATGCTGTTCATACATTTATTGTCCTGATTCAACGTGATCCAATATAAGTGAAAATGTGGACTTGATGAGTTATTTTTCCTTCCAGCTTGGCAGCCTGATCTACCTCTCCAACAACATCATTCCACAAGATGAGGTACTGTGCACGTCTTAAAATGTCAATCTGTTATTTACCACACACTGAGAGTTGTAATGTTCTTAACTGTTCATTCAGCCTCGACTTACATATCAAGTAAGAGGAGAGACGGTGCAGAGAGTCCGATCCGTCAAAGAGAGGGTAATACCTGGATTCTGGTTGGTCTTTGGTCAGATTCGTAGGCATTATAACATCTTACCAGAGCTGTTCAGGGCAAACATTTAATGGACTGAATTCCCTTTTATTGCTTACTCACCAATTAGCTAAACCTGGTGGCCTTGAATCAGCCGCACTCAGGGAACATGATGGGGCTCGACATGGCCGACCGGATGTGCTACGAGCAGGCCAAGGCCATGGGTTTGGCCCCCAACTACCGCGCCTTCATTTCGTCCAGCAAGCAAGACCTGGTCCATGTCGTCTACCCCGGGTTCCGGGACTCGCTGCCAGTAACCAACCTCAGGGTGAGTGGGCTCTCCATGCTGGGAAACGCCTGATCAGACCTGAACGTTTTGCATTAAGTGAATATGTCCCCCTCAGGGAGATGTGATGTTCAGGAACTGGCAGTCCATTTTCAGCGGCAACGGGGGGCCAGTGAATCCCAGGATACCCATCTACTCCTTTGATGGCCGGGATGTTTTAGCTGATCCCTTCTGGTGTGTATAAACTTTTCAGGCTTGTTTTTGGCTTGGCCATTGACAATTTCAGTTAGAAGTTTACATACTCATTAACTGCACTATAGTCCCATTGATTTGAGGCTTTTGATGGTTTATTTTGAAGGTGCTCGTTTTTTTGGGTGCACTGATTACACCTTCAACGAAGAAGTAAAATTGTGTTTAAGTTTTAATTTCTCAAAGATTTTCTTCAACCGACACATGGTGAAAATATGCATCAAAGGTTTAAATATTTACACACACTCCAATACCTGGCTAATGTCCCCTGGCAAGTTTGACCACAGACATTTTTTAGCTATCTTGTGCATTTCACCCAATATTTCACTATTCCTATTGGCAGGAATGCTAAAAATAATAGAAAGTTCCTGTTTTAGTTCTCGGGCCTAGACTCTGTTACTAAGCATAATCACAAATGTTTTTAATAAAGTGAAAGTATTTTTTTTTGAACACTTTCAATATGCTAAATGTTAGCTTTCTGTGTGTAAGGAATATTTGTCCTGTAGGGACGCCCAGTCCAAGGTGAAGTCAGCTCATTTCGATGTAGTCTTGCTGCATTTCTTGGTCGGGGACCCTCTTTGCTGTAGACGGTGCCACAGGAACGTGGGGAGTTTCCAATTTATTTTAGGGTTGGGCATGTTTTTTTCTTTATCTCTGTACATGCTGACCAATTTTTCTTTATCTGAGGAGGGCTGTTTGGGTCAGACTGGTAAAGCTTGGACAAATTTTGGTTATCCAATGGGAGAATGACCCGAATCATACATCAGAACTGTTGTTGAATGGATACAGCAGGCATAATGGGATGCCCCCAAACTGAGTGTTTAAAATATGGGCTGTGATAATTTAACCCTGGATAAAGAAAGATAAAAATAAAGCATTTAAAGCCCAAAATGAATATGACAATCGTGTCCAGGATGTGTGTAGGTGGACTTCTGGCCAGACCTGTATACACTGCAGTGATATTTTCTGCCCTCTCTCCAATAGGCCCAAGAAAAGCATCTGGCACGGTTCCACCAGCAGGGGCCTCAGAGTCGTGGACAAACACTGTGAGACGTGGCAAGCAGACGACTTCTCAGTCATGGGTCAGTCCTCCAGCCTGACCTCAGGTCTGCTTCTTGGCCAGCAGACGAGAAGCTGCTCCACCGAGTACATCGTCCTTTGCATCGAGACCTACAAAAACTCTTAACTTGTGTCTCTCCGAGACAGAAACCTGCTTGGACATAGTAAATATCAAAGACTCTTTGAAGATGTAATTTCCAGCTTTGGTGCTACGTGTAGCTGTTTGTGGTCTTAAACCAAGATCGTCTTGTTAGTTTTCTGAGTTCCGAGATCAGATAGTTGTTGGCAGGAGTATGACCCCAGACCTCTATCTGAAGGTCTCTTCAGGTAAGATTCGGTTTGGAAACAAGGATCACAGAATGTCTTTATTTATTATGAAGCATTTAAGAGATTTCCAACCTGGTAGCACACACAGGAATTAAAGAGAAAACACAGAAGGTAAGAGCTTGGACTTTGAAACTATGAACAAGAAACCGCCGTAGCAATGCAATTCTACATGCGACACCTCAGCTGCATTGATATAAAGTACCACACAATCCCTTTTCCTTACGGCGGCTTGCAAAAGTATCGGCATTTTTGACGTTTTGTTGCCTTACAGCCTGGAATTATCACCAGAATTTTTGCGAGTTTGCACCATTTAATTTACCATACATGTCTACAACTTTGAAGATGTATGTCGGGTTGGTGAGTTTTGTTGGACAGGCTCTTTCTTGGCAGGTTTGTGGTGGTACCATGTGCTTTCCATTTGAAGATGATGGATTTGGTGCTGCTCTGGGGGACATCAAAGATTAGGGATATTGCTTCATAACCTTACCCTGACTTGTACTTCTCAACTGAGTTGTTGGGAGAGCTCATTGGTCTTTGTGGTGCTGCAGCATCTGGAGTCTTTCAGAAAACGCGTGTTTATACCAACAGATCATGTGACACACAGATTATACATAAGTGCATTACAGGTTGGAATGCAACAAAACGGGTTAAAAAAAACCATGGGGATGAATACTTTTGCAAGGCACTGTATATTAGATTAAAACTACGACAGCTGAACGACATCAGTGACAGAAGTGCTTAAGCCTAAGATGTTTAGGAACCGGTTGTCTTTAAAGGGGTTCATAGTGTTTATTTTAATTCCAAAGATCACCATTCCTGGAACTTATTCTACTTCATCCAACAAAGGGAAGACCAGACAACTGATGTTGCCACCAAAGACGTTTGTGATGCACTGTATTTTGTTTTTAAGGTTTTCTATCTCAGCAAGTTCTGTGTTTGTCAAACGTTTAACGCATCTTGATCATTCTTTTTTATCAGCTATTTCTCTAATAGGCTTATTTAATTTAAATCCAATGATTTATTTATGCCGCCACAGCACATAAGATGAAAACAGATGGATAAAAAAATGAAGAATGTAATTTATCATTTGTTTGACTGTTTGTCTCTCCTCTTGCTTAGGTCTATTTTTGTACATTGTCCTTTAACAAAAAACAAACAAAACAAAAAAAAACTTTTGAAGTGTCAGTAGTAGGTGATAATCCCGCCACCAGAGTTGACATCAAATCATGATGAATATAAATTCATGTCTGAAAAAGTAAAACGGAGTGCAAAAATGAGAGCACATGTTTTGTATAAATATTTGTGGTTTTGGAAATAAAAATGTTTCTTTTCATAAATTGTTATTACAGATGGGGAAAAAAATAACACACTCATTATTGGGTTTTCAATGTTTATTTTTTTCCCCTTTCAAGTGGATGAAGTTGATTTCCAAAGGAACTGGAGCTGTCTATTTTTTGTTTATTTTCTAAAGTGAAACAAAAAGCTTAAAAATAAGCGGCCCTTCAGAATAAGGGTATTAATTAAAAACATCACCCAGTCCGGATTTATCTTTGAATATGTTTTATGCAAAACGGGTATAAAGAAAAGATGCAGCAGTCAATTTCGATATTTTTGGGTAACACGGTTTTACTTTGAAAAAAAAAACGACAAACATACAAAAAGAATCGGCTCCTCGCTTTTGTTCTGAAGAGCACAAACCGGAAGTGGCACGAACACGTCCACTAGTTTTATCTGCAACATCAGCTGGAGCGGTTCCGCGCGCCGAGGACAAGTTATGTCTACCGAAACCCTTTCTTTCTTGCTTCTTATGTCGCTCATTAATCTTCCAGTTTGTTACTCGGCTGACAGAAATGACGAGCCCATCATCGGTGAGTTTATTACCGTGTCTGTTACCGTGTTTGTTACCGTGTCACACACCGCTACGTTTGCGTCAAGCTGCTGCAGGTGGCGCCTGCGCACTGTAAACAGCGGCTCTCCTTGAAGCGTGCTCATGTTTATACGTCTGGACCCCCTTTTCTGAAGGCGTCCTGGCCCAGGAGGTCTTCTCCCCGAAGCCCAACCAGACGGCCTACATCGCCGCCTCCTATGTGAAGTTTCTGGAGGCTGCGGGAGCCAGGGTGGTCCCTGTCATGTGAGTTATTGTTGCCTCATGCCGGCCTTTAGAGCCGGAATAAAGGCCGGCATGAAGCGACCTGTCCCTCTGTTTGCAGGATTAACCAGACACTGGAGGAATACAAGACTCTGTTCAGCTCCATTAATGGGTAAAAACAACTTTATTTCACGTATTTGGGCTCTTGAGTTTGGTGAACTACTATTTTTGTACTGAATTTATTGCAATTTTTTTGTTTTTACAGTATGGGTTGTTGTAGTACTGTTAATAGAATTGGAATAAACTAAACATGAGCTAAAAACTACATTTTTTGTAACGCTGAGTTCACTGCAGCCCTGTAGAATCAAGACACCCTTTGATTAGAACCGGTCTGATAACATGAAGTAGGAATTAGGCTATAGAAAAACAAACAAACGGATGAAATAAACACACCTGCGTCAGAATCTTTTTAGATATCCAAACTAACTTCCACAATATCAATTCCCTCTATTCTCATCACCTGCTTTTACGTTTCCTTGTATTGTTGTTATATTCTGATTTTTATTTGTGGTTTAACTTGATTATGATCCACCACGTATGCTTTTAAATTTAATCAAAAGGGACGAGTTTTTGAAATACGCTTTTGTTATAAATGGGGAACTATTTGGTAATACTGAAACAATGACTATATAAATTAACAAACGCTATTTATATCAAGTTATTTCAGATTGGAGTGCGGTTTTATTATATGACACAACAGCCTGCCATACAGGTGACATCTTTTTTAAACCCTTTCAGTTTTACTTTCTTGATGGTAACATTACAGTAGCTGCTGTTAATTTGAATCCTGCTGTAGATTAACATTAGACAGTTAATATTACGTTAAAACTTTTATATGAGTAGTTTAGGAGCCCATGTGGTCAGAGGCAGAGTTGTAATTATAGGGTCACTGATCATTGGTAAATGACTGAAAACGCATGGCACTGATCTGAATGGGGACCTTCTCGGCGAATTCACACCGAGCCCATTTCTGTCTTGGAGTTCTGATCCAGTGTGTGTCGTCTGTGGGACAGGGTCCTGTATCCAGGCGGCGGGGTCAGCATCATCTCGTCCGGCTACCAAAGGGCTGCCAAAATCTTCTACGAGCTGGCCATCGAGGTGAACGGGGTTGCCTGCTAGTAGCTGTGTTTGTGCGTTGGTGCTGATGCGGCGGGTTGCTTAAAGTGTGTGATGTCTCAGGCAAACAAGAGGGGCGACTATTTCCCCGTGTGGGGCACCTGTCTCGGGTTCGAGCAGCTCATGGTTCTGACGAGCGGGAAGAGCCAGCTGTCGTACACCAACACGAGTGGCATCGCGTTGCCCCTGAACTTCACTAAAGGTACGCCTCTGTGTTGCTCTTCAGAGTACTCTTGGGTGTTAGTTTTTTTTTCCCCCCACCAAGTAGTTTCATTTTTATATAGATAAATTGGAAATAAATCACTTTATGACTCATAACTATGTTTTTGTGAAGCAATAAAACTGTTTAATAGGATGTTATGATGAACTAATAAATTCCACTCCAGTACCTATAAAATATCATGGTTTGGGCTCAATCCTGCTTTATAGATTGTGTAAAAACCATTAAAACTTTAAATTGAAATATAGCCCAGCATAAAAAATACTTCATAATCTTATACTGGGACTTTACAAAGCTGCTTTCGGAATGAATGGTGACTGATCACGATGGTTTGTTTGTTCTCTAGAAGTGAAAGGCAGCAGGATGTTTAAGGCTTTCCCTCCTGAGCTCATGTCCGCTCTGTCATCTGAGCCTCTAACAGAAAACTCCCATCAGTGGAGTCTGGGCACACTGGTATGTTATCCCCCCCCCTGAAATAACCCCCGACGTTTCTACGCAGTGTGGGAAAGGAATAGGAGCGTTGCCTGGGCTGGATAAGAGCAAACAGAAAACAGGCTCTCTCCATCAGTTTGGTCATCATCCATCCATCCATCCATCTATTGGTGTTTGCATTTTCAGCCTGATAACCGTTTTTGTTTCAGACGTACAGCGCAAACGAGGAACTGAGGAGTTTTTACAAAGTTCTCTCAACAAATTCAGATGGAAACATTGAGTTTGTGTCAACGGTGGAAGGTGATTACAACATTATCGTGTCGCTGACGAGGCAGAAGAGGACAGCTCTCATGACTTTGTATTATTCTTACCTTTGTGCAGCCTACAATTTCCCCATTTATGGAACACAGTGGCATCCGGAGAAAAATGCCTTTGAGTGGTCCAGACCTTATATTCCTCACTCTCCATCAGCGATTCGGACAACTTTCCACATGGCCGAGTTCTTAGTGAGTGAAGGTATGAAAACAGAGATGCTATTTTGGAGACTTAATGCAGAGTATTTATTCGTCACTTCAATCATGACTTGCAAATCTCTGTCTCTCTCTGTCTGTCTGTAGCGAGGAAGAACTTCCACAGGTTTCAGTCTAAGGAGGACGAGAGCAAAGCTTTGATATACAACTATAATCCTGTTTACACTGGGACGATGAGTGCCTTTGAGCAAATGTATTTATTCTGAGAGATGCCTCCAAGCAAAGCGCTTTTTCTATTGCAGAGTTGAATGGCTGCCTTTAATGTGGACTATTAAGTAATGATGAATTTTCTTTTTGTTTTTTAATTATGCACTGGAAATTGAATATTTATATATTGTGTTAGAAATATTGGTGAGGTGGAGAGTTCAAATCTGCTCCCATATCGATATTAGCTGCTTCTTTTAATTGCTGGTACTGCCTGGAATCGGAGACCACTGACTTAGATTGTTACGGCTGTCGAGACTGTCACACAAAATGGTGTGCAGTGAGTAACGAGTGCCGCTACCTCATAGCTTCTTGCTCATCGGCTCTGTGACAATGTCATCTAATGGGACTCCGTTGAGCCGTACTCTACTCCGCTTTGAGTTTTTTGACTGGCCTTGTTTTCCCTACCTGGCTGGATTTTCTGGACCCTACACTCCACCAAATCAGTGCAGCTCAATGCGAATACCTAATATCCAGCCTGTGAAAAATAACAGAACAGATCATTCTCTCTCCTCTCAGCTTCCTCTCACTCACTCACACACACATCTATCTATGATCCAGATATTTATCTCGTGGTTTACTGTATCCTTAAAGTTATAGACATTAGGGCTGGACGATGATTCAATAACAATATATATCTATCGATACAACACAAAAAGGGTCAATAAAAAGTTCAATAGAACAGTTTCCTTTCCTTTTTTGCGTTCTAGCCTGTCATGTAGGTTTATAGTCATTACATCCTCCCAGCCATTCACAAACCCAGACCCAGGAATGATCCACACCCCAAGCTCCGCCCCCTTTAAAGAGATCATAGAGCACGTGTTCTTTTTCATTATTTAAATCCTTGCAGTTTTGGTAAAATGTTGGTTGAATAAAGGGTTGAGTTTGAATTCAGTGTTTGTGTGTTCTCTATCTAAAAATAAGACATTAAGCAACAGGGCTGTATTTAAAATATGTTTTGAATTTGTTGATTATCGATATGCTTTTTTTTCTACATTGTCCAGCCCTAACTGACATTATGGCATTTATATTATAAATGCCATAATGTCAATAATGTGATTTCTTCATGTTTTTCTTCTACCGTTTCACACATATTCCTTCAGAGTTAATGCCAGACAGTGACGCTTAATAGAAGCAGGGCGCAAAACAAAAGTTGGGGCTTAAAGTTTAAAGTCGATTGGAGCTCGGGCAGGACGAGTAGAGCTGTGCGGAGTAGACAGCGGCGGTGGAAAAGTTGCATAGCAGCTGTGAGTTCAACCAAATTTTGTTGGCCATCTTGGATAAGTCACGCAAAAATGCGTCTCAACTTTAGCTTGAAAGTTTGAGAAAGACGTTAGTTTAGACAAATGACGCTTACCAAACAGTAACACTAACAGCTAGTCAGAGTGGTTTGTGCCAAAGCATATTTCCCCATCTTTGATAGTTTTCAGTATTTATGCCACAGTCAAGTATTTTGATGATTTTGGTTTTTCTTCTGATTCAGTTTTTATCTATATATAGCACCAAAACATTGTCTCAAGGTCTGAAATTCAAGATATTTTCCTCTGTCACACCAAAATGACTTGAGGACCTCATGCTGCTTGATATTTATTAATCATAAAGCATTTTCTTGCAGTAGACTGAGGGCAATATAGAAAAAATATTGTATTGCTTGGTAAACACCCAAAGGGGTGAAATGACCCCTCATGGTCTCGACCACTAGCGTTCCATGTAAACAGTTGCTTGTTAAGTTTAAACAAATGAAATGTGCTGAAACAATAAGATGATATATAAATGGTATAAAAACTATCAAGAGTTTGGATGTCATATCTCAAGTTTCTTTGGCTGCGATAATTTCACATGGAACCTTATTGGAGAGGGATTGCAGACCAACAGTATGAGCTTAAATAATGATTGTTTCAAATGCCTGCTGTGTGTTGGTGTCCCTTAGGATTTCTCACTGCCACACAATGACTGCTGGACTTTCATGATGCTAATCCTCAAAATGTAGCTTTTGCTTCTGTAGAGGAGTAATTCGTTACATTACACTTCTGCTAGTTATGTGTGATGTCAGGAACCACAACATTGGCTGTGAAAACACTGAGCTGCACAGTCAACCATTGGCCCTTTGTTATATATTAAGTGTTGGGGCGTTGCTGTCTATGCAAGTGTCTGGTGAAGAGTAAAAATCAAAACAAAACTGCGATGACCAGTGTGTGCTTGTTGGCAAGAACATAGTAAACTTTTCCCAAAACCCAAGGAGGCTTAAAAGAATGCCAGAACATTTATGACTGATAAAATATCTACATTTTTATTCTAACACTTACTTTCATGCCACAATCTGCCAATGACCTCTCAGTATGCTTTGGATAACAAAGTTGAACATCTTTGAAAAAGTCCTTCACGTGTAGAAAGGAAGTTTGTCTCCAATGGCCATTTATAAAGTCCACTTCCAGCTCAATTCAAAGACGGCAACAGGAGAACAGAAATTAACAACCGAACTCTGAAAGTATGTTATGCACTAATAACACTCATGTAACGTTTCTTTTCTTTTCAGAATAAAATGATATTAGAACATTTACACATCAAACTAACGAGACCGTGATCTCAATCACAATATTACTGCAAATATATTTTCTGCAGCTCTGTAAGAAACATTCAGGATGTCAAAATTTACGATGATCAAACAAATAGTGTCTCAAAGTACCTCTGAACATGCCCTGGAGTGCAACATAAGATGACATTTAAATATGCTTGTGCCTGGATATCTCCATTTCAGTAATTAGCTAATATGATTTTTCATTTATCCCATTGAAAATGTTGCATAAAAGCATTACTTACTGTTGGGTAAAAGTAATTCTAAACTTTGTGGTGACAATTAAAGACATTTAAAAAAACATTTGTCTGTAAATACAAGCTTCAAAAGCCATTGGGTATACCCAAAAATTATAATTTGCTAAGATTTGCATTAAAATTTAGCTCATTTCTGAAATTTTAGCAAATAGCCATAGATTAGCATTAAAGTAGAAGCCTAGCTTAACGGCTAACAAGGCTCTGTCAAAATGAGAGAAAAAAAAATCTACTAGCTCAGCAACAAAGTTATAAATCCCATAAAAGAAAACGAGGTTACTACTGTTAATTGTTAAAACTAAAAAAGGGACATGTTTTTGTGCAATGTAAAACAACTTCACCATGCTGTTAGCAGGAAAAAGCTAAACGATCCCAGAGCTAAGTGTTGCTGTGGCTTTTAGCTGTAAAAACAACAAGCAAAAATGTTACTTTAAATGGTTGTTGGGAAGAAATCAATGATATTTCACAAAATAACCATCATTACCGAAATGGTTTTGAAAGCTAAGAACAATTGACTGCATTCATTTATTCTAGTACAACTAGCTTAACATCAGAAGTAGTGTTCAGTAGGAAAAAGCTTTGTTTCACAATTATTCAATTATTTTCAGAAAGATTTACTTAGCTTTTAAATGCTAACCAAATTAACTTAATGAAAACCCACCTCTTTAGTTGGGATATAGCCGTTAACTTAAAGGCAAAAAAGTTAATATATTTGTCTAAATTCCATATATGCATGCTTTACATTCTTAAAATTAAATCATTTTGCATCTGGAAATTTCATAATCTCGTGGAGTTGTGCTGAAGGTCCGAACCCCAAATATCTTGCCTTTTTTTTATAGATAAATTTAGCTTCATGTTTTCTGATAAAGTAAGGCACCGTGAATAAAACATGAAACAATGTAGGATGAAACCAAAACAGAATTGTCGGATTAAAGGAAAAAAATAAATCTCAAAACCTAAACAAAATGGCTTATTTTTTCCCCCTTAAACATTTGCCTGTCAAAGGACTGTATATCTGAAATAGATAAACCTAAAACCAGCATTGTTGAAGCAAATAACACTTAAAAGAAATCACAGCTGGATGAGGATTTGTGTGCTATTTTACATACTGTTAACAGACACAACCACAGTCCATGAAAAGTTCATCACAACTTTAAAAATAGTAACGTTCCCTGTATCCACGCAGTTCCAGACGCCCCTTATGAACACTGCCGATCAGCGCCGGGGTTCTGAATTTCATTTATATACAAGCCCGTAGGTTGTGTGCTATGTGTTTCTTCTCCTCACAGCTTGAAAGTCTGCAGGCTTATGCTTTCTCTCCATTGCTTTTAAAGATGTCCATCCTGCTGTAAAGGAGACTGCTTCCTGTAAGGTCATCAGTCATTTCTACCTCTGTCAAGGGCCTTTTGAAATCCGAGTCAGAGCACTGGATGAACAAGGGACGACTGATGTCATAGTTAGAGCCGTCATCTGCCGGGTGGCATTGAAGACACAGCGAGTTAAACCGAAACACACAGAATATGACGGTTGCATATTATGGACAACTTGGCCGTGCTTGTGCACAGATACAACACGGAGGGAATGTCGATGACCAAATGGAGTGGGTGGGAAAAGAAGAATGGTAGCCTGTCGAGGACAATCTAACCCTCGTCTTCAACCTCCTCTTCCAATTCCTCCTCAATCACACTTTCTGGTAGCCTGAAGCACTCCTCGAAGAAATTCACCAAGGACTGACTCAGGTGCTGCCTTGTTACTTCGCTGTGGATGAAGTGGCCCTCATCCGGGTAGATCTGACGGAGTTTGGCGAGAACAAAAATAGTTTTAGAAAGTATGAATCGCTCAACCCATCTATTTTGCTTTTTTACAGTTGCATTTCAATAAATCAGTGAAAAGTTAGATCTTCCTCAGGAACTCGAACGTTGGATTGGTCCAATACAGTGATCTACTTCAAGTATTTCTGTTACTGTAGGTGTCACTACTTGTAAATGTACTCAAGCACATTTCCCCCCGTTCATGCAACTGTAAAATATTTACAAGTTGTTTTTTTTCCTCTGTACTTGCTTTTTTGTGTTTTCTCTATATTACAGATTTTATGTAAAGTGAAAATAATAGAAACCATTGGATGCATTTGCTTTGAAACTCTCCTTGTTATGTGATAGTTGTAATGGGGCTACAGTATAAAACAGGCATTTTTGTTTGGGCTCATCTCAGAAGTGGTAAAAGAAAGATCCCACCGTAGATCAAAGCATTTTATATCACACAGACTTAAATCGAAAGGGCTTCACTGTTGACAAAACCTGAACCCAGATTCAGATTAAATGGTAACTGGAGGAGGCTCCAGTTTTAAGTCCAAAACATTTTGATTGGTCAGAAATTAGCCATAATAACCATTTAGCTACAGGGGAATAGAATAAAGGGTCCAGTCCAGTGATCAGAAACTTCCCAAAGGCTTATAGATTTAACAAGATTAGAAATGAAACTACATACCTGTAAGGTGTAGTTGGCCTTTTCACTAATGAGCTGGGAGATGAATTTTGCTGTATGTTGGAAATGGACTTTCTCTGGAAAAATTAATGCGCAAATGTAAGACTTTTTTTAACATTGGACTAATTAGAAATGAGAAATTCAAACTGCCGTTGTACCATCAGCGGTTGGGTGAATAATAAGAAACTTCTTATCCATGAATCGAGATGCTCTGTGGGCCAAATTTGCCATCTAAAAACACATAAATAGAATCACTTTTATTTGTCGATTACCAGAGGTAAACAATGAGGAGAGAAGTCATGCAGTGAAATCCTACCGTGTATGCTCTTGGATCCGGTTTAGGCAGCCCGAGATATCTTTCAGAAAATGCAGAGGCTGGAAAACAAAGCATACATATAATCAAATTAAAGAAAATATATATATATATATAAAAAAACATTTACTTTGAAATAGTTTTGACTACAATTCCTTGAAAATCTGTATCCACTCACCACAGGCACACACACTTTTTGGCCCTTAATATATTTGAACCAGGGATGCAGGGTTTCACTTAGAAAACAGGCCTATAATACACTGGGGGAAACCCGGGGATGCACGATATGTCAGCATTAACATCAGTATCAGCTTATGTTAGTCATTTTGTATCATATCAGTTCAATAAGTAAACTGCGCTGATATTAACCCATGTTTATTTCTATCTCGTCCTTTGTGCCGGTGTTTCACAAGAATGAGGGAATTAGTCATGAGAAAGTGACTGTGATGCATCACAGCCAAGATTGTTGAGTTTTAAAATAAAGGAGAGATGAAATGTCAGCAGTGTGGTCATTTTTCACGCTGTCAAAAGAAGACATGAAAAACAGTGTGTAAGTCTAGACCAGGGGTCACCAACATGGTGCCCGCGGGCCCTCCGGGACAATATGTGGTGCCCTCAAGCTGTGCAAAGAAATAACACAACCCTCCAGTGAGTAGCATTTAAAATGCTATTTTATTCAGTTACTCTTCCTTTTCAATAATACTTGTATTTACATAGATTTAAAATGGATAAAAGCATTAAAACATGTTTATAACACATATAGTTAAGGTGAGCTTAGACTCTTGTAGTTCACAGGTTAGTACAGGTAGCCCTTCGCAGGACACAGTACCGAAGTAGCTCTCAGTTTCAAAAAGGTTGGTGACCCCTGGTCTAGACTATAACCCACATTCACAAATTCATTTAACATAGTTTTCAGTTGGTACAAGGTTGTACTAAATGTGACCTTCACAGAAACATAAATGTGTGTGTACATATAGACACACACACACAGAGGTAAATATTGCTTATCAGACATAACCGGAACATTAATATCGGTGCAGCCCTAATTTAAACTATGATAAATTATTTTACAACAAACAACCTGAATAGTGCTGAGTAAACACTTCGAAGTCGATTACTGCAACGGTGTTTTCACAGGTCTGCCTAAAAAGTGGATCAGACAGCTGCAGCTGATCCAGAACGCTGCTGCCCGCGTCCTCACTAAGACTAAGAAAGTAGAGCTCATCACCCCAGTTCTAAAGTCCTTCCACTGGCTCCCTGTATCTCAGAGGATAGACTTTAAAATCCTTCTGTTAGTCTATAAATCCCTGAATGGCTTAGCACCTAAATACATCACAGACTTGTTATCAGTGTATCAACCCTCCAGACTACTCAGGTCTTCTGGCTCAAGCCTTCTCTGCAGAACCAGAACCAAACTAAAAGAAGCAGCATTTAGTTCTTATGCTCCACTTATATGGAACAAACTCCCAGAAGACTGTAAATGTGCTGAAATCCTGAGTTATTTTAAATCAAGGTTAAAAATCTATTTGTTTAGAGTTGTATTGAAATCTCTTTTTTTGTCTCGTTTGAAAAAGTGTAAACTTCTGATATTTGCCAGATGTCTGAACATCTGGGGAAAAGTTTTTACAAAATGTGCTTTTATAAATATTCAGCCCGCAGTAGGCACTCCAAACGGCTCCCCTGCTTATCCTCTCCATATGAAATTATGCAATCGTGTCCAAAGAGGTTGCCTTTAATGCTTATGTCCAGGTTTCTCATTGCCTTTCCAGTGCATGGTCAAATATCCAACCAGAATTATATCAAAAGCCTGTTGATGGCAACTAAAAGTATGTTATCAGCATTTAAAGGAACGACGCCTGATTTTATTTTTGTCTTGTTAAGAAAAATGCACTGTACGCAGTGTATTATGAGTTAAAAGACATAACTTGGTAATTAACATTTGACTAACTGATTGCTCGACCGAGCGATTTCAGGCTTTTTTAGTAGAAATAAGCAGCGAACTTGGGACAACTTTCTTGGCCAATGGCAGAACGAGGTGCGGAGCCATTGCTAAGCAGCAGCTCTGACCACAATGGGGAAGGTAAACAGCACAGCATGGCATGCATGTAAGTGTTGACTCGGTATTCCTAAAAAAGTAGCGTCTCCCTATATGCATCTCCTACATCTTGCACATTATATTCCCCAGGTGGATGAGGGAAGGGTGGTGTACGATTGGCTTCCAGATTCCCAGAAATGGGTAAAAGGTGTTAGAAATGCTATCTGTCTTTATTTTTCCCTTTCACTACATTCTGACAGCTCGAGCTGAGCTCCGACGGTCGTGCCGGGTTACTTCAAAACACACGCAGCAGAGATGGAAACCTTTTGCATGTGGGAGCGCAGATAAAAATAAAAAGAATGAAGGGCTTACCGTACAATTCAAAGTCGGTGATGGGTGAGAGGACAGCTCCACATTTTATTGGAGACTCCTCACCGCTGAGCAACAGGCTGGTCACGTAGCCTCCGTACACCTGGGCAACAACAAATCTGTGTTATCACACAAAACACAGCAAGAGCGGCAAATACAAGAGCTGAGCTGCACTCAAGTGAATTCAAGGTTTTAAACGCTGCAGCCTCTTTGCTTCTGAGCACTAGTATTTGTTTAAGTTTGCCGTTGTACAGGGCTGGCTTGCTTGAGAAAGCACATACCCCAAAGGTGTTTTTTGCTATTAAGTTCACCGTTATTTCTCGGAAAGACTAAATTATTTCTGGTTCGTCTTTCCTCTTGAGTTGGAACTCTGATCTGGGGATAAAACTTGTCGGTTTCAACCAAGAGGTTCACAATTCAAGAGTTTATTTCTTCCATAGAGACAAATAACATACAATTAAATTTACCCTAAATCACCCCTTGGACCGTGAGTGCAAGTAATAGTAATAATTAAAAAAGGATATAAGAAGGATAGTGTAAATGTACAAAAATGTGGCAGGAGCAGTAGAGTACAGCGGGCAAACACAGAGACAATTAGTTCTCTACGCAGCTGTCCAGGGGTTCCACTCAGACTGTAGGACCTTTGCTTCATATCGCCCCTTCTCCCTCGGCCCCTTCCCCCCTTGAAATGACCATCAGATCACCATCCAGTCGAACAGGAATAGGAACAGTTATGTGCTTTGCTGCTTTAATTAGTTCAGAGCTCAGCTAAAAGGCAATGAGCAGCTTCTTGCACAGTGACTCAGTTTGCACCTGCTCCTTTTGCATCACGAACTCTACTACTGGATTTTTAGCGAAACTTTAAAAGAAGAATAATTTTAACCAGATTATTCCAACAGTGCATATTCTAGTTTTTGCACTTGGATGGGAAAAAAGTACAACAGTTTCATTTTGGCACACTACTGCAGCTTTTCCGTTACTATCTGTAGCTGATCTTACCTGTCCGAAAGCTCCGACTCTGGTTTGGTCCACATAGGGCTCTTTCAAAATGAGACTGAGCAAAAAAAAAAAAGTCAGAAATAATAGTTTGACAGACTACTTCTTATTATATTGAATAGAAAATATTAAAATAGGGCATTTAAAAGTATATATAGAACTACTATGGTTTTGTTTTCATCAAGATCTGCAAAGGATATCTGAACACAGGCCAATGAAACTACACAACAGATCTGACGTTTCTGTTGCTGAGTACGATGCAGCGTGTATTCCAAGTCTAGCCCATCAACAGAGAGAACAGGCTCTTACTTTAGAGCATCCTTCTGATCCTGTTCCTCGAACACGCCCAGCTTCTTGTGGATCCGGTGCAGAACGTTGGTGCCCTGGAAGCCGCTTCCTCGGCCGTCGCAGCGCACCACAATGGCGCCGAAACTGCTGACCAGAGCCGTGGCCCAGTCCAAGACAAACCGCTCTGACACCGTCTGGCCACTGGGCGTCCCGTCGCTGCGCCACAGACAAGCAGACCGATGTGATCAGCTGACAAATGGGTCCATTACAAAAAAAACAATTATCAAGTTTTTGGATATGTTTTTATTTAGGGTGAATTTTGTAAATATGGAAGAACTTTCCTCTAATTTGGGACAATTATTAGTTTATAACTGTTGAGATGTTTTTTGGTAAATTTATTTATAGAGCTGGGGTTGGTAGAGGATACTTAGATTAGGAGAGAGAGGGACAAATACGCAGTAACTTCTTATATTTGAGCCGATACGTACACAAGCAGAAGGAGCGGATAGTGTGATGTTTCCATGAAGCCGGCAGGTTTCAGGATCTTTAAAGACAAGACTGAAAGCCAGAGTGACACAACAGTTATATAAAGCATAATAAAAGGATTAGGTCTCAAGCAACACTTATTAGCACTCCTGGTAAAGATGTGTAAAATAAATCCCACTTTTAATGCAGTAGCTCAGTCCCACTGAAAGTTTAGAAAAAGCCAATCTTTGATTTAAGCACACTCAACACACTCACACATTCAGTTGGGAAAAGAAATCCATCATCGACCCAAACAGTTCCTGTCAAATGTCACCTAATGGTTGTCGTGATTAGGAATTTGTTGACATTGTGTTTCCCTGTGCTATGACAAAGAGGCCAATTTATCTTAGCCAAAAGACAAGAGATCACCTCACTAAGGTAAATCCAATGTGTGTCCGGCTTTTTGTGCCAGAAATCACTGCAGAACCTTATCTACCGACGGAAACCCGCTCAAATCTACAGAGTAATCTTTCAAAAGTGTAAACCAACTAAAACTGAGATGCCAGGTATGACAAAGACCTACATTTCTACGGGGATTTCACTTCAAAATGTTATACTTTGATACATTGAGACACACAGTAGGCAAACCTCATGATCCAAAAAATTAGGTTTGCCTCAAATTAGGCATTGTTGTAAAGAGCCATTTAACTGCATTATGGTGTCTAGATCAACTTTTCCCTGTTAGAGTTGGCAAATGTTGACAGGACTGTCCAACACTTCTACAACACAGTTTTAGTTCCTTGATATCTAAATAAAAAAATAGGAGTTTCAATGCTTAGTTTGGTATTGAAACCTGATCTAGTTTAATCTGACCAGGCTAATTTTAAAACCCTGATCTTAGCATAGAGGACAAAAAGCCTTAAACAAATATTTTAATTACTATTCTTGAATGATAATGAACTATAACAGAGGTTACAGTTCATTATCATTCATTACCACCAGACACATAATCAACCTTCAATAGCCATCTTCATCCCCAGTGGTTGTCTTAAGTGAAAGAAGCGCAAAAAAGAACCAGTACTTTGGATGATCTAGATCAAGTAGACTCCCCTCTCTGATCCTGAAACAAATGTATTTATTTTAAGTTGTTCTACTCTCTTTACTAGGGGTGCCAACACTTGTGAAGAGCAATGGAGCACATTTATAACGGGAACACATACTGTAGTCATCCATGTTGATCTCCCTGTACTCCACGGTGGGCATCTGCATGGAATCCAGAGTCAGCCTGAGGTTCTCGTTGCTCTCCAGTTTAGAAACCTCTGAGATGCCTGAAGACAGCAGGAAATCAGAGGAAGGAAACAGAATTCAATGAGACACACAGTAGGTACAAACCTTACGGCTAAAACAAACACCAGCTGGACGTTTTCCTGGATTTCTGTTTGAAAATCTGATTTGGATCGGTCCAAGACCCGACAACAAACAGCAGGAAGAAAAAGAAAGCGCTGAAACACCTGACTGCAGTTCAAAACGTGACCTTGATTTGCTCCTACAGCCTGCTTCATCATTTGAAACACTTCCCTCTGAAAAAGGGAGCCAGCTGCTCTTATTCGTCGAGCACGGCAACTTTGTCCGACACAAACTTATCACCGTCGGCTTCCGCGGCAGACAAGGTCGAGCGGGCGCCGGCGAACATTGTATATTGGAATTGGTCTGTGTTAGAACGTCCAACAACTGGCGGCTTGCAGGAGGGAAATGGGCTCAGCGGCTGCCACAGCTGCTCCTGCTTACGGATTCAGATAAAAGCTGTAGAGCGACTGGAAGGAAAGGTCCAATAAGCCCGCTGAGGGGAGGGAGAGGGACTGCATGCATCAGTCAGCGTGTTTCGGCACGTATGTGTAGATGCATTTATCAAACGACCTTGTTTCTGAAGGGATGCTGCTGACTGGACTGCCTTGAAGGCTTTTTTTTTTGACAATGTTCTCTTCAAGATCCAGTATTTTCTGCTCTAGCTCTATAATTAGGTCAGAACTGTTACAGTACTTCAGAAAATGAGTCATTACAGCAGGTGTGCTAAAAGCATCTTCATTATTGGGCTGACATGTTAAGAAATTAGCCTTCTAATACATAAATATGGACAGCCTTATATTGAAGGTGCTAATTGAAGGAAATCTGCTATACGTTGCTTTGTTACTTTGACAAAGCCACATCTGACATCAGAAAACCTTAACCAAACTTAATCTTAGTTTTATGTTTCAGAGAAACCAACTTTAGAGCTTTTTTAGTCACAAAGGAAATCACTGAAACAGAAGGTGGTGTGTGCAGTTTTAGTCAGAGGTTTTCAAAGATCCAGTAAGTTATTGACTGATTATAAATTAAACAATGTCAGGGATTGTTAAACAAAGAGTTAGATGTTCAGGCTCTCTAATCTGCAAGGAGTCAAAACTAATGCAACCCCAACCCTATCCTGGTCTAATTGTGGCTGGATGCTGGATGTTTAATCAGTTTTCTAGGGAGAATTGCAAAGTTTATTTACACGGGTCGGCTTTCTGACACAGTCTGTGCTTTTGGCCACAAATTAGCAGAATTAAAGTCGCAGCAATTGCAGTCTCTTAAAATTAGCTTGTTTTCTCCATTCCGGAAACCAGTATCAATGTGTTTGGGGTTAACTGCGATGTTGAAGCCCCCGTTATGTCCCAGATCACACCATCTAACCAAAACTTTCTTCCCCAGATTAAAGGAAACTGGTTTAGGGTGTCGAGGAACAAGACAGGGACCACCAAGGATCAAGCCGAATCACAAACTGACGACGGCTGGAACACAACTCTCCACAGTTGAGCATGTTTAACATTATGGGGACAAACTAAATGTCCTCTGGAGAAAAACGATTTGCAGTCAGATTTGACAAAGACTGAACTGTTCAATCACAATGACGAGAAATATAGGTGAGGCATTCAGACCGTGGATGGAATACTGAAGGAGAGCAACGACCTTCAAACTCTTCACATTACAAGCTGGATGACTAGAAACTCTGAAAGTATGCTTGGGTTCACCAGATTCTGTCAAACTAGTTTTGAAATAGATAAACCAGTCCAAAGTTAGGTTGAAAACGTGAGAAGTACAGTTAAAAGCCAGATAGAAACTCTTCCACGGTTAATACCAACAAGGAGACGGTTCATTTTACACACTGCTAGCACCTCAGTTCCTCCAAGTGACATCACAAAAACCTTTGACCCAATAGCAATACTGATTCAAAATTTAATGCAAGACACACATTGAACTTTAGGAGGGCACCACACTGACAGTTTTGGACACAAAAGCAGGATTTAGAATTTACACAGTAATCTTTCAAACTAATGAGCAGGAAATGTAGAAAGCACTATAAGACAATCATCTTAACAAGTGATTTAGGGTTGAGTTACCCACTGTGTAACTTTCAGCCACTAGGGGCGCTAGACCTGTAACTTCCAGGTTTGGTGTCCCTGAAGGCCACTGACAACACAACACGGTCACAAAAATTAAACAGTCTCCATCCGTGTTAGGTTTTCATTGGGTTTTTCTTTAGTAAAATATATTATGTACTTGGTTATAAAACTGCCTAATATTGCAACAACCAATGCTTCTATTTTGCAAACCAGCCCCATTGGTATGTGATGTAGCCTGTTAACTTAGCATTTAGCTTCAACAAAACTGAAAAATTTAGACTCATACATATTCTGTATACAACAGAAAAAAGGATAACATAGCGGTCTAATAATTCAGATGCAAAAAGAGAATGGCTCTTGCATCCCGATTGCTCTTTCATCAAACAGCAACAAGCAAAGCAGACGACACGTATTATCGATACGCGTCAAGTGTTTTATGTTGACCTGAAAAAATCCTTCAATATATCTCAAATAAAGCTAATACTTGGGTCAAAACGTACATGGTGCTGTTTTAGGAAAACACTAGCTCAGGCTCAATAAAGACTGAAGGACATTTCTTTCTGTAGGATAAATAAGATCGCCATCCAAAGCATACTGACACAGGTTTTTTGGACATCTCGAAAACCTTTGTTGCAACTTAGACAAGCAATCTATACTTCACACAGGCCTTAAACAGGCATAGACCACTGCTCAAATATCGCGGCGATAACCCAGTAATAACATTACTTAATGCCAGTCTATGCTGTGTAGATGTTTTGTCTGTGTTGGTTAAGAGCCACCCACCTCGGCATGCCCGATGCTTGACGTGGCGGGAAAGCGGCATGCATCAAATCAATAATTGACCACTTGGGGGCGTTTAAAGACTGTAAAGGCTATTGAACATTAATCCTTTGATAATTAATAATCAGAGAAGAAAATGAGATGGTGACACCTTGGGGAAACAAAACTCTGTTCAACTTTACGCAATTCATCTTAGTGGAACAATGTGCAAAATTGGAGTGTTTTATAAACTACAAACATACATCTCATTTGTAACAGGACCTAATGTTTCACAAAATAAGCTTAATTTCTCCCCGTTTAGGCTCATGTAAAGCATGTTTTAGATGCGCCAACATACATATCAAAATATTAAAGCCTGTTTCAGCAGCTATAGTTTTTACTGAGACTCTAACACCAGCGTACAGTTTGAGTGTTTGGCATCCCTAATCCAGTTAATCATTAACACTGATATGATTTACTGCAACATATACACTTTTTAATGTGATCCACTATGGCTGATGTTATTACTTAAAGACAAAAATCACATTACATTATGCTGATATTGCTGTTGGGGCTGTTCATAATGTAATGAGCGTCGCCATAGTGGGGTATAATGTGATTACTGACATCATTTCAGGCTTGGCTTGCAGACAAATGGTGACTCAGGGCTCAGGTGGTCATTCTGCGCCGAAGACCCGCTTCTGACGAGGTGATTTTTATGCTCCTGAACATGAGGTCACTCAAAGTGGCAAGAACACAATTAAACAGGTGCTTCAGTGACGGGCGGGATACTCACTTTCTCTGTCATGAGTTTCACTTTCTGCATCTCTTTGGGTCTTGTACACAGCCACAAATGGGATGTCTGGCCCTAAAAACAAAAACAGTAGAAAACAGCTTTCAAGTAAAGAGTTACAGCCGCTGCATTTCAGAATTTTGCTCTAGTTTCTTCAATGTATTCTATTAAGATTCTGTGTGACAGAGTAGCACTGTGGGACATTAGGAAGACATGCAGTACGTGACATGAAACAATAATAAAAAACCTTTTAGAAAAAAATTTGATTCATTGCAAACCTAAAAATAAGTTTAAATCCAGCTACTGGAGAAAAGAAAACACATTTCTATCCATGGTTTCACTGAAAATCTGCTAACCTGGCAATGAAAAAACTAAGCTGGAGTTTGTTGATGACTTTAATAAAAACATGTCAAAGCCCTCCTAAACCATTTTCTGAATGCTTTAAACAAGCATCCCAAACATATTGCTGGCATAGAGCATGGTACATAACGGTTAATTATTTTCCAAATCCCAAGTTTGTTGCGATTAATACTACGTGAATAACAATCCATTTACATTATTCTGTGCAGCTACATGATAGACCGACACAAAGTTGTGCACTACTGTGAAGTGGAGGAAAACGGAGAACAGTTTTGAATATTTCAGTAAATAAGAATCGGATAACTGTGGCGTGCATCTGTATTCAGTCTCCCTGAACCAACACTGTGGAGAACCAATTACAGCTGCCAGCCTTTGAGGTGTGTCTATACCAGTTTTGCATATCTGGAGGCTGGAATCTTTGCCTATTTGTCTTAGTAAAATAGCCTCAGCTACGTCTGATCGATGAGAAACAACTTTCAGGTCTCACCACAGATTCACATGTTGATTTAGACCAGGGGAATTTAAATACATAAATAGACTTTGACCTAACTTTTCCACAGTAGCTCTGGGTGTTTAGGTGTTTAAGATCATTGTCCTGCTGGGAGGTTAACCTCTGCTCCAGTATCAAGTTTTATGCGGCTTTTAACAGGTTTTCTTTCAGGATATACCATCCACCATCCACCAACTGCAAATGGGAGTTCTTGGTACTTTCTTTCAAGAATGGTTTTTGTCATTCTTCCATCCATTTAGGTGACTTCTGAAGGAAACTTTTCACAGTGGATTTGATTTAACTGCGTCAGAATAAAGATGGGACCATTTTCATTACACTTTGTAATTATGTGTTAACCTGGTTCGCTCTATCGCATGAAATCCAAATCAAATAATTTTAGGTTTGCCGTTTTAATGTGATGAAATGTGAAGAAGTTGCAGGGGTATACATAATTTTGCAGGCCCCTGTGGATAATGGAAACCATAAGAGAGGAACACAGACCGGGAGATCTGTGTGTTCCAGACGGAGGCAAATCTTTGCTTATTTGATTTATTTAATGCAATAGCTGGAGCAGCTTTTCTGTATCTGGGCCACAAAGAGAAACAAAGCTCTGAAACTGCAGACCCAGAGGGAGGAGCAGCAGCAAACCAAGTGATCGATGCACTTAGCAGATTGAGAACACAGAAACACTGCGGCTGTATCCGCTGTAAATCATCTTTTTATTCCTTCATCTCGTCCTTCCCCATCTCCTCTCAGGATGATGATATCAAAAACCTCACCAAATAAGATCAGAGGCAGGCTGCGAGGTAGTGAAGTGGATTAAAAATACATGAGGTACAAGCTCACAGACTGCAGAGCAGGTCAACAGAGTGGGCTTTGATGTCATTATGGTCATTTTGTGTCTACTCTTAAATTCTGATTCAGAGCTGATTGTCACTAATGCGCCGCCTGTGTGGTTAAATATTAAAGCTACTGTCTTCAATCCTTTCCCTATGACAAAAGTGCTTTGACGTCCAGCTATTTCTCTGAACCGGAGATCTTTTTTCTGTCTGGTCCTTTGGTATTTTCATGCCTGACACAGCAGAAGATCAAAGATTTCCAAGTCATCTGCTGCTGCTACAGCTGCTGGTTCATCATGAATGGTTTCAAAAAGTTAGACAAAAACTTTTAAGTAAAAGAACTTTCACAACTTTTTTTAAAAAAAAACATACAAAAATAGATCTTTAAACCTTATTAGCCAGAAAAAGAAAATGTATTTTTGCAGCTGAATGGCGTAGACTTAGAAGAAGGTAGAGGATCTGTGATGCTGAGGGCCGGTGAACTTAAAAAAGCTGAAAACCAAACTGCTGCATTAAAAAAAAAAAAAAAAATACTAACAAAGGGAAAATGTTTGTAATCATGAACAACATAAAAATAACACTAATTGTCCTCTTTTGGACTTTTCTGTGCTCTTCTAATGGCATCAATCTTATAGGATCAACATTTCAAAATAAAATAATATCCTAAAAAATAAAGTTTTGATTTTCCCATAAACTCTCTGCACACTTTTTAGCACCACCTGATACAAATGTGTAAGAAGCATTTCAACTGTCTTTTGTTGCAGTGACAGTCCAGGATTCCTATAAACCTTTCATTTAAAAAAAATAAATCATTTAAAAAAAACAAAAACTAGAGTTCTCTGTCCCTGACGTTCATCTTAAAACATAAATCTTACAGTTTACTGTGAATTTGTAGCAAACATTTCTTCAGTGGAAAATATTTAAATATTGGGAGCTGGAAATAAAGAAAGATTAGTAGAGTACGAAAGAAGGAAGGAAGGAAAGAAGGAAGGATGGATAGCTGGGCACAAGGCAGGAAGGAAGGACACTACAAAAGAAAAGAAAGGCAGGGAAGAGAGAAGAAAGGAAGGACAAAAAGAAAGGTTTAAAAGACAAGGCAGAATAGAGAACGGACACAAAGAAAGGAAAGTGCGTTGGCTGATCATACATGAGTTATGGGAGCAGAATAAAATAAGGACACAAGGAGAGAAACAAAGGACAAACAGAATGGCAAAAAGGAATGGAGGTAGGAGACAAGGAAGAAAGAAAATGCACAAGAAGGGAAAAATTAATAGCCCAACAAAGTAAGGAGCGGGGAAAGAAACGAGGAGTGACAATCAATAAAGGAAAGGTAGAAAGAAGGGAGGGAATAAGGAAAAAAAAACTGATCGTCAGACATAATGTTCCAGGGAACGGGTGTCAGTAGGTCACAGTAGAGCCGAATGTTACGGCAAACGCTGCCAACTCTGACGGTAAGATGCACGACGTCTGTGCGACCCACCTTGGCAGCTGAGCAGGAAGTAGCTCATGTTGTGGCTGAAGGAGCCGCTGATGTAGCCGCAGCTGTCGGCCAAGGCACACGACAGGCAGCGTCGGTTAAATGATCCAAACGTGTCGGCGCTGTGCAAACAGAATCAGACCTGTAAAGTCGAGCATTTCAAACAGGTTTTTTTTTTTTTTTTTTTCTTTAGAGCAACCATTACCTGTACAGATGCCTTCGCTTCGGCCCGTCTTCAGTACTCAGGAAGTATCTGAGTTATTTGAGGAAAAAGAACATGAAAACGATGAGTGACAGTAATGCGCTGTTGTTGAGTTCAGCGTTTGGTTGAAAGGAAAACCACCTGGAGCCCAGCTGCTCACTGACACAGATGCTTCATCAATGAATATTAGTGACAGGGAACAAGTGGGACACATCTCCCCCTTCAGAGAGAAAAGCTGTGTTTTATTTGGGAGGAGAGACTTTCTTTGGCAGATTCCTTAAGTATTTCTCTGAATATTTACATGGAGTCACGTCAGACCAGCTCAAAGCGGCGTTATTTCAGGATCATACACAGTCTGTGGGGAGTAGACTTATCAACCAGGGAGGCGAGGTGCACCACAGACACAGAGCTCCGGTAGCCCGCCCAATTCATGACTGGCATGGACTGGCAGGAGGTTAAATCTGCAGAGTTAAATCTGAAAACTAATGTGCACATTTCGCTAACTCATGTGTTTATGTGCTTTTTTGCTCCTTGTCAAGCAATTTGGAGCTTTAATCAGCCAGGTTAGCTACTTCAGTGATGCTTTGTCAGAAACACACTATTGATATGAAGGTCAGAGCATCTGCTTCCTGTATTTATATCTGCTACCAGTTAACATCTGTTTTGTCATGACAGATTTTAGCTTGCTTGGAGTTTTTTCTCGGTGAAAACTAACCCTACCACCGGAAAAAAACTACTAATCAACTGATTCGGACCAAAGTAAACAGACTACTGGTGTGAAAAAGCCCCGAGTGATGTCTGAAAATGATATTCATCTTGAAATGGTGTCTTTATAAATCCAACCACTGAGTGAGTCGGACGCAAACAACACTTGAGAGATCCAAATTCAGCCTTAGAAGAAAAAATATGTTTTAGTACATTTCCAAAATGAAAAATATGAGCCTACCAACAAACAGGAGTGTTTTTATTTAGAAGCAGAGAAGGACTCTCTGCTCTTTTTGCAAACTTACATCAGTTGGCTGTCTTCGTTGTAGGCCAGAACTTGGGTGACATCCCAATCTCCAGACGTGATGGATTGCAGCGTGTCTGTACTGGTGTTGGGCTTTAAGGAATAAAGAAGGAAAAATGTAGTTAAGGAAATACGTTTGGTAAACAATTTTTGAAGGAAAAAAAAATTCCACTGCCTTACAAAAAGTTTCATAATCCTTAAAATTTTTTAGATTTCATTCCCATTGATAAAAACTAATCATTAACCTAACACACTTCATTGTAAACTGTTGGGATTTTACGTGACAGACAAAGTAGTGCAGAGTGCAAATTAGAACAAGCGTTCCAGTGAGGCTCGTTAGTCAGATTAAAATTACATTTTGAAAGTAACCTTTAAGTAGGTATTAAACATACTTTTTCATTAAGCTCACACTTCTGCACCACACATACTTTTTATTGGCCTGATGTATTATAATTTGAATGTGTTGTCCGTGGCTTTAAGTGGGAAATCATAATTATTAATTGAAATAAAGCTGGAAAACATCAGTCTGTGTGTAATTAACCTATATAATGTTTCACTTAACTTAATTTAGTTACTGTAAGGCACAAGCAGAAGGCAGCGAGAGGAAGGCAGGAATATTTAAACCACCAACTAGCACCACCTGCCAAATGTAGCTTGGTTTTGGTCCTTCCGTCTGTGCAAAGCTTAAAGAAGAAGTTCTGTCCTCTATACATGCAGAAGCAGCGCTCTCCACCCGCAGTTACTAGCTTCTTCAGAAGTTTGTCCGGTAAGCTGGTCAGCAACTCGTTATGTACATTGAAAACCCAGCATTGTGCCCGAGGGTCTGATCACACATGGCCGAGACAACAGAGCAGCAACACGAGGATCTATGACTGTATTTACGCCATCAATACGGCAACCTTCACCACGAGAGCCTCATCCACGTATACAAAGGGCTATAAAGTTCAACTGGTATAAAGCTAATTAAACCTGCTGACAGTATCCTCTTTGCTCATAAAACCAACGCGGGGGGCGTTGTGTGTTCAGGCTGCAGACTGCAATCCATCCCCGGCTGATATAATTTAATACAGTGTGACGGTGACGAGAAATATTAAAACTAGCATTGCTACCAATAACCATGATACCGATGAGGCTGACGTTTATCTGATATCTGATATTTGTGCATAACATTTATGGTAAAACTGTTCTAGGGTTACATAGGTGTTCGGTAGCATCAGTGAGTGGTGGCGTTTTGTCTTGAAATTAAAATAAATAGTTTGGAATTAGAGAAATGGCTTCAGAGGAGTGCTTCAGAAATGGGAACAAGCTGGATCTAAGAAATGCCAGTTGTGTTTGAACTGTCCTAACCACTGCGTTGTTTTCTTGTCTTTAAAAGCTGTTCCTTTATGAAGGCTAAAATGCTGATTGTGAATTAGATAAAAAAAACATAAAAAAAACATGATAGTTTGGCCGGCTGTGCTTCTTTAAATAAAACTGCCTTTGGTTTTCTTTAAACAACAATCTCAGCCTTTTTTCAGTAAAGGCCAGATTTGCAGCATGCATCAGCTATAGTATACCAGAGCTGTTTATCTCTGCAGCTCCTCCAGAGCTACCATAGACCTACTGGCTGCTTCTCTGGGTAATTCCATCCTTGCCTGACCTGTCAGTTTAGGTAAAAGGAAATATCTTGGTAGTCCTGCAGTTGGTCCGTCCTCTCTCCATGTTCAGTGATTCTTTGAACAGAGCTCTGGAAGATGTTCACGGCTTGCTTTAAAATTCTCCAAAACTTTCTGCCTGACCTGTCTGCTGTGTTCCTTGGTCTATTTGTTTCACAATGTTTGTTCTTTGACCACTCTGTATAATTTGATTGAATTTGATTTTGGGTTGAGATGACTATATATATATATATATATATATATATATATATATATATATATATATATATATATATATATATATATATATAAATATAATTGAATTGAATTGAAATAGTGTTCCCCTACACACCCTCTGAGGCCAGAAACATAAAAGCTGCATTTATGCTGAGAATGCAATGGATTTTATTTGGTTCCATCAGAGTCAAGAAGGCTTTTTGAGATGTTTTCTTAAAAAAAAAAAAAAATAAATCACTTCAAAAATATGCACTACTTTGTGTTGGTCCACCACATACAATCTCAATAAATCACATACAAATTTGTGGTTGCAATGTAATAAAATGAGGAAAAGTTGAACTAAAACTACTTTAGTCAGGTATATCATGTAGATGGAGACCTTAAGTATGCTTAACAATACTGCAAGATAATACCCTAAAAGGCATAAGAGTGGTGTACATGGTGGAGGCAATCTTTTGGTGTAAAATGGTAGCAGTAACTTTATATTTGAACTCATTCCTCCTATCAGTCGATTTTTCATGTGAGATTGCCGAGTACGTTAGGTGGCAATATATCTGCGTTCCCCCTCCGACACGGCCCCGAGCGCAGCCAGCGGGCAGATGACCAGTGTCTGAAGCAGAGCAACTTTCACACTTTACTTTATTGCTCATTTAGGAAGAGCACAGCTGCTGTTTGTCTATAGCAGCTGAAAGCCCGAAGCACATTCATCTACCTGCTGGCAGCCGTTACTGCACATTGCACCCTGCTGCAGAGATAAATCTGAGCATCCTTAAAGTGTTCAGCCGTTTAATGTGTTTTATGTTGAAAAATGTAGCCCAAGATGGAGGAACAGGGAAAGAACACTGGATTATGGCCAGTTCAAGGTCTGCTTTTAACCTTTTTTTTAACCTGATTAGAAAAGAAGCCGCACTATCCATCCATTGCCTATAGCTGCTTTTCCTTGCTGGGTCACGGGGGCTAGTGCCTAACTCCAAAAGTCATTATGGGAGTGGGGTGTGTGGGGTAGGCTACACTCTAGAAGGGATGACACAGACACGCTGCACAAATAACCATGCAAGCATGCACTCATTACTAAAGGCAATTTAGATAAAATAATTACCCTAACATGGATATTTTGCAAGAGGAAGCCAAAGTGCCTGGAAAAACAAACCTTTCTAGAATGAGGAGAACATGCAACGCTGCAGAAAGATCCGAGGACTGGATTGAAACGAATTACCTTCTTGGTTTAAGGCAACAGGGCTATCAAAAGTGCAAGAAACTGCACTGATTTTTTACCCCAGATTCTTTATTTCGAACAGACAAAAAAATACTAATAATAAAATAAAATAAAAATATATATATATATATATATATATATATATATATATATATATATATATATATATATATATATATATATATATATATATATGAAACATAGAATACACATTATTCCATATGTATAACAAAAGGAACTCAGGGTGTCGAATTTTTTTTTTATTAATGAATAAAAATAAAATATATCATCAAATCAATTAGGTCAGGTTTGAAAAAGGAGTGAGAAAAAGTTTACACTTTTGGGAAGAGGTTTACACTTTTTATGCGTTAATGTTGAGCTAATGTCTAACGTGTGTTCTGCATAAAACGTGGCAACATAAAAAACAACTATTCGTAAAATGATCAGCTTGCAGTGGAGCCAGTTGCTGCCAAAACTGGTTTCAGAGGTCTACTTTCTTCTGATGGGAAAGGCTTCTGGAAGTTTCCTTGCATTCTGCAATCATATACAGCTGACTGACAGTTTGTGCTATCACTGGTGTATGGAGGGGTTACGTTACACCATATTATTATTTTAATTATTATCAAGGCTCAGGCATACCATGTGGCAGATGTTTTAAAGATTTTGAACACTGAGCCTGGTTCTGCTGGAGGTTTCTTCCTGTTAAAGGAAACTTTTCCTCTCCACTGTTGCCACATGCATGCTCGGTATGATAAATTGCTGCAGAGTCAACGACACAATGCAGGCGACTGTCTGCTGTCGCTGTCTGCAGCTCATCCAGGAGCAGTGAATGCGCCATGTCAATGACTCTATGCAATCCGCTGGGATTCCTTGGATAGAAAACCTTTTAACCAATCTGTAATATTTGACTGGATTGACTTTGTAAAGTGTCCTGAGGTGTCGTGTAGTGAATTGCCAAAATATAAATCAAATATTATTTGACTGAACTTAAAGACAGCCCCTTTGAAGTTTATATAGTGGCTTGAGGTGCGGTTCTCATTTCAAAACGTTACTTCAGATTGGATGTGCCTGAATTCAACAATTGGTAGTAGAAGAAGACTAACAGGAAGTGCATTGGTAAAATATAATCCTATCTACAGTCTGACCATATCAGTGTTTCTTTTGGGATCTAATCTGAAGTGCATGTAACATTTCAGAGCAAAGGCCTGCTCTTTGTTTGAACCACGCACATGACAGTGGAAGTTAACTTTCTTTTATAATCTCACTTGCTGATCCTTTTATTTGGTGATCATCATTCATGCTGCTCGTGGAAAGTTACAATGGCTTGTTCAGCGAGCCGCTGCTCTTAAGGACAGAGACGACAGGTATAAATGAGCTATCCGTCGCACACTTCAAAAATGTCCTTTATTGATGGGTTGCAAGAAGAAAACCATTGTTAAAAGAAAGCCACTTGAAACCCTGACAGATGATCACCTTCCAGCAGGAACAAATGGCCTTTCAGATGTTATGTCTAAATAAAAATCCTTCAATTACAAAGCTGGTTGTAAAGGGAGAAAGTGAGATTATATGACTACTTTTGCAAAGAACTGTTTGAGCAGTATGCATGGTACACAAACTGCGTCTCTTTTTAAATAGTCTAACAACATGGATTTTTTAGAACATGTTTATCTGAAATTGAATTTGAAATTAAAGTATTTCCAAACAAGTCTTGCTTAAATTCTCACATAAATGTCGTCTAACCTGGGAGACAGACATGGAGATGTGGAAGAACTTCCCCCGGCCTCCTTGGGGAATGGCACGGGTGAAGAAGAGCTTGAGGCCGTCTTTAGAAAACAGAGGCTCCTCGTTCTGGAGAGAAAGAAAAGATTTTTCACATCGGTTAGCTGAGAAAACGGCAATCACAATAGTTTAAAAAAAAACATTAAAAAAAACAATGACCCAATTAAGATTTACAAAAGCAGAAACAAAAGAGAACTAATACTGTTTAAATCAGTCTGTAATCATGCAGAAAACGCATGAAAACAAAGCAAGTAACCAATTTACCAAATTGAACATTCAGTTTCAGAAAGAAATCCCTCAAGGTGTTCATCAAAAGCTCCAAACACGAGTTATAAATGTGTTGAACATACACACCTGCCTGTAGAGCCAGCCCTCGCTTTCATCTTCGTGTTTCTGGAAGAACAGATTGGCGGTTTTCAGTCGACACACGGAAACAGCCCCGGGCACAAACAGCTCTTATGAGACGCACACCGGACCGTACCTTTGTGCAGACTCCCGTCGTGGCCTCACACAGCGTCAGCATGGAAATGTTCTGGGCTCTGTTCAGCCAGTTAATGGCTAGTTTGGTTGTGGTGGCCCACTTCACCATTGTCACGTAGTACTCACTGAAAAACACAGATAGCGGCTTCAAGCTGTGCTGTGTGAATACACCACGAGTGGGCAAGAGCACTGAAACCCTCCATTATCTGACTGCAGATGATGGTGAAGCTAAAATCAAATGACAAATAGCACATGGGAAGAGATATAACGGAGAAACGCATACAGACGTGAAGCATGCATAACAAACACTCCGAATAAAGACATTTAATAAGACTTACTAGCTCATTAAAGGAGAACAAAACAGACCATATAGCACACTCAGAATTACAGCAGCAAAACAAAATACTTTTTTCTTTTTCTTTTACACAAATAGGCTTAAATGAGCGTGTTAATTCAGGGCCTTTTCTTAAGACTGTTTTTTACCTGACAGTTATTTCAGCCAATTCAATGTTATTATTTTTACAACTTTAGGGACAACCTTTAAGGTACACATTCACCTTTTTTGACATTTTTTAAATTTATAAGCCAGTTACTCCCTCTGGTTGCATACGTTTTTCTGAATTATTATTATGTCCTTCTGGCATAGTATTTATTTTTGTCTTTTAAGCTTTGTTTTGGCTCAATTTGTTAGTAAATATAGCCTCTTCTGTGTATATCTACCATTACAACATCACGTGACTGTGGTTACGTCACTGTGCATGCGTACACAATTGGTCAACAAGTCGCTAATAACAGCCAGCGCATCAGCTATTTAAACCAGGAGGTTTTTCTCCTGGACAGGAACTTTAATGACCATTTTCTGTCGCTCTCAAACATCGAGGCATTTAAAATAAACCAACGACGAAACAACAAAAAGTCCAAGATCAAGTGTAAAAAGGCGTAAGAAGATTCCAAGAGGGATAAAACCAGAGTTGCACTGGGAAAACAGTATGATCGTTGGAGTACACTTTAGGCTCCCACATACTCGGGCATATTGTGCGCATACTGTGAGCCGCGCTGACTCTCCGCAGGCCTTTTACCCTTCATAGTCAAGCGTACCTGTAAGCTAGTTAAGCACATAGAACCATTTCTTTTCCAGCAGGCTCCCACCTCACCCCTGTCAGTGAGAACAGAGAGGGACTGAGATGCCGCGCGTCCTTGTACCTGCCTGCTTGGAGCAGCTCAGTGTATCAAGCTTGGGGTCACATACAGGATAAAACAATTCGATGTGAAAACTTTTTGCCGCCGAACAATTTAAAGTGTGACACCGTGTACACGGTCTTAAAAATTGAGCTCTGCGCGTACCTGTCTGCACACTCATGTCTGTAAAGCATGTAGGGGCCTTAAAGATGGAGCTACAGTTCAGGAAGCATTCTGATGCTGCTGCGTACTTGATAGACATTTGAGTACATGTCCTTGCTAATGGTGCCACTGGTGCTAGCAATGCTTCTAAGCCCTATACTGACGGGATTAGTAATACCTAGGGACCACATCCTATTTGTTATTTATTTAATAGCTGAGTCAATGGCGACCATCTGGCTTTCTAATAGTTCTGCAGTACTGCCAGTAGATGGTGCCACATCTATTTATGTCAGCTCATTGTGCCTCATGCTGGGGTTCAATTTAGGCTCAAAAAGGGACGATCAAAACACTATCTGGATAGACGCTTGGCGTATATAGCCTTATTTTATCATGATCAACTGGATTTTGGTCTTTTTGGTAAACCCATATAACATGGCTAAATACCTTTAAGCATAAAAAGTTTCTATATTTCCTTTCAGTAACAATGTGGTTGTGTGCTGATTACAGTACACACCATGCAGTCAGGTTGTTACACACATCTGTATTTTCTTTTTCTTTTGGAAATCAATTATTAACAAAATACATGCTTTACTCACCCACTTAGAAATAAACTATACAAACTTTTTGAGATGAACGAAGCTGTTTAAAAAGAAACTAGTTTAAATAAAAAAAAGGTTTGCTCTAGCTCAGAAAAAGCAAGCAAGAGAGAGAACGACTTCCTGCAGATAACAGGAAGGCTGAACAGACTAGAGAAAAGCTGCTCTGTTTTATCCTGTTGAGCTCAAAGTAAGTATCTACTACATTCTCAGAGAAAATATAGATAAAAACACGCCATTTACCACCAATATAAGCTGCTACATGGCAGTTTAAAATGTCAACTTTTTAAGCAATTAGTTTTACTTTCAAAATAGTAAAACCCTGTTTTACAGCAACTGCTCTGTCACACTCTGACCCGAAATCACCTCTGCTCCTAACATAAAATATTAATGACAGCTCTTGGCAGAAAGGCTAAAAACATATATTAAGAGCTGGTGTATATGTAGTATGTTATAATTCTTCAAGAGAAATTGCAATCAGCTCAAACCAATTTTGGTATGTCTAAGCATTACAGAAAGCACAAATTGAAAATATAAATGGCCTGTGGCCCAGGCAGCAGTAGTGTGAACATTAATGGATGCGTCCGAAAAACACCTTCCAACTGTAACATTTATACCTCGGGCGTTTCACAGGTGGAGCTGAAAAAAACAACAACTGTCAAATCAAATCAGTTTTCCACCAACTTTGTTCGACGTAGTTTAACACGTTTCTAGCACGTTCTCACCAGCTGTGAGGCCTGGTGCTGGAAATGTGTTTGCTGCATTAGAGCCCAAGCAGCTTGCCGCTATTGATTTAACTCCACAACATGTGGTTGCTTAAAATACAAGTTAAGGACATCTATTTTGAAGGTGAAGCAGTTCACAGACAGCCCACATCCAAGGCCAAATTATTTTTGGAGCAAAATGATGGAAAAAACCTTCAAACATTTTACCATTTACCCAAAGTTGCAAAGGAGACATGTTAAAAAAAATATCAATACCTGCTATGTTTTCCAAAAGATCTAAGGACATGTGCCGGGTAAAAATTTAAAACGATCATATTTGCAGAAGCTTCTGCGAATATGATCGTTTTAAAGATGTTCGATTTATTCAAGTAGAATCCACTCGGTAAAATGAGCAGATAGAGGCTCACCCGATCCTGGGATCGTCTGGTCTCCTCATCTCGATGGTGTGCAGGGGGCCGTTAAGGTTCACAACGTACAGAGTGATGACCGGGTTCTCCTCACCAGCCTGGACAAGATGAAAACATGAAAGTTTGAAATGTGTAAACCAAGCTGCAGAAGGGTTGTAATAAGAGGAAGTATGGGTACCTTGGGGTATGGATACTCTTTGCCCATTGGGTAGGGCGATCCTGTGAACATAGGCAGCTCCATCTTGGGCACTTGAGTGTCATTGATGGTGGCGTAGGCTAATCTGGCTCCATCGGGAGACCACCAATGGGCGATATGCGAGTGGAAGATCTCCTCTGGAAGAATGAAAAAAAGAGGGTATCAGTCAAAATGACTTATTTTATACATTTCAATAGGGGTATAATTATTAGCAGGTACCTTTGAAGTGATCTCCATTTATCAGACTTCATGTGAAATTTAGAGATGTAAGCTCAATTCAATGCGTTTATATAGCGCCAATTCACAACGCATGCCATCTCAAATGAAGTAAGATAAGTAAGATACAAGTCTTTTTTTGAGTACAACCTAGGAACAGAAGGGCACATTGCTGAGAGAAAGTAATCTCTGACCCTGTGAGGTTTCGGCTTCACAGTAGAATATTAGGGGTCCGATCATATCTTGGTGTTGCTGCATGTAGGTTTGCATAAACTCAAGACGGGCTGAATTTCAATTTATTCAGGCCACTTTGGGTCTTGAATAGATTTTCTCAGGGTGAAAACTGGCTTTTTGAGTGTAGAACCACTTTGGGGAAACCCAGGTGGACATTATGCAGGTCATAGATTGGTCTTATATGGGTAATGAGTGGAACAGTTAAATATGGGTTAAACATCTAGGACCGCTTTACCACTGTGTCATTTGGCAATTTAGAAATACAAGCAAACAGAAAAATGCATTAGGCTCCTCAAGGCTCCGCTCTTGGGCCACTTTTATTTGATGTCTGCACTTTACCTTTTGATGGGAATATGAAATATTACAACATCTTTGCTGATGATGGACAACTTTATATCTCTTTGTCACCACATGGCCCCATTGTTTTAAGGTCACTGAGTGAGTTCACAATGTGAATAAGTCTTCAGGACTGACTTGACTCAACTCAAGCAGCAAAGTCTCTTTCTTGGATCTCTTGAGTTGTATGTAAAGAAAGTTTTGTTTCATTCATTTGGTTTAACTTTCCTGTTGATGCAAGACAACCTAAGAGGTCTCTGAGAGACTATGGTGAAGATATGAGAAAGATATTTAATTTTTGCTCGAGACCAATGAACTGGTTCCAGCAAGCTTTGTATATATGACATCCTGTTTTGTTGGTAAAGTGTTAATATCAATGGATTCACAGTTATTTTATTGACATTAAAGCCATAGTTGACAATGTCATCATTTTGGGGAGAATGAATGTGTTAGGTGAATGTTTAAAGAAGTAAAATTGTCATAATGGATAAAAAGACATGTGAACTGTCATATTAGAAACTGCACCGCAAAAATGGAACTAAAAGTAACATTTTCCTGAAATGTATGTATTTGTCCTTGATTTCAGCAGGCAAATTTAAATGATCTGCCAGTAGAATAAGATGTTTGCTCTTAAATTAGGAACAACTCATCTCCATCATCTTATTTCAAGTGCCATCTATCTAATTATCTTATTTTATGGGTCAAAATACTCATTCCATTGGCAGATAATCTTATTTACCTGCTCAAATCAAGGACAAATACACTCGTTTCAAGAAAATGCTACTTACTTTTAGTTCCCTTTTTAGCAGTGAGGCAGAACAATGCATGAAAAAAGGACAAAACTCCGTCTAAACTTGACAACAAATTGACAACAAATACAAAGCTATAATGCCAATTTTCTTTTACAGTACATTATCCTGACCGTTTAATCTTAGTGTGTCTCTCTAAAACCCACACGCTGCAGCACACACAGCACCAATTGCTGAGGTCATAAATCACAGCAGCTTTTAATCTCCACACACCCGCTTGACCGAAACACAACTCTGCTACGTTCCACGAAATGAACCAAAGAGTTATTTCTCTCCTGGCGCAACAACAGCACAGATAAGTTTTTGGCTTGTTACTAGCCGTGTAAAGAAGCACTCCAGTTAGTTGAACCGACCCGAAACAATGAGGATTACAGCAGAGTGAACGCCTCATCCGTGCTGCAAGCACGCACACACCCATTTGAACTAATAATGCAAATAAAACCTAGTTGAAGAAACTTTGACAACATAAAGCAAGGTCCTTACAACGCTAGGTCCTTAATTTTGTAGCAACAACACAGTGGTCTCTGAAGTTCTTCCACTCTTGGTTCTAGTTTGCCACTCCTTACATTTTATGAACATTTGCTTTTAAGGGAATCTTTAAATGCTTTACTACTTAGCATTTTGTCTGTTTGGAAGCAGAAAAAGACCGGTGCTCTTCTGCAGATCTGCAAAGTACCTTGCAAAATTCTTAAACCCCCCCCCCCCCCCCCCACACACACACACACACGGAACTTGTTTACATTTTTATTTTCCATGTTACAACCCCAAAGTGTAAATCAATGGGAGTTTGTGTCACAGGCAAAAACAAAGTGCCGCATAATTGAAAGTGGAAGTAAAGTTATGCATGCTTTACAGAAATGTTTAACAGAATGAACTTTATAGAACAATCATTCAGTGTTATTTCAGCTGCATGTGTTTCAGGGTATGTCTCTACCAGTTTTGCATATCTAGAGACGGGAATTTTTGCCCATTATTACTTACAAAACAGCTCAGGCTCAGTCAGGTTTAATGTGGACCATCGTTGAACAGTTTTGCGACAGACTCCCATTAAGATTTACTTTGACTGGGACATGTTAACGCATGAATATATTTGATCTAAGCCATTGTATTACAGCTCTGGTTGGATGTTTAGGATTACTGTCCTGCTGGAAGGTGAACCTCAAGGGCCCCACGTTTTAGCATCAACTCTTCTTTTTGTCACTCTGCCCAGATTTGTGGAGAACACGACAAGAAGCTGTTCAGTCAACTGATTCTTCTACCTTAAAATAACAATCCAATCTACGTGATGCCGGCTATGTTCTCTGACAAACAGCTGAGGCCTTCACAGCAGAGCAGGATTTATATGGAGATTAAATTATACAAAGATGGACAGAAAACTGGTTTACCTGGATATAATTAAGAGGTCAGAGAGTAAAAGGGGTGAATATAAATGCACATTTCAGATTTTCATTTTTGACAACCATCATTTTCTCTCTCCTTCAAATACAAAAAAAAATATTTTGACATGACAAATTGAGAAATAGTTCAAGGGGGTATAAACAAGTATGCAGGACACTGTGTGTGTGTGTATATATATATATATATATATATATATATATATATATATATATATATATATATATATATATATATATATACTACTATATAAACCTTCCCACTGGACCTTGTGAGGCTAATTAAAACACCAGCCATGCTTGTAGAGGTGTCATGTGAAGGAATACAGCTGATAGCTGAAAGGAGCCCCGTGAGTCCAAGTGCACCCTGGAGGCGGAGCTCAGCAGGATCTAATTGCATCTCACTTCCTGATAAACGACAGAGCAGCGAAGCACAACTCAAAGCAGAGCGATACCACAAATATATATATTATACCACAAATATTATATATATATATATATATATATATATATATATATATATATATATATATATATATATATATATATATATATATATATATATATATATATATATATATATATATATATATATTTATTTCCCCCTGTGGCGGCTTAAAAAAGCATTTCATGTGGAGTGGAAGCAGCGGGCTGACGAATTTACTCTGCTGGCAGGAGCCCAGTCACCTTGGCCAGTCAAGGAGAACACAGTTACCTTTCTCAAAGCATCCTGATTTGTGCGAGGAGACGAAAAGGGGAGAGAAGGCAGCGGTGAGAGAAACACTTTTAATGAGCTAACTCTCATTTTCCCTCTTAAGTAATGGGGCCGTCTCCTTTTTTTCACAGCCGCCTCATTGAGACGATCACCAAGGTGAGCTCATCTCCTCTTTCCTCGCTCTCTGCCTCGCCGCGCAGACTACATTATGCACTGAGTGGAGCGCATTATTAATGCATGAGATACAATGAGTTGAGTGGCCAGTGGGAAATAATGAGTGCAAGGTGACAGACTCGAGCAGAATGAGTTGATGAGATCAGGAAAATCAAAACGTTCCATCAACAACTAATGCTAAAGTTTGCCCTGAACATATTTAGTCACGTTATGAGAGGGAAAACTTGATATGTTGATCACTGTCACGAGCGTGGCCGACAGAGGGCAGCAGTGCTGCACAGAAATACTAATTCTACATATTTGTAAACCAACCAAAGCCTTCTTTTGTTCTAGAATTTTTTTACGTACTAGTGTCCAACAGCTGCATCTGTCCGGCTGCCAACATCTGGCAAATTCCGAACCATAACTTAACTGAGTTATAGGACAACAGAGAGGTAGCTTTAAAGTTGTATTAATGATGTGCAAAATAAATAGAGGGCAGGTTAGAGAAAGAGCACCATCACTGGATTCATCTCAGCCTCTAAACAGAACATGACAGTATAATTAAATTTTCTCCCAACATGTAAGGCAGCAACTAAAACCACTAAGTGTGCTGTCAAAAGCATTTACTGCCTCACAGATTTATTTTATTTTTGCTTTTTTTTTACAATTGAGATATTTCAGATCATTAAAAAGATTGACCCATTTTAAAATGAAGATTGAAAAGTCATATTTTATTCAAAATGTTCTGGTATTTCAAAAAGGTTCATGAGGCCAAGCAGCCTAGAAAGGAACAACTGGCGCACTGAGAAAGCAGCTTTATTGATAAAGTTGGTTTTCTCAAGATAGGTCACATATCCTCCACCACACAGCAGCTGTGAGGTGTTCTCTGCTGATACATCTGTTGTCTCAGGCCAAATTCACCTACGTTGTTTGTGATTTGCTCATCTGAGCAGAGCATATGGTTCCAGGTTAAAGTCTCAATTGAGTTGACTAAACTCTGCATGTTTACCTTTGCCATGGTAGGCAAGAAAATGCTTTATCTGGGAATGCTTTCTTCTCAAACAACCAGTTAGCATATATTTAGCTGTTATGGAGATGTTACTCCATAACTCTCAGCAGTTCTCCAACAGTAGGCTCTCCAGATTGTTTTTAACATTCCTTACCACCCTCCCCACTCTGCCTGCTGCAAATTTAAACTTAAACCAACTTTTTAATGACCGTTCTGCAGATGTGGGCAAGTTTAGAGACTTTGATGGAGCCTTTTTCTGCCTTATGAAGATCAATTCATAGCTTCATTACCTAAATGAAACATTTTCTAGTCTTTCCCATTTTGAACAGTGGCCAGGAGGTATAGGCCTGTGCGTGACGTCGTATTACATCACATCACATCTATATCCCAGGAAAACAGGAACTCGTGGTTTAAAGTACATCATTCCTTCAGTAATGCTTATTTTATTATTAAATGCATAACGTTTTGCAGAGAGTACCAAATATTGAGGATGGATAATTAGATAAATATAGATAGATAAATAAATACAAATCTGTATTTCTTACAAAAGTGTTTATTTCCGGTTAAAAAAAATACTTCTTGATTATTCAAAAATGTAGACGCTACTGCAAAAATAAACCCATTTGTTTTAAGGCTTGTTAGACTTCTTTACCAGTGGTGCTCCTAACTGTGCCTGACTCTGTATAGTGAATTGATGACAGCAAAAAACAGCCATACTACTAATATCTGTAGCATTCAGGCATCTATCAAGCTTAATATCCAAACATTTCCAAAGCAAAAGCTTTCATATTTTGCCCAGAACGAAAAAAATATCCACCTGATTTCCTTTGATAATTAAAAAAAAACAACAACAATCTGGCTCGTGTCCGCTGAGACGTCCCCCTAAAAGAGAGCAAAAAAAAACCTGAAATCCGTACTTCCACTCCCTTTTGTTAATCTTTCCCTCCTCGGTAAACAAGTGTTGATTATGCAGTTACTTTATGCCCTGCAGGCTCCGACACAAACAGAGCGATAAACAGAAACAGCCCAGAGAACGAGCCTCTCGACGCAAGCAGCCATCTAGCCAAACATCTATGAGGCTAGAACGAGCCGAATCAAAGCAACGGTGTGTTGTTTTTTTTTTTATCTCGCAACGACAGAGCCCAATAAACAGCTGTTTCCTGTGGCCGCGTCTCACTGCAGGATGTGTCAGGATGACTGCCGCCTCAGTAATCAGACAGCCGACAGATGACAGGACACCTGAGGTGTTTTGGACTGTAACGCGCAGCTGCTACCACTCCTGAATGTGTCCTCGCTCCTTTAATTTTGCTTTTAATTTTCCCTCCGTCTTCCCCTGCACACTTGGAACACGCGAGCACGCGTCCATGGATTACAACAGCACTGCGAGCCGAGAGGAAATCCAAGCCCAGGAGATTATTTGGCAGCCTTTCGCCCCCTCTGCACCCAATCTGCCACAGAGCGACAGGCAGAGCTTAAGGACCTCATCCCTCCACGGCGGCAGACCGAGCCTCAGCTTGACCTTGGCCAGAGGAGAGCCTGAGTCATTAGCATGGAAAATGTTGTGCCTCGCAGTCTCACTGGTCATTGTAAACATCACAGAGTCTGGCTCAGCTTATAAGCTTCCCCCTGCAGATGCTTGCATCACCGCTGGGCCAAAGCTAAATCTTTTTACAGGCTTACAGATACAGTTTTTCAAAAGGGATTTTTTTTTTCTCTTACAAGTATGAAAAAGGAGGCCTTCACATTATTTACAAAGCTAAAGAAATAAATCCGATCGTCAGCATCAGGCCCTGGCGAGGCATGTCTGGCTCTTTGGACACATGGAGTTACTTCCACAAAGTACTGGCCACAAAAACAGAATACTGTGAAAGAGGTGAATATTTTCTGCCACTTATGTCAGAAAGTGGGGCTCATAAATAATATAGATTAATTACACATAGATTGGAATTTCACAAACCTCCATTTTTTTTTGCCATTTTGATGATTATGGTTTACAAACAACAAAATCCCAGAATTTAGTGTCTTGGAAAATTAGAATATTGGGAAAAAATTATAGCATATTCATAAAAAGTTGAGTGGATGCAAAAAGTGTGGTAGGGGTTGCCCAGCGGCACCGAGAGGATTGTTAAGCAAAATTCATTCAGGATCTACGCTTCTCCAGGAGTGAATGCTGCTTGTCAAGACTTTGATGCAATCAACTGGGTTCCCTTATATAGGACATTTTTTGACCAATCTGTATAATATGATTGAATTTGACTTTGTAAAGTGCCTTGAGATGACATATTTCATGAATTGCCGCTATATAAATAAAATTGAATTGAATTGAATTGAATTTTAGGAAAGCTTCACGAGGAGTGGACTGAGGCTGGAGTCAGCGCATCAAGAGCCGCTACGCACAGACGATGCCTTCACATGGGTTACAAGTGAAACTGAACCGGACTGTTGCTCAGTGGTCCTTCTTTTCAGATGAAATTAAAGTTTGCATTTAATTTAGAAATTTAGAAAAATGGTCCCGGAGCTGAGAGGCTCAGAACCCATGTTGCTTGAGGTCCAGTGTAAAGCTTCCACGGTCGGTGATGGTTTGGGGTGCCATGTCATCTGCTGGTTCTGATCCACTAGGCCAGTCCACTGTCAACACACTGTCATCTACATGGAAACTTTAGATCACTTTATAGTTCCTTCTGCTTGCATTTTCCAGCACGACTTGGCACCTGCCCACACTGCCAAAGATACCAAACACTGGTTCAGTGACCATGGTGTTCCTGGGCTTGATTGGCCAGCAAACCGGTCCGATCTGAACCCCACAGACAACACGTGGAGCATTGTCAAGATGAACATGAGAGACAGCAGAGACAGCAGATCCAGCAACGCAGATGACCTGAAGGCAGCTATCAAAGCAATCTGGGCTTCCTGAACGCCTCAGCAGAACCACAGGCTGATCGGATCTACACCTTCATGCAGAAGGAGCCCCATGCAAGTATTAAGGGCAAAAGAAAAGAAGCCGGACATTTCAGTTTATAATATCCACTTTTATTGATCTATTGTGATATTCCAATTTTAGATTTTCATTATCTGTAAAGCAATAATCATCAAATTTACAATAAAGACATTTTTATGCTTAACATGTTTGATTCTGCGTGTAACACATCTATATAATATACGAGTTTGTCTGAAGTGAGTGACAAGAAATATTGAACTTTTTCAAAATATTCTAATTGTTTGAGTCGCTGTATCCCTTAATGATGGCAATAACCCAGGAGCTATCGCAGCCTAAATCCCACTGATTTATGGATTTACCACAACTTTTGGCATATAAGTGAAGTTTTAAACTAGGAATTAAATATAATTAAACTCAGCAGAGTGCTGAGTGATTATTTCTTACAGATAATTTCATCAATGTATATGTTATCACAGGCAAAGATGTGAGTCAAAACTGAGTTAAACTTAGTTTCCTGTCTACTTACTTTGCGTTAGGACCCCTGCTGTCATCCACTCAAACACACACAAGGTTTTGCTATCGTAAGTACTTTGCATTGACTTCCATTTATTATCCTTTGTTTTATATAGCCCAATCCTTACCCTACACCTAACCTAAATTCAATTCACACCTCAATTTAAACCTAACCCGAATGTTGTGAAAAGGTCCCTGCATTGTAACAAAATGTCAGACCACACACACAAATTACAAACACAGATATTAATTAGTGAGATTAAGCCTCCAATCCTTAGAGCAAGCTCTTATCTAATAGGTAAAGAGTCTCACTTTGGTTATGTTTAAATTCAGACTAATTATTAAGCAATAATAATTAGTCTGAATTTAAACATAACCAAACACTTTCACAACATTGGAGATCACAAGTAGATCATAAATCTGAGCTTAAAGTACCGTCCAATTTAAAGGTAAATTTTATCAAAGTTCAAAATCAGATATGTGTTTCATCTATGCCTACAAAATTACTTATTTAATATTTTATTCATTTTGCGCTATATATTTATTTCACGGTCCATTCTAGGACCATTTACATTTACCTGGCTGCATTAAAGTGGAAGACGTGTTTCATCTGAGAGTCAAGGATTCGTCCATCAATAAATGATGACTGTAAATTACTGAGCTTTTAGCGGTCCATAAATAGGAGTCACAAGGTCAGAAGTTGCAGTAACACTCCGATTAATGTTTAAATGTCAGGAAAGGAGGGGAAAAAAAAACCTCAAGGATGAATCTGAATTCCAATACTGATTAATGCTGCAGGTGGACAGCATTATATATAAATAAATAAATAAATAACAGGCCTTGTCCAGATGCTCAGGTGGGATTTGATGTGTTCTGAGTCATCTGAATCCTCCGAGGTCGCCCTGAGGTTGCCTTCATTTACATCAGCAAGCAGCAGATATGTGAATTAGTCACTGCTGCTGCAGCATAGAGAACTTGGCTTACTGTAGCATCTCACATTTCTATCACAACATCTATCACCCTGCTGATCCCCGTTTCCCCTGCTCTGTCGCTGCCGCGCAGTGTGCCGCGAGCGTGGCAGAGAGAAATTCATTAGCTGAATGCTAACACAATCCCCGGTTCCACTTTATGCGTTGAAGCAAGGTGGTGAGCTTTGATCGGTGGTGGTGGTGCTTAAGGAGCACTGTGACATCTGTACTACAGTGATCAACTCACACACACACACACATCTGCTACATCAATGCAAACAGACGATGTACAACATTCACTTACTTTCTAGGTTATGTAAAGCAGAAAATTAATGGAATTTTTAATTTTAATTTGCCTGCAGGAAATTAAGAGCTCCATGTCAGAAATGTTAGTGTGGCTACAGACACTTTATAGTGATTTTGTTGCTTATCGCTAATAAAACATTTCAGGGCATAAGGAGAAAAGAGTATAAACAGCCCTTTAGTGAAATTGTTAAATGCATTTTTAAAGAAGATAAATTCTGTCCTTTAATAAGCAGTAGATGCAAATGTCAGTTTTTAATAAAACAGAGTTAACCCCTTATGGTCTTTATATAAATCATACATTTCTCCTGAATCAAGGGCAAAAGGCCCTTTATTGTAACCTGACTCTCGCCAGATGGATGTCGTTCCGCCGAGCTCCACACGGTTCAACACATCCACCTGGACTCGCTGCCATTGGGAGGGATTTCAGTATCACATGAAATGGACGAGCCAATCAGGATCACTGGACGAGATTTTTGTAGATTTGACAAATCAGTGAAGCAGCTGTTTTGATTCAGACAACAATGGTGGCTCTCAATGAGGAAGAAAGCAGTAACATTGATGCTGCTATTTCATCGGTGTTGTCCAATCTACCGAACAAGTGGTGGACAAGTGATTTATCCAATCATGTGCAAGGATTTTTGATAAGGCCCCTCCTTCTCAAATACATCTGCAATGGAGCAACCATAGATGGATGTGTGGAGCTCTGCAGAACGAAATCTATCTGACGAGTGTCAGGTTAACTTTATTGTTGATGTTTTACATATTTTTACATGTTTCAGTTTTCTAGGGGTTGATTGAAAATCTCAGTCTCTACAGTAGACATCAATCAATGGCTAATTTGGATAACTCAGTATAAAAGGTTACTTTCATCTCTGCATTTTGTTTACAGCGATTTTTCTAGTGGAAGATACAAACATTCAGCTGCTGCAGTGGCTTTAAGCCCATGGCTAAAGGTGGTTAGTTTAGCTTGGCATGGCATATTAAGTTATCCCCATATGACTATTTTCATCTCCAAATTGCAGTATTCAAGACAGAAGGAAAGAGGGCAGAAAGCACTTTACGCTTCTTGTCATTTTTACACAGATATATATTACTTCTGTTTTAGATAGTAGTTGATGACAAAAGTCAAAGAAGGTCACGGCTAGCATTGCTAGCTTAGCTTAGTATAAAACAAAGAGAACCTCCTTGGGCTACTTTAACCTCTAAATGTTCTCAAGATATGAGAAATGAGGACAACAATTTCTTCAATCTACATATATTTGGTATCTATTTACATGGAAATATACACCCTTTTTTCAAAGCGTAGATAAAAACTATCAAGTCTTGCTTCTGTGAGTCTGCCCCAAGGCAGCTGTGGCTACTATGCAGCTTACCGCCAGTGTTGCCAGATCTGGTAAGAGGGAAAAGTGACCAGCTCTATGAAAACAAGCCCAACAAGTGACCCACCACACTGTAAGACAGAGGCCGCTTCTAATCAGCGTAAATGTGTGTACTTAGTATTGAATTTATATACGCCGGGATGGTGGTGGGGTATATTTTACACTGCTCACTCTGTCTGTAACGCTGCAGCAGCATGAGCAGGTCACTTAACAGCTCTATTTGAGCGCCGTGATAACCAGAAAAAGAGTTTCAGTTGGAAAAAAGGGATTTCATGTTCAAAATCAAGCCCAAAAAAACACAACCCATGAGTCAAGTAATTTGCAAATAACTTAAGTCACTTATAATAAGCGAACTGGGCAACATTGCTTACCATTGCATGTGAATGACTGAATGTAATGTAAGGCGCTAAAGTCAGACTTGATAATTTCTATACAAGTACAAACCATTTACAGAAGACATACAAGCCCTGGCTAACGGTGGTTAGCTTAGCTTGACATAAAACATAAAATTAACCCAATATGAGTATATTCATCTCTAAATATACAACTACTCCGCATCTGGGCGCCATAGGTGTGTGTTGGCTTGGTCATTTTTGATAAGTAGATGAATAAAATCAATCACTACAATAGATACAAATCCCCTGCTAATATATTTCATTCATTGTTGTTTACTGGCATGGGGACACGTGTTAAGTATAAAAAAAATAGTCAACACTATAACATTTGTTATATATAGCTTTCACTAATTTGCAATGCATGCCTACTGATGGGTCTTTAACAATTAGAAAAGTCAAACAGCATAGCAAGATAACGTATACATAACATAAGTCTTAAAATCACCTTAAAACAGACAATGAAATGAAACGACCTTCGTGGAACCATCTGGGACTCAATCAATAAAGATTAACCTCCGATGGGTTATTTCAAACCTAAATATCACTCTTTGTTTTGTTTTTCAAAAATATAAGACTGATATGAAACAGTCTATAAAGATTTATATAATAGTTAACAGACCTGATCCAGTTAAGTAATTACCTTAATTTATATTTTGGACTTTTTATTCTCACTATAAAGAGAAAGAAGTCTAAGAAAATAAGAAATTTTTTGTACAAACAAAATAAGGTGATAGTTTCTTTCATCTTCCAAGCTTACACAATGCACCCAAAGAAAGAAAGTATATACATCTTTCACAAAACTTTGCCATTAATGTCACAATTTTTCACAGCATTCCCATTACCTTCATAGAGCCAGTCACTGAGTCCATTGAAGATAGCGCCTTCCTTGCCCGTAGACACAAGACGGATTGAACGGCTCTCCACCTTAGACCGATAGTAGATGTTGTTTTCAAAAATAAATATCTGGATGGGATAAAAGGAGACAAGATATGATCAAATTGATGTCAACCACATAGCAAAAGGCCCCCATCTTGAAGTGGCAATGTAGGATTTGAACATTTTACTACCACTAACATTAGGTTTTTGTAAAACTCAATGTTATATTGAAGTGTTATTACACTCTTGACAAAGAAAGTTAGCCACATTTTTTGTCCAATATTGACATTGCAGACGATATATGTACAAGACTAACATTGGGGCACAACATTAAATATACATAGAAGAAGGAATTTTGATAGGAAAAACTGAAAAAAATGAAAGTCTTCTAAACATCTGATGAAACCACAAACCCTAGAGAATAAGATTTCGACTTTGACTCCACCTCCCCACAATCCTGCAGGGCTTTCAAGATAACTGAAGGTCAATCCAGTCATTAAGGAGAATAATGGACCATCAGCACCTTACAGTAAACGAGGTAAGGTAAAGCCGCTCCCCGGGCAAGAATTTTAAGATGCTACTGCTTTAACGTGGCACATGAAAATCAATGCTGGGTTGTTAGAAACGTTGGTATATAAGGGATAGTTTGGCCTTGAGGAAGTTTGTTGGTATCGGTTTGAGAGAGACTCTCAAACAACTATTCACTCTTTGCAGTCTGAATGATGAGGCTTTACACAGCAGGAAGTCCACTTCAGCATCCGTCCTCTGTTGTCTCTTCCGATATTTCCCCCTTTTTCCAAGGAAAAGATTTAAGCAATTTATCCTTTCGCTACGCTTTGTCGTAGCAGTTTGACATTTAGTACGCCTGGTGAAAAATTAGCCACTTAGGTTTCTTCAGCAAATGCTGCATCTTTATAAGAAAAAAAAAATAGCAGAATCTGTCACAATTAGTTTCTCTTGAGGAGGCGCAAGCTGTGGGCCTCGTGTGCTTTGGTGACACTCCAGTGCACGCCGAGTCCCGGTATAGAAGGCAATCTAGGGCACAACAAAGAGAGAAGGCCTGACCCCGTTCTCTTAGGGAAGGTGGAAATCTGCTCTGAGGATATCTGGAGCACACAACATTTTGAAGAAAGAGGAAGTTTTGGTTGTGTGTTGGAAAATGCCCCCTCTGCAACTGAAAGTAAAACAGCTGTAGCAGCATTGCTCTGCCATATTCGATCACTTTGGGCTTCATAGGTGCAACCCTACTGCGTGCCTGGACATTTTTTGTTTTGCTAGCTATTTTGGAGTCAAATTTGACATTTATTTTTATTGAAGTGTTTCTTGTGCTTTTTGCCCATATTTTAACAAGGTACTGTAGCATGGTGATTGGTTAGGGTTTAGCAACATGCATGTAAGCCAAATACTTCAATGTTAGTTTCTCGTTTGCCGTTTCCTCAAGATAGCTAACAGCAGACTGCAAAGGAGTATTGTTTTGCCGTTATTAAAAAAAATAAATAAATCAACAATCTTTCTACTCATCCACGACAAGATTTGTGGATTACACAACTAATACTTGTCCTGTCAGCCTGAACCGTGGATCTCTGCAGCTCCCTCAGACCTACCACAGGCCTCTCGGCCACTTCTCTGATTATTGCTCTTTCTCTTGCGTGACTTGTCAGTTTAGGGTGAAGACCACGACTTGGTAGGACTTGCAGTTGTACCACAGTCATTGTGGGTATAACAGTGCTCTGTGCGACGTTACAGTTTCCAATATGGTTTTATAACCTCACTCCGCTTTAAACTTCCACAACCTTGTCCCTGAAAAAATAATTATACAGTGGTGGTCTGTACTTATCAGATATGTCATTTTTTAAGCAAATTGGATGATTGTATCATATTTAGGTGTGTTCTAGTAAATGGGCCGAATAGATAATTATAACAGTTGATTTTCTTTATTAATAAACCATGTCCTCTTTTCTTGTCAAGTTCACAATTATGTACTACTTTATCTTGGTCTATCACAAACAAATACTCCAAGGCAAATGCCTTCAAGCTTGTGGTTGTAATGTGAGAAAATTTAAAATGGCTCAAATAATATTAATACATTTGGAAAGCACCGTAATCCGGTAGCAACTGACAAGGCGATTTTGTTTTCTTTAAAAAATGGATTTCTTTAAATAAACTACTTAAATTAACTCCTGTTCATAAAGTATTTTCACCATTAAACATGTTTTAGTAAACAATGTTTGAATCTTTTGTTGTTTGATTAAATAATACTTTAATTTCAGTGAATAATATAACCTAAAAACTCTACTTTTTGCTAAATTAAATGTTACCAAAGACTATAACATTTGCATCACTAGCAGAACAGGTCCTACAGACTTGTGACTAATGACGGCATCTTCCATTTAGCAGAGCTGGCAACCTAAACCAACAACAGCATAAAAAATGCTTTGTTTCTTTTGTTTTTTGTTTTGTTTTTTTGCATTTACTCGAAGCTGATTTACAGATAGATGATGCTCTGTGGAAAGAAATTACATCTAAACAGACTTGAGTAGCATGTAAAAAGCCATCTGGAGTGTATCTTCTATGTTTTCTGACTCACAGCTAGCCTTATTCAACTTATATTTAGAAAGTGTGATTCTAATCCGATTTGACAATGTAAATCACACATTTATCCTAGTGTAATTAACAGAAACTGTGTGCAGAAAGTAATTTGGAAAAAAATGCTTGTGTTGCAGTGCTTTGCCCTCTTGTTCATCTCTGAAATGGAATACAAGTATCAGGCCTCCTGGGGCCTCTGTAAGTATCCGTACTTCTGGGAAAGAGAATCAGCTCCATGTGGAAGATTAGCCGCCCACAGAGAACCAAAACAAAATTAAAAAAGGGGGGATTTACTTTTCATGATAAAAGAACCTTAAAAAACATCTTTGTGCTGTGAATCTTTCAGATTACAGGATTTTTTTCCAGCCCAACAAATAACCTGATGCGAGTGTCTACAGCTGTGTCTGTATGAAACAGCCCTGTGAATGACAACATTTAGGCAGGTTTAATTAAGCACGCCTGATTTGGGAACACAACAGCAGGCGGGCTGATTTACAATGATTAGAGTCAACATTTGACAGCGACTTGTTTTTGGCCCCGTGCTTGTGTGGCGTTGTTTCAGCTAAAGAGCGCCTCTCCCTGTAACCCCGGCTCCTCCGCGGAGGACACGGGAACCTTCAGAGACTCCGGCCGCCCCGTTTCCTGCTAACAACAAGTCTGCTGCTGGAAGTGAGACCGCAGCGTGAACGATGAAATAAAACTTGAGGCTGCATCAATCTAGCCGCCGAGCTAATTAATCCTCCAATCAGATAACGGGTAATTAATAGCATTTTATCTTCAGGACGTAATCACTTACATTCTGACCGCCCTGTAAACCACCACGCTGAAGCTCATTAGGACTCCGGCTGATCTGATGATGTGATGAGGGACAAGACGGACGACAACCCATCCTGGCAAACCAGGAACAGGCTGCGGTTTCTTGTGTTACGTTTTGAATCGGTTTAACTTAATTTGCTTCCATATTCCTGAACAGTAAGTACTCGACTGTGGAAGTATGTGGGCGTAATGTCACCAGAAGGTTAGCAATGTGGTCACCGGTCAATGATAAATCCATCACATGAACTGGAGCAATGAAAACCACCTGAGGACATAAATTATTTAAGACAAGGATAAAACCTTGGTGTTTGTCCTTGAAAGCCAGTTGGAAGGCCTCGTGTACATCATATAACTGGAGAAGAACTTCAGGATGGCAGTCGAACTTTTTACACTGAAAGATTTCAAAACATAACCAGCAAAGAGTAAAGGCACTTTGCTTCCAAAGGCTAAAACTCTCTCGGAATAAATTTTTTAAATAAATAAATAAATGGGAAAAATCAGGAAAGTCTGAAGAAAGTTGTTCAAAAAGCCTGAAGAACAGTTGATCATGAAAACCTTAAAAGATTTTGATAAAGAATGGCTTCTTGGAGAAAATAAATGGGAGATTAATTAATAGTCCCACATGCAGAGGTGGGAAGAGTAGCCAATAACTGAGTAACATGAGCACTACATCAATATTCTTTTACCCAAGCACAAGTTAATAGTAGTCATCCAAAAAAAAAAAAAAAAAAAATCAAGTAAAATAACAAAAATATTTGCTGAAAGTCTACTTTAAATACAGAATGCTTGTGAAGTACTCTTCTTTTTTTTTAATCTGTTAGAATTTGCGAAAATTATGCAATATGCAATCATACAGACAAAATACATATAATATGATGTGCATCTTCTGGTACTTAGAATAATCAAATAAAAAGTAGGGGAAAAATAGCCATGCAGACAAACGAAAAACGCCTTTCCAAATCACAATTTTCCACAAAATAAGAGTTTTGAAACCAATACTTACATTAGACAACGAATACTTGTCATAAGAGTGCAAGCACTGTTTACTTGACCTTCAAATTAATCAACAGGCTGAGCAGATAAAAAATAACATTAAGATAATAAAGCTATAAACAAGAAGTCTCACTTTAACACAAACTGTAAATGTGTATCTGAGGTCTGGTGCATTTTAGCTTTAAACATGTTTGTTCATAACTCACTGAAGTAACTCATGGAGGTTAGAGTAACCTTACTTAAAAACAGTAGTACTCAAGTTATAGTGCAATAAAACTACTTGACGTCCTTTTTTGTCAAAAATGTACTCGTGTACATTGTGTAAATGTAACTGAGAAAATATAACTAGTGACAACTCACCTCTGTTCACATGTAATTGAATTAGATATTTAACATGAAAGCAACAAAATCAAAGTTGTAATTTTTGCCTCAAATGTTTGATAGATTTAAATTAAATGTTTTTCATAGAAATTATTTTAGTATACTACATGGTGACAAAGAAAACACTTTTTTTTTGCCATATAATAAAGGTTTTCAACCTTGTTTTTAAACTCTTTTTAAAGCTGCTAAACTTTTGGCTTACTAATGAATCACTCATAACTTTTTATTGCACAGAGGTGCAAAAAAAAAAAAGAAAAGAAAAAGAAAGCTAAACTCAACTAATGCATTTCTTTAAATTCCAAACTCTCCATAACATGGATTTTTGGATATTTAAATATGTCAACAACTTTTACAGCCACTACATATTTGGCACAGCATCAGTTTTATGTTCGAGATGCATAAAGTCTTAATGTCACCCTGACCTTAAAAACAACATTCTGTTTTAATTTCATATTATTTTCCAACAAGGATCACCTCAATGCACCATCTAGTTTGTTTTCCTTAAGTCTCTGACTGTGTCCTTAAGGGATGAGGAGCAGATGGCTCTCAGCTCTTTATAACAAACAGCTTTTATGAGTTTCAGCCTTTAAAGCCTGAAGACATCTGTACATTTTTGAATTAGTTTCAAGTCCTGGTGTTCAGAATTAGGCAGAATTGCAGCATCTAAATAGCTGTTACCTCACTGTCCTTGGTCTACATTTTAAGGAGCTTTTAAAGTAGAGTTCAGAAACGTAAAGGGTATTTGTTAATGTTTCCACTGTGGGCAACATTAAAGCCCAAACTATTTAATAGTAAAACTTATTCCCACAGGACAGAAATGTATTATATTCCTGATTTTAATGTGATGAAAATAAACCATGTTTATTATTCTGCAGAGCTTTTCAACAGTCCTCTTAAATCTTAGAAGTTAGCATCTATTAACTGTCTAATAGACCAATCAATCAACCCTAACAACTATACCATACATATTTTTGACACCTCGGGGTGTTTTCATATAGATATTTTCTTCTAATCTTTCAACCATGTTTTAATGCTGTTGAGGCAAAAGCATAATCATCTTTTCTATGTATTTTTTTTTTTTTTTTGCAAGAAGGGAGCTGAAAAGCTACAACCTAAGTTTGTGGCCCAAAAACATTGGACTACTAGACCGTAATTTTAAACTAAGTTTCAGTGTGCAGATTTCATTTCACAATATATCACTGAACTGGCAACTTTAAAGGCTCTAGCAGAAATAATGGTGCCTCCGCTTTGTTTCTGCTGAGTAGCATTTCTCCTTCTAGTTTTAAATCAAATAGCCAAGTCCCTGCTGGTGTGTTTCTACACAGCTTTTTGGTGCTAACTACATCTACAAAGAAGGGAAATCCTATTCCTGTTTAGACAGGTAGTTAGATTATGTAAAGAAATCACAGCGTTTAAAATATGATCCTTGCCAAATAAGAAGCAACACTCCCAAAAAAAAATGGTAAAACCTTTTAATTGAATACACAACTTGCCAGAAAACCCTCTCTAACAAAAGCTATATAGAAAGATGACTATGCCTGTTGTCTAAAGAATTTTAATATGGTTTGAAAAATAAATAGTGAAAAGTTGTCCAAATTGACACCTGTAGAAATATCTAAACGTGACTGAAAAGTTTTTAGGGTTGATCAAATGGGCTACTTAACCCATCCATCACCTTTTTTTTTAGTATACAAGAACTTTCAGCTGTGACAAAGTTGAAAGGTTAAAACAAATTTTTTTTGAGAAAAAAAAGTTCTTATTATGCAGAATCTTCAAACACATCCTCTTGATATATTAGAAGTTAGCATATCTTATCCAGTTATAAGATATAGCTAAAAAGCTAAAAAAAATTAAAACCAACCAAGCCAGAGATGTTCACAACTCACTTTTTAAAAGTCCTTCACATCTCATCTCTTTACGTCTGAAATAAAAGCTTTCCCATCAAATTAGGGCTGTGCATAAAAATCGATATAAAGATTAATATCGATATTTTTAAAAACGATTTAATATCGATATTCTGGCTTTCAATATCGATATACCTCCCAACCTCTAGGGGGCGTTATTACAGCGCAACCATTACAGTTCACAGTGAAGGAGAGCAAGTGAGACGAATTTGTGGAACGGCCGACAGGATTTTAGAAGCTCCTTTGTCCCTAAAATCAGATGTTTGGGCACATTTTTGGTTTCTGTGACACGTTAAATGCATTGAAGCAAATGCACTTTATTTTCCTGTTAATATGTCTGTGATCAATAAATAGAACATAAACATAATATTTGGCTGATTTTGGTGATTGAATCACTGAGCATTAATTCAAAGTAATAAATATCGATATTGGAATCAAAGCAAGCTGAGCTATGTATCGAGAATCGTATCGTATCGTGAGCTGTGTATCGAGAATCGTATCAAATCGGCTCATCCTAGATGATACCCAGCCCTACATCAAATCCATGGAATCTAGAGCAGCTCGAATCCTGCATTGCTGTGGCTTTGGAGTTAAAACCTGTAGCGTTTGTCATTAGGCCCAAATTAACACATGATCATTTAATAGCCATCTTTAATCGTATAATATCTATTGATAGTTGTTTTCTTTTGAACATTTAATTCACCACCCAGAAACCTGCCAATGGCTGCTTTATTTGACAAAATGTAAAATTTACAATTAATGTTGATTTTATGAAATATTCAAACGACATACTTATTTGGCCTTGTAAGGGGCTTTGTAGGATTTTCCTCTCCTTACTTTGAGTTAAAAAAAAAATCTTTCCGCATTTAAATGCTTTTGTTTTAACTTCTAAATGGTAAAGATGGTTAAAAAAGGTATAAATTACAACAAAATGAATTAGAAAGGAATGAACAGAACATGAAGTGTTTTTATTTTGATATTTTCAGTTCGAAGTGCCCTTGGGATTTTGCTGCTAGCAAAGCTGTGAGAGGATGTTGGATGTAATTTACAGATCATGAACTCAGTTCATGAGTCCAAGTCAATTCTCAAGTCTTTAGGGCTTAAGTGTTGAGTCTGAAGTCTTAATTTTGCTATTTAAATGTTGAGTGAGTAGCCATTTCTGGTTTTTAGACTATAATCTTAATCTAGATTACTTTATGTTGAAATTTAATATAGTGTGGAGACTTAATTTCAATTAATTCTACTTCAACTAGAAACATCAAAGACATTAGCAGATATAACGGGGTCTTTTTTCCCTTTCTTTACAGACTTGCATTGCTCCTTTTGCTTTTAAATCAAAGGCCACTGTTTTTACGTAGCTTTCGAACACAAACTAGGTTTAAAAAGCCAACAAATCTTATTTATGTGAAAGTTGGACAACTAAATGAAGAAAAACCTAAGTTTTATACAAATTTAGACATAATAAGAGGCAAACACAAATGAAATGTAAAAAATATAACTTCCTATAAAGATTGTAAGAACACATTACCAGGGACATTTCACTGAAAAGCAATGGAACAGTCTTTACTTTCATGAGTCTAAAATAGTAAAAATAAGACATTTTTATACATTTTCTTTCTCCCAGGGTTTCCCCCACTGTATTAAAAGCCTGGCGGGCTGCCATGCTCTAGGCCCTATGCGCCCTAAAGATGTTGTAGAGTAGGGTTGCCAAAATAATGGAGGTCAATACAATACAATCAATACAAAAAATGATTTATTTAAAGAATTGAATAACCTATTTAAACTGACCCATTCACATCAGTCCAAACTGTTTTTCCTTATTTAAGAAAAGCTTCTCTTTGCTTGGAAACTATTATTATGCTGTTATTACACTGTCCAGGAGGCACCACAAGAAGTGATTTGATCAAATTAATTTGGAAGATAGGAAGATAGATTTAATAATCTAAAAACACTATTACAAAAAAAAAATATTCCGTAGCTCTAATGATCTTTATTAATGGAAGTTAAACAAGAAACTAGCAGGGAGAAGGGGGGAAGATGAGCAGCAAAGGTCTTAAGGTTGAGAATCAACACCAGACACCTGCATTGAGGACTTAAAACATCCGTACATGGGGCGCACATTATGGCATGACAGAGCCAGACTTTAAATGGGTTTATTATGAACACCTTTGATTAAGACATATGAGCTGAAACATAATCATATTCTCATAAAAAATGTATGTGCTTATTAGAAGAAAAAAAAAAACATGGCTGACCCAAAACAGCTAACAAAACTTGGCTTTGGACGCATCTCATGTGTTAGATGCAATATATCTTGTTGTACGCAGTCGAGAAAAAGATTTTCCAGAAAAGTGAATTGGTTTAAAGGAATTTAAACTTCACAAACAAACATGATGAATGTAACAAACAGACAGCAGGAAGACACTCACAATGTGAAGCCTCCATCAAGAATAATACCAGTTTCAGTTTCAGGAAAAAAAAAAAAAGCATTTCAGCTGCAACTTCAGTAGGCGTCTGTTTTTTAATTAATAAACTCTAACTCATTTGATTGAACAGCCACTATTAAGTCCCAGAGGACAGAACCCTGGCTTCAAATGTAATTAGTTTTTATCATCAATTAAAACTGTAAACAGTTAGTGAAGGGCATCACTTTTCTCTGGGTGCACTGGAAAAGTTTCATCCTCACTTTTAACTCTTGCTTTAGACAATGGTTGGTCAGAATAGAAAAGTATTTTAATATTTTACCAGTTGTTGATCCTGGGGTCCCCAGCCTGCGAACTGCAGCTGAGCATTCCGAACCTCTGGAGGGTTCAGGTTCCAAGTCTCCCTGGAGAGCAGAGACAGAGGGGAAAAAAGGGTGGTAAAGACACCTGAACACAAACACAATGACTGTCTGCTCCCACCACTGCAGCAGCATCAGCAGAGCAAGCGTGGAACATCTCTGAACAAAGGTTTACGTCTCTCCACAGATACCCACGCTGTGTAAAGGTGTCACATCTCCTCTTTGGGACCAGCACTGCCCTGGCTGCTGAATTACAGGGCGCTGCTGAAAGTTTCGTCTTTGTCTGGAGCTGACAATAAACGAAGTCAATCACAGAGATGTGTATGTGGTTTTGCAGAGGACAGTACCACTGGGTGGCAGGATATTTTATTATAGACACAGATTTGAACAGAAACAGTGCTGCGATTCTGTGACCTGCCGGTCATACAAATCACCGAAGGACCAAAACAACTTTGGGATATAGATTCTGACATCTGGGGATAGGCTTCAAAAAGCAATGATCTCACTGGATCATTGTGGAGGAGAAAAATAAAAAACAAGTGAAGATCCCATCAGTGAGATCTGAAAGTGTTTCATCTGGTTGCAAGCTTTGATGCGGAACATCTGGGGTGTTAAAAAGTACTCCAGGAAAGCTTTAGCATACGGATCTTTTAATTTTCTGTTGTTGTGCCGACATGAATGACAAATATAAAACAAAAAAAAATTGTAAAATTATTTTTAAAATGGTTAATCGTTATCTTTATAAAGACGGTAACTTTTTTTTACTCCTTACAGGAATGTTAATATCTGGAATTTAGCGCCATACGTTTTGTTTATCAAGGATAAGAGTCATATTGAATAGGACTGTAAATAGCTACACTTTTATTAAGATTTAATGTAAATAAATTACAGCTGCAGGAAGTGCAAACTTGCAATACTTCACTAATTTGTGTTTCTCCCTTCAGGCATTTAAATGCTCGACATTTAGAATAAATAAACTTTTCTTGCTGAGTTTGTTAAGTGCAGTTCCCTAAGGCCCAGTTTACAACCAATTAAGATGGTGGGGTCCCTTTGTGGGGCCCACATGCAGAAGGGTGAGGCTGCAACTTAATTGTAGCCACACTGAGCTGGCAGCACTCCAACTAGGATACTTAGAGGCTCTGGTGGAGCACGGCTGTTTGAGCCGTAAAAATTGACAATTGATACTCCATGCCACACAGGCACATTTTTTGCACAAAGGAGTCACTTTGCACTGGGTGCTGGAGTAGGGCCTCCTATTAGAGAGAGGTACGCACACCCCCAAATTGCGCCAAAATTCAACAGGGCTGTTTGCAATGAAACAACAAAAACTGTCTTTTAGGCATCTATTTGAATGCTGTGTATAACTGACTGTAGAAGAAAAAGAGTTTTTTATGCTCATTGCAAAAAAATAAAGGAAGAAAACTTTAAGCTTGAGATCCTCATTTTGGTTAGCTCGCAGGACCCAGAGAAAAGCACGCAGATTTTGTGTGCATGATTCCTTCTGGTATCCTCACAGATTGGTATGCAAGGATTACATTTATTGCAAAAGAGAGCATGTAAGGTGGTATGCTGGGCAAATAATACCCCTTTATCTGCATTCTCTCCTGCTGCCAAAATATAAATTTAATTCAATTCAGTTAAATAAATACTTTTTTAATCCCAAAGAGAAATTAAATGCTGGTATAACTCATAGGGGTTTCTTCAACAACTGGCTGTAGATGGTGATGACTGCAGGCAGGAAGGAAGGATTTCCTGTAGCGGTCTGTTTTACAGCGGATCTGGAGAAGCCTCTGATTGAAGACACTTTGTTGTCGCACAACAGTCTGATGAATAGGATGCTTAGTGTTGTCAAAAATGTTCATCATTTTATTAATCTTTGCAAATTCATCTCTTGATAACTTTGCAAAGAAGGTTCCAATAGGTCTACTGTTGGTGTTTCTTTCTTCATAGCTTGGCTAAAACTGATGGTGGAGCTTTCAAAATCACCTGTACGTATATCAAAACTCTGCAGGTTGAGAGGAAACAAAGTAAGGATGCAAAACGCGAGGTGGTGGTACTGTAAGATGCAATCGTTAACGTCCCAAATCAATCAGAGTGAGTTCTGCCAGGCTAGGGCCAAGATGACCAGACTAAACTGAACCATAGCAGGAAACCCTAACCTGAAATATACAAACCCTTTAAGGGGGCAAAAAAAAAACATTTTAACAATGCATAATAAGCAGGGCAAAACCTGTTTGGTGAATAATAAGCATAGTACAATCTTGTTGCCTTTGCACCATGGGAGTTTTTTGACTTTACCACAATCCTGCCACATTTAAATAGATTATGGAAGCTCCGGAAACCATAATGCAGCCTTTATCCGGAGTGAAAGTGGCCAAAATCAACAAAAGGTAAGTTTGAAGGACAAAAAGGTTACATCGCGAAGAGAAAAACCCTGTCACAAATCTGGATTAAAAATATGCAATTAAACTCTAGAAACAGGTACAATTTAAACAGTTTTGCTTAAAGGGATAAAAAGCTAAAAAAAAGAATAAATAACATGGATAAGGGCTTAACCATGGTTTGAGGAAACCAATTTGCTGATACCGGCTTTACAGGTAGCCTTTTGTAAGGTTGAGAGGTAAACAATTGGGTTGATTTGAGCTTCTTTTGCAGAACTTTTTGTAAATCAGTCTTTGTGAGTGAAGATCAGATGAGACATCACATAATAAAGCCAAATGAATCTATCATAAGCTTACTTACGGAGTCTCTAGATTGCAGATGATGTAGAAGGCCGTGTAAGAATACTGGTACACCTGCAAAGAGAGGCAGCGGATATTCTATGTCAAAACTAATTTTCATTTAAGAAAACCAGCTGATTTATGTTCCGTTGTTCAGTTAAATCACTGCAGGATAATCTCTTTGAGATGAAAGAAAACGCAGACAGGATTAACACTTACATTAATAAATCTTTCAGAGACGCAGAGTTGTTATTGAATAATACAAAGAAAACAGAGAATATCCAAGACGTTTTTGAAACATTCCTATAAAACAGAAGAGTTCAACTAAAATAACTTTTATATAAGCTGTAAGTTGCTACTTCATGTTTTTTTCATATTATATTGAGCAACTTGCCACCCCTTGAACACATTCAGATCAATTTGACTGCAGTGGAGTATATAAAAGCAGTAAAAGTTGCTAACATCACCAGATATATTTTTCTGAAATATTTATTTGCCTTCTTTTACTCATCCTTTACACCCTTACATTAACTACAGTAATGCTATAAAATGATCATTAACTTACTCATTGTGAAAAGAAAGTACACCCTCTTTCACTTTCAGGATTTTAACATAAAGGATCCGGTCTTTGTCGAGTTCTGTGATAATTTGCATTTAAGTCTGATTCTATACGTACCCCTGGCAGATTTAAGTTTAGAATAACCTTTTAATGTCGTTACTTCTGACTGAAGTGGCCCAGCTACAGTCCTCTTTTGAATCTGATAAAAAATCTGTGGAGGGAAGATTAGGGTGATGGCAAGGAGGCCTGCCATCCTGAAATGCTTGCAGCTCATCGCCAAAAGATAAACTGTCAAAATAGAATAATACAACATAACAAATGCTGGTTGGAGGTTCTAATATTAATTTCTGTTAGGCCAATAAAAATGTTTCAATGATTATTGAGAAGGATATAAATAAACATCTCTTGTTAACATTTATATTCTTCTACGTTGCTTTATTATCGTTTGAGAGACCCCTATCTAATTTCCTATCAGAACCAAACCTGTCGGCCAGGGACAATCTTTGACTTCACCACACATCTTCTCAAGTGTACAACACTGATCTTACCAGGGTAACCCACCCCACAAACATTCACCATTACACACGGCAATATCCATATAGACTTGGATGAGCATAGTTTCGGTGACAGCAGAACTTGACCGGCCAGCACAGAACCTCAATCTCAACCCTAACAGAGCCTTTGGTAACATTTAGTACAGAGACCCTGAGCCAGGCCCTCTTATCCAACATCAGTATCTGACCTCAAGAATGGCCAAAACCTGGAATGGCCACTCATTCTCAGAGCAGCTGAACATGTTATTGCTGCAATGGGTGGGTCAACATGATGTTAAAGCCTATGGATTTAAATAGTTTTTTGGATTTTTTCCCCCCTAAAAAGTTTGAAAACCATCACTTTCCTTACATTTTTGTGATTATGCACCACGTTGTGTAGTTCTACCAAATAAAATACAGATTAATTATAGTTTGTGGTTGCAACATAACTAAAGTCAAACTTGAGGGGTATGAATTTCTTTGCGAGGACTGTAGGTTTCTAGACAATTTCCAAACCAGGATTGCCAGAATGGTGCATAACAGCTGACACAAGTGGTCGACAAGAAAATAATCTCTAAATGAACATCTTTTGATACATTTTACTTACAATTTTGTGTCTATTCATAAATTCCGCACTAATCGGAGTTCGCTTCCCACAAGAGACACGTTAACATTTTAATTTGGAGGAGTCGCACGTGTTCAGTCATGTTATTTAGGATGTATTGGAGCCATCCTGCATGCTACAGAGAAAGAATGAATGACTATGTGAGGGCGCGCTGCTCCAATGAGCATACAGGAGGAATGACAGTCATCTATCAAAGTGATGGGGAGTTCAGTCGGATAATAAATGCAAATACAAACAGTACAACAGTCTGGCAGTTTGTCATAATATTCGCTATTCATCTGAGGCAATAACACTAGATTATATATCTGCAGGCATCTTTCACCGACTAACAGGAACAAACACTCTGGCTGCGGGAGAATAAAGCGAGAACACGGGCAAACACCAGGTAAGCAGCTGAATGATTCAATATATCTGATGCGGCTATATTAGGAGGCGAACCGCTTTGATCCGTATCATGCAGCTGGCAGGGCAGATGCAGTCGTGGGGCACTTTATTCAAGAACCGCACAGAAATGATATATATTCCCAGCCAATACTTCCCGCGCTCGCCGTCAATCTCATCTGCTTCTCCGCGAGCCCGGCGCGGCGTCGAGGGGGTTGTTTGTGTTTCTGCCTCCCTCGCCGCAGTTCCGCTCAGCTGTGCTCGCCCCTCCAAACCCAACAGCCACCCCCCCCCTCCCACCCCCGCTCCGCCTGTGTGCGGCGAGCCTTCACACCTCGCCGTGATTACTTCCCCCCCCACCCTTCTCCTCCTCTCCTGAAGCGACTGACATATTTGGCTGTCAACTAAAAAACAAAAAAAACAAAAACAAAAAGAAAGACTGAAAAACAACAAGCAAACAAATGAGAAGCTCACCGCTGCGACGTTGTAGGCCAGCAGGACATGCTTCAAGTCAGGGGACACCTCATACCTGCTGGCTTTGTACATTTCCTGGGAATCAGAGTGAGATTTCAGGACACAAGGTGAAACAAAAAACACATCTTTAGCCATGCATGCCGTTTTCATTAAACTAGCCTGCCTTTGACGGATTGCCCTGCCTTAGACGTAAACGGGGGCCGCATTAATCTTTGCACTTGGGCTAGGCAATATGATAGCTGATATAATGTTGTCGCATCTCTATCTTGGCGTCTGCCCACATGTTCGGAGCACCGTTTGATTTAATTTTCCGAGAGAAAGCGCTGCGCGGCATCTGCTCTCCTGACCCAGAGAGGAGCGGCTGGGATTTAATTTAAGGGCGCCGCCTGACGGCAGTTCTGTCTGGTCGCTACGATTATCCTGAAAAAAGGAGGAGAAAAGGTGACTCACGAATTTCTTGTTATGGACCAGGACGGTTTGCTCATCGGTGTCCACGTTGTACTTGACGACGTCGCCGTCCCGGTTGCGGTACAGCAGCTCGTTACCTGTGAGGAAGAGGAGAAGGGATGAAGGATGAGGGTAGAGTTATTAAAATCGTTTAATCAAACAGGATATTGGAGGGATAAATTAGCGACCCAGCCGTCATCACACCACACAGGCTGCTTCCCACACACAGAAACGTAACCCAAACAAGGCTGAGGTAAGCCCCCCCCCCCACCGCCCGGCCCTTCTGATCCTGCTGAAGGGCCTGACCAGTTCTCTGTGGTAACCTCATGTAGTTTTAATGCCATTATTGATGAAGAGGGGCTCCGGATTGCATAAATACTTCAGAAAGCGGTGGATGGCTGGGCTGTAGATTGGAAATCTGGTTGGGTAAAGCTCTGCTTCGCATCTCCTACAGTCAAACTGAGATCAACAACAAACAACATACGTGCCATGGATGCTAAGTCAACTCCATCAGTCTAAACAGGATTGTAGAAGAGCAGAACCACCTTTAACTTCAAAAGCAGCTGCAGCTCTTTGGGGGGTTGGGTGACGTCTTCACCAGTTTTGCACGTTTGGAAAATGATTTTCTTTTCTCCTGTTTTTGCAACAGAGCTCAGGTTCATTGGAACTGGATGGAGATCGCGTATGAAGATCAGATCGCAAGCCTTGGTCTAGGACTTTGACTAGACCGTGTATTTCCTTTGATACAAACTGTTCCCTTGTAAATCTGACCAGCTTTCCTGTCCCTGCTGATGAAGAACAACCCCGTAATGTAAGGTGGCGTGCAGCGTTACTGTTCTTAGAGGCCAAAAAGTTAGATTTTGGTCTCATCCGAGCAGAGCACAGCCTCCCCTTTGTTTTGCAGCGTTTCCTGACGTCTTACGGCTTTCTTTCAACAACAGCTGAGCTGAACTCTTTCCCTTTAAAGGTGTGAGTCTCTTACCTGCTCCTCTGATCAATGTTCTCATTGCCTAGCCTGACAGCTTAGGCGGACGTATTGGTAGGTTTGAAGTTGGGCCATACCTTTTCTGTTTTCAGATGAATTTTGAACGGGGCTCTGTGAGATTTCTACAGCTTTTGGTTGCTGTTTTATAGACAAACAGCTTTAGACTGATCCCTGACCTGCCTGCTGTGTTCCCTGGTCTTTGTGATGCTGTTTGTTTTCTAAAGCTCTGAGGTTTCCATGAAACAGCTGGATTTATAAGTTAAATTACACACAGATGTTTGAAAACAGCGTTCTCAGCAGAATATATCGAGGTCTTTGGTTGTAATCTGACAACAGAGGGTGTGGAAACTTCTGCCAGGTACCATGTAAATAGGAGGTTTATGGGGATTTTCAAAGTGTCTGCATTTGTATAAATTAGATTACATCATTTTTCTTTTTTTTTCTTTTTTTTGGGGGGGGGGGGTCCAATAACTCATAATTTATCCACATTGTGAAACGGACTGTTATGCAGTTTGTTGCACACTTATGCTGAGGATTTCTTCCGGTATTATTCTGCGAAAAGGCTTTTAATTTTCACCTTCTAACAAACTTAACTGAAAGCTTGACCAAACAGGCTACCTTCCTTATGAATGGCCCAGTCAAGGTTCGGACCTAAATCCAATTATGAAGCTTTTCTGGATGTGCAAAACTGGAAGAGATTTCTCAGATGACCTGCAGCTGTAACAGACGTGTTGACTTAGATCCAGCTTTTTATTACTAAAAACCTTTTAAAACCAAGCGTCACTCTCCTTCTACTTCACAATTATGCTCTGTGCTACATTGGCATTTCACAAAAAAACAAAAAATTAAGACATACATTGACAAAACGTGAAAAGCTTTCCAAAACCCATTGGTCCCTGCATGGTCCTGCAGGTTGAGCTGTAAAAGCCAAAGGCTCTTGTGACAGAAAGGAAAAGTGGTGACTTCAGGCCACTAAAAGAGATCCTTGAAAGAAGCCATTATTTGGGAGATGTATGAACACTGGTGCAGCTCTTCATCCATCAGGCTTTTATCAGCGAAGGACGCGTTTAATATGGCAACTGTCCCCTTTAACCTTCAATCTATCCGTGCTCCCGTGTCTTATTGCTCTCGTGATCCACAGAAACACGAACAACCACGCCATTTGGTGAGGTAATTAGAACCCAGAGATTGTTATGCAGAGTGCTTTCTATCTGCTGGCATATCTAATTGTCCATTAGGGGTGACAGAATTACCATCACAATGGCTTTAATGCAGAACGAGCTGGCGATAGCAGTTTCAGACCGTTTTCGACTGCTACAACCAAACGTCCTCTCAACAGCTTTTGTCTCCTTGTTAAAAACACCAGTTTAAACTAAACAAGGATGGAAAATGGGCTCATTTATGTAATTTCTGCGGTAAAACCCAATCTGCTTTTACATATAGCACTGTGAAACAGACTCGACGCATCCTGTATATAAACACACCTGAATCCGCTAATGTATTGAAATTGAGTGAAAAAAAAACAACCAAAGTCAATAGAAAAGTAAAATGGACAAATATGAAAAATGCTATTAATCTAAAGCAGTACATTATAAAATAATACAAACAAAGTTTGGCTCCCTTTTGGAAAGAGAGTAGAAAATGAAATATTACATCAGCAGTATATCCTAAAAAACAATAAATTATGAAAACATTTATTTTTTGTTGTCATATATTATTGCCATGTGTAAATCAGAGCTGAGACCAGATATTTACATACACTGTAAAAAAAAAAAAGACAATAGATTTTCTCGTTAGCATTACAGAGATTATTTCTGTTTGAAAAATGAGAGACATTTTCTGGGATTTGATTTGATCCCGTTAAAATAAAAATCCTACAATACGAGACTATAACAAGGACCCGGCAGCCCTCGTCTTTACAGTATAAAGAAATTATGTTTAGTTTAATGATTTAGCTGCACTGCCAGAACCTTGGGGCTAGAATGAATTACGCCTCAATATAGTATGCTCCAAGAAGACTTGACTTGGTTTGATTTAGCTTTTTTTTGACTCATTTATGCTCATAGTTGAGCTCTGAATTCAAATCAGAACTTCTAAACTCTCCCCTTTCTCCAGCCACACAACTTAAAACAAGCGCATTTGTTGCAAATATTCTCCCCGTCGCTGCCCAAACATCAGCCAAGCTGATCATTTTAGACCCCACCACCCCTGCACCACCTTCTCGGCTCTTTGTTTTCTCTGCTTTCAGATACACATTCCCATACAGTACGCGGGGCTTTGCGTCTTCCCTTCAGTCTTTCTCTCCGTCTTTGTTCCCTTCCCTTCTAGCTTCAGTCGCTGTGCATCAGCCCAGGGCGCCGTTTCTCACTCTGATCTATATCTCTCGTAGCAGTATGTCTTATTATTACAGCCTCCTGCCCTGGGCGCAGCCCTTACCCACCCTCACGGCGGGGAGGCAGGGGGGAGATCCAGGCAGGGGGTTGGGGTGGGGGGGAGAGAAAAGGCGGCATACAGAGACTTACAGAGACAAAGGAGAGCCAGAGAAAGTCGGAATTCGTTAAGACTGTGTCTAGTGATGTAGCTCTGTAAGGAGGTTATAAGCAATCTGTATTTTACCCACAGTAACTAGCAGGTGATTTTTATTTTTTTTTAGATTTCTTCTTCATTGCTAATTCAAGTGGAACCAGATTGAAACACTCATCCTGCCGTCCTAAAACAAACATACGCTCAATAGGTTTGAGGTAAATGATTCCCGTCGCAGAACTGAACCGGGTTATCGTTGCGACTCAGAAAAATTCAGACTTCCAAACATTTACTACTCAGAGGCGTGTTTAACAAAGCACTGGTTGACATACAGCATCGACCACTGATTCTCACCGATTAAATAAGTGTTTCATCACCAACTCCACAACATCCAGGGCACCCCCAACCAGCATCACCTTTTTATTTTTGCAACTTACGTTTGCCGTAAGGCAGAGTCTCAAACTCGAGTCCCCCTCTCTGGTTTCTGATTATCAAACAAATTCAAAGGTCAGACATAACCTGAGTTTCAAATGTGGACTTCATTTATTAAGGGACAAGAGAACTCTTCAAAACAAACTAGCCCTATGAGTGGAGAAAAAAATATCTTTAAGTCTATAATCGTTTTTGCCACTCTTGGAAGCAACAACTTCCATCAAGTGTTTGCATTAACTGGAAAGGAGTCTTTTACATCAATGTGTGGGAATTTTTAGTACAGCCACAGCAGTGTTTTCCCAGCAAGAATGGCCCATTCGACTGAATCTTAATTGGATTTAAATCCAGACTTTGATTAGCCCAAGCCAGAAGCTTTCATTTGTTTTGGTTTTGATTCACGTGGAGGTGGACTCACTGGTGCGCTTAGAGTCATTGTCCTGCTTAAGTTGAGGGCGCCTGACTGGATATTCTGCTTCAGGGTTTGGTGCCAGAGAGCAGGACTCCTGGTTTTATCATCCAGGTCCTACAGCAGAAAGGCAGGCCTAGACCATGGTACCGACACCACTGTGTTTGACTGCTGCTATGATGTTTTTTCTCTGGCATGTTGTTAATTTTACACCCAATGTAAAATGAAAAAAAAACCCAACAATTACAAAAAGGTTCCACTGTGGTGATGTCCGTTCACAGAATTTTTTCCCAACAGCCTTGGAGGTACAGATTTTTTTTTTTTTTTTTTTTTTTTAAGAAATGTCAGACTGGTCTCTGTGTAATTTTAGGCCAGCAGTGGTTTCGATGTTTACCCTCTTTCCTGGAAGCCATTTTTGCCAAATCTTTTTCTCATAGCTGAATTTTGACCTTCACTGAAGCAAGCAAGGCCTCCGGTTCTTTAGATGTTGGTCCGGGTTCCATTCTGGCCTCCTGAAGGAGTTGTGGATACTGTCTGGGAGCAATTTTGGTATGCTGAGCACTCCCTGGAAGGTTCACCGCTGTTCTGTGTCTCCTCCATTGTGGATAACTCAGGTTCTCCTTGTGGTTCAGTAGAGTCGCAAAGCTCTATGCAATGAATTAAGAATCGTTTCTACGCTGACTTTGTTTCTGAGCTGTTCTTGAAGGTCTAATGTTGGGGTCATGATGAGTTACTTTTGGTGATCTTTTTAAGCTGTCAGACAAGTTCAAAATGTGCGATTTCTTAGATGATACAACTTGGATCCAAGTCCGGCTGGGCAGTGTGAGTTAAATTAAACTGAAAAATGTGGTTAATAATAGTTAATCTGTGCTTTTACAAGCAGACAATAATATTTTTGTTAAGTTGTTATGGATAGATTTTTCCCCCTCTTAATAAATAAAATCATCATCTGAAAACTGCATTCCTTATTTATTTGGAATTCTTTTTCTGAATCTAAAAATTTTTTGAACATGTGGCATGTTTAAAAAATTTAACCCACCAGGAACAAAAAGCCAAAACACGCAACCTGGAAGTGGAAATTACTTTCATTAAGCTCCCACAAATTGCGGTTTAAAGTTAAACTCTTAAACTTTCAACCTGGAACAACAAAGTGCTCGTTAGAAGAAGGTTGAAATCTGGACTCAGATCAGTCAGAAAACACAGACACGGAAATAACAAAAAGAATCGACAGCAAAGAAATTGCTTGGTGGTGAATTACTGCTATAAGGTCTCTAATCCCAAAGCATGGCCTCCACATAAACCACCATCATGTGATTACACAGTACTCTGATTGAAATAGCCAGTTTCTGTAAGCTGCGCTGTTAGCCGTGAGGTGAGCCTGGCCGGGGTGTTAAGTTCTGGATGAAATGGGATTTTTCTTGTCAGTTCCGGGTCATTTGTCCCTGCCCACAGCTGCGGATGATGACCGGTTTGATGGAAGTGACAGGAGTCCCCCCCCCCAGTGCTGTAACACTGCAGCCACCGGCTTATATGGGCTGTGAAATATTGGTTCATAAAAAATTTAACTACATTTTAATTAACAATCCACCTCTCGTATTTATAGTAATTTTCTTCCTCATAAAAAGGAGATTTCCTTTGCACATTTCCCTGTCGCGGGGCTCTGCAGGCTCTACGTGCTACATCGTGGGGTCCGAATTTCATTTTTAACTGGTTTGATAAATGAGGAACAAATGAATGATGGGATAAACAAATGAGCAGAAAAACACCCCGAGTCTGAACTTTGCTGACAAAACAAAACCACCCACGGTGAAACCAAGCTGCTGCTGGCCAGTTTTCACACAGGAAGTCATTTGTTTTTATCTGAAACGTCAATCACTGTAGATTCTTTTTTTACTTCATTAATCTCCAGCACTGCAGCTTCCCGTTTCTCCGTCTGAGATGGGCTGATTTATTTCAGCTTAAGATCCCAAATAATGATTTTCCCCACGTCATTATTTAATTCGCTTGGATCTTCTCTACCTTATAAAAGCAGCGGGGTCAAAGCAAACATCCCAACCCAAAACCGTTTAATCTGACGCATGAAATACACCTGCCGTTGTCCCCCACCGCGCTCCTTTCTTGGAAGTATGCATGGTTGAGGGAGTTAGCGAGACAGAGTTTGAGGCACCTTGGTGAGATCAGCAGCAGGATCAAAGATAACACCCCTCTCTTCAGACTTTCTACGTCGGGGTCCCGCAAATAAGCAGCTCGAAACAGAAAGGCTTCTTTCATCTACAGCGGGAGCCTCAGAGCTTGTGTATTGCTCAGATTTTCTCCTGTATTAAGGTTACACACAATAAAACATTGTCCTCTTTAGCACGTTCTAGAAGTTATTTGGAAAGCCTTAACAAAAAAAAGAGAAAAAAAAATTGAAATTTAATAATGTTTGGGCTGAGAAAAATCATCCACATCTTTTTTAATGACCATGATTAACAGTGTTTTGTAGGATCAGAAGATTCTGTCTTATTCATTTGGGGTTTTGAATGTTTTATCTGAGCCGTTCGTTTACCAGGGTGAAATGATTACGCTGCAAACAACCTCAATGTTTTTAGGAACAGGAATCAGGTTCTGACAGCACGGAGGGAAAAGCAAAGCGACGACTTCGTTGGACTGACACTGTGTGGCGGTTCTTGGTCCAGTCACAAGGTAAGTTGCCAAGTTCTCAGCCCCTCGACTGGAAGGACAGTGGTCAGGATGTTTAAGAAACTCCAGGAACAATCAAGTCTCACACATGCTGTGGACTGGATGTGCTTTTAACACCTGCCCAAGTGAACCCTGTAATATACCATGATAGACTGGGAGGGTGCAGAGCAAGTAGAAAAGCCCCTGCTCCACATTTTACATCTTCTAGGTCGGTGGAAATCAGCTGCCCTCATGGGCACAGACAGTCAGCTACTTTATAAATTATCAGTCTGAAATTAAAGGACCTTCTGGAAATAAAGTATGTCTGTTGGGGGTAGCGCAGGCTAGCTAACCAAGCCCTGCTAATTAGCAAGCTAATATCACCTTTCAGCGCAGAAAGGTGATATTTCAATAATATCACAATAATACATATTTTAGAAGTAATAATATAATGAAAAAGTGATTTTACTGGGATTTTATAATCAATAAACCACAACATGAAATATTTTATTGAGGTAAACTAGTCAGAGTTTTGTGGAGAGGGACTCTCCAAATAATTGCTATAAAATGCTATGAAAATAAACTAAAACCACAAGTAAAAAGACAAATACTGTGTATTTTTCACAACATTTTATTTTTTGGAAGATTGTAATTTGAGAAAGTTGTCCAAAACCCATTTTCAAAATCCTCCTCAACCAGCTCTGCTGGATGGCCAAATGCTCAGCCTCTTTAACTGTGGCCAAAATGTTTCCAAGTGCCGCAAACAGCCAGTTATGCAAATTGTCTGATGGTGTGATTTGAGTGGCTAGAGTTTAAACATTCAGAATACTTGTATATTAAGGGCCTAAAAAATTGATTTTATGAGAAAACACGAACAGCGTGCAGAAGAAAAGACTAAACCTTCCTCCAAGCTTACGTACTGAACAGCTGCTTCTGTTAAAGCTGAAGTTATTGTTTTAAAAGTCACTGCGCTCCGTGAAAGCACTTTAAAGCATCACTGCACATCATTCATCATTTATGCGGACAGCTAAAATCTCAGTGATGCATTCTCAGGTTCCAACCTCCTCTGTTGGACTAGAAACACAACATTTAAAGCTAAGTAAACAACGGGGTATGAGAGCAAACATTTAGGAAAACCCAAACAAGCCCAGCATTTAAACACACCATAAAATGGATTTCATGCACCCGTAGCCTCTACTTGCGATTAGTCTTAAGCACTGCATAATTGATTTACCTCACTAGCAGTGAGGTGACCTTCATGTCAGCTGTTTACACTCCACATGAGCCCTGACGCTCTGCCGTTTTAATCTGGACCTGCTTTCCTCTCTCTACATTTGCGCACCAGAAGTCTGCTTCAAAACTAATCAACGCACTTGGAGAAAACACGAATGTGCTCATAATGGAGATCATTAGCGGGGCTGCTGCCCGTAAAATAACAATTATAACAACAATGATGACAATATAAACCACAATGTAGGCCTGGGTTTCTTCATCAAAGCTTGTACAAGCCCTCGCTTGTTTCAGATCATCAGAAGAAATTATTTAGATTCGCTGCTGCATCATTTAAAGATCCAGATCTGGGTAATAAATGGTATAAAATAACTGCAGATGGAAACAAAAGAGATAAAAAGCGCAGACTAGGAGATGTTTATAGAGTCTTTGCAACACATTTATCTGCACACAAATATCCCAACTTATCGGAATTGCTGCTGTTAATACTTTGTGCAGCCCTCTTTAGCAATTAGTAGCACTGAATCTTCTACAATATTTCACAAGGTTGGCGCAGACAGAGAGACCACTGCTCAGTGGACAATCTCTGTAGATCGCCCCAGTGGTGTTCTAAAAGATTCAGGCCTGGATACAGAAATGACCTTGGAAGAAGGTTGATTTTGTAACTAGTGAAGCATATCTGTGTTGATTCAGGCCAACTTTTTGGATCATTACCCTGATGAAAGACCAAAATGACAACCCATTTTCAGATTTCAGATTTAAACGTCATGGTATTTCACAGTGTCACGCAATCTAACAAGGTTCTTTAGGAAGAAAAGTGAGTCCACAACATCACGGGTACCGTGGCGTATCAAATGCTAGGCTTTTTTCAAATGTTCTTAAGTAAATCTTCGAGCTCAATTATGGTGTTGGCTGCTAAAAAATTCACACTGTTACAAATTTACCAACCTTTACATTTGTGAAGGTAGGATAAAACAGTGTTTTTTCCTGGTATGCTTCCAAAACACCAAATTGACATGCAGATGGCAACTAATGGCATGCAGTATTTTAGTCTCCAACAGGGAGCTTTAGAGAGTGGCTTAACCTCCCTTACTAGCCGCCATACTGTGGAAAGATAAACCCGGGTCGTTGTCAGCTTATAATCATTACTCAGACTGTTGATATGAACAAAATCAGGTGAGTTGCTCTTTTCTTGTAGTCATTTCCAAATTTATAAAGATCAACAAACATCTGATTTAATGAAATTGCATGTTCTCTTGGCTTTTTCTATTTTGAAGAGTTGCAAAACGAAATGTTACATTTCATTTATAACCAGAGGAAACACAGAGTTGTTGATTACTAATTATTACTTTATAGTAGCTGCTGGGGATGTCAATAATTGTGACACTGATGGATTTATTTAATAACACTAAATATCATGTATTAAAGTGGTTTTCCTCATCGGTGAATTATTGTCCTCATATGTGCTGCTTCAATAAAAGGTAATTTTACTTTAGGGCTTTTTCAAATATATTCACCAGTGGTGTCAGTCAGTTTGATGGATGCTCCTCTATGTTTCCTGTCTTGTTTTTCTATCCCTCTTAATAAATAATAAAGTTTTACATTTTGTAATGTGTTTTAGGTTAGTTTGTTTTCCACATGATTTTATTCTGTAACAAATTACTTTACACAATTTGAAGTTTCTCTGTAGTTCTTTTATCTGACTCTACTTGAAAATAAGAAGGATTAATCCAGACATTTTAGACTTCTATCAATAAAAGCTAAAAGTAAAATGGAAGAAACTAAATTTAAAATCCAACTTTAACTAAAGGTGCAATTATATAACTCCCCTTACTTTATTGAAATAAAGTGTACAACCAACTGGTTGCTGGTTCAGTTCTCCAGCTATGAGCTCATTGAAAAAGTAACATTTAAAAGTGGAATGTTGTAGTAAAATGAAAACATAAGCAGATTGTTGCAGTGTGAGCAGAATAATAACATAAACACAGATGACTGTTTCCACTTATAGTCCAGCAAGACCAAAGTTAATTGCTGAATTGATTGTCTAAGCTATAGATTTACAGCCTTAAAATCTGGTTAGGATCGATCACGTTTCCTGCGTGAAGCATACAGTAGAGGTGTGATAACGGGCACCAAAGGCCAAAGTAAGAAATGTCTTTATGTTGAAATGACTTGTATGTTTTACTATTACAGTTTGATTGTTTTGTAATTCTGTGGCCAACACAAATTAGTATAGTTTGAAAATATTTTTTTTTAAACTAAAAATTTTAAAAGTGCGGTGTACATTTGTATTTAGCCTCCCTGAGACTATACTTTAAGCCAACTTCTACTTTATAAAAAAAAAGGTTGAGTAGGTCCTCTGGATGGGTTCTTCGCTGCTGAAATGTTTTGTCTCTTCTCCAAGAGACTTCTTCAGTTTGTAGAGTTACAGGTAAACTCAGCCATATAAGCAGAACATTTCCTTAGAGGATAACGGTGACAATAAAAACTGGTTGCTCACATTCAAAAGAGGCTAATCAGCCTACCAACCGGTCGTTTATGCCCTGATGGCCGCTTATTATTGTCAGGGGGCTGTAGTCATGATTGCAATAACTGGAAGTTTCTCTTCACATAAAACAATGTTCCCCTCTATCCAGCATGAGAACATCTTCATCCCTGAAAGAGGGCCTACAGATGAGTGTAAACTGCAGAACTTTGGCCCAATAACGCTGCTCTTCTGTACAGGTTCATAATTTTTGCCAGTGGCTGTTTCCCCGATGTATAACTGGTCAAAGTCCTCCTGGCACTTAACAGCATTCACAATATTACTCTTTTCGTGCCGGGGGACCGGATATTTGGGGTGAACCAGTCTTTGGCCTAATGTGTTTTGGGGTTTGAAGTGTGAACAACCATTTTTGATTATCGTTAAATTTATTAATCCAACAAGCAAAGGTACAGCTTATAAAGCTGAGTTTACCTAAAACTCGACAAACTGAAAACGTGTTTTGGACAAAACGTATTCAACAAAGAAGAACTAGTCCAGATGACCTAATTAACATTTTTTTTTCTACCTGGATTATTGAGATGCATAAGGACAACTTCTGCTTTTAAATCCACGAAAAGAACAAAATTAGGACCTAAGTTTGGGAAATAAGAAACAAGGAAGAAATAATGGAGGTAACAAGGAAAGATAGAAGGACAAGGAAGGAAAGATGGTTTGACTCAAGGAAGGCAGCAAAGTAAGACACAGAAAGACAGAAGGGTAGAAGGAAGAAAAAAGGGAAATCAGGGACATGTTGGCAAATGATAAGAAAAAAATGACATGAAATGAAATGAAGGGAAAATGGGAGGAATAAAATGAGGTGGAAGGATGGAAGGACACAAGGAATACAGAAGGGAAGGACACAGTGAAAGACATACTGGAGGGAAGGAAGGAGGGACAGATTATAACAAGAATACAAGCAAGGAGGGGATAAAACAAGAAAAAAGGACACAATGAAGGACAACATTTACAGTAGATAATGGGATTAGAGAAGGTCTGGAAAAACTAAATATTCTTCCATACTCTTGCTTTCTTCTTCCATAGTCATCCTGATCTGAACAATACTGAGGCTACATTCCTGACTGCCTGTGAACAGCAATATTCTACCAGTCAGAAACATTCAGTGACGATCCTCCACAAAGCCTGTTCCATAACTAAATCTCTACCAGGGTAAATTTTTGGGCCAGACTTCTACCGTGCTACTTTGATCTGATCTGGTTCCCGCAGTGGAACCGATGGGGGGGTAGGAGAACGACCGCAGAAACTCCTGCAGTGGAAACATTTCTTTTGTACTTCATGCCATGATATGAGCTGGGCTTATCTGGTTTACACCTCACACCAATACCAGCAAAAGCTTTTACGAGGACTTTAAAAAAGTGTAATTACTCCATATAGCATCTGTGTCAGCAGGAGAAAGTGGGCTATTTTTAGCACCGTCTTGGCTGCTCAAACTTGGATCAAAGATAACGCTCCAATCTTTAGATGTCGCGGCTTGACGTTAGCAGCTTTGGAGCAAAGAGGCTGATGAATTTACCATGAGACACACACAGACACACGACTCCCGCATCAGATTCGTCTTCCTCCTGCCTCATTTCTTAAAGATTGAACAACAAGAAACTTCACAGCTGTCAAAAGACTTCCAGTGCTTCCTTGAAAGACTAAAGAATTTCCCTTTGTGCCAAAAAGTTACTTTTTATTTTGTTCACTTGATCAGCGACAACGTACAGAAAAAAAAAAACCTGAAACTCCAACAGAATACAGAAGCACCGCACCAGATTCTAGCGTCTGCGCTCCCTGTGGCAGGTAAGAAGGAAAAGAAAAACCAAGATAAATATGATGTTATCACAAAACATATTATGGAGATAAAATACCGTCCAAAATCCAGAGTTACAAAACAGGCATATGTTGTTCACTATGAGATACATAAACATTTATCGAGAGAAAACTACATCTTAAGAAACATTTTAGATTAAAGGTATATAGCCACGCTATATGCTTAAAAGAAAGACCAAAAAATGTTTGAACATGATAAAATAAGGTTATATACGCCAAACCTCCGACTTGATAATGTTTTGATGGTCCTTTTTGTTGATAACTATAGTCCCAGTGCCGGGCGCGATTAGCAAATATAAACAGATGTGTCACTATCTGGCTACAGTATCACAGAATCATCAAAATGTGGGTTTGCTTAATTAATAAATCAAAATTAAATAATGCCAGACCGAGCCTGCTCGCCGTAATCAAAGAGCAAAAGTTAATTAAATAAAACAATCTAACAGCAACTTTAAGAGCCTCATATCAGAACGATTACTCACGTCAATCAACTCTGCGGTCACATCTGAGCCTCGGCTGGTTTAACTTTTACCTTCATGAACACCAACGTTCATACTGTATTCCCAGTGACATTCCAGTTTTTTTCCTTCCTGGAATCATATTTTTTGTAATTTTTTTTTTCACTAGATCTTGGAACATTCTTCATTGTTTTGCCTGAAGATGCTAATATCCGTTAGCTGCTTCGTTGTTTTAAACTCTGCTGTGAATGCACAGTGACGTACTTCCTTTAAAATCATAAATAAACAGGAAAGGCTTCATTTACTAACAAATAAAGCCTAAACAAAGCGTAAAACACCAAAATATCAACTAATATGCCAGCAGGAGGGGATAATCTTTCATAAAAACTTTGTATGTAACCAGAGTGAGCTACTGACATATAAATTAAAAAAGTTAAATAACGTGGCTATGCACCTTTAAGTTTAAAACTAAACCTTACTCTTTCTATAATCCTGCTCTCTCTTTGACACTAAGCAATGAATGAAGAGGAAGGATAAAGAATATAATGAAGCTTACAAGAAAAACAATAAGGGACAAACACAACTGGCCAATTGTCTCCAAACTCAGTCCTTTTTTAATAAACCGGAACAAGAGCCTCTTTATCAGCTGTAAATCTCTATTATACAAACTGGCAAAACAAACACGTTTCGCTCATCTTAATCACAGTTATAAGTCCTGCCTGAAGTCACAATAACGGCCTTTTCCATCGTCCCGACTGGTCCATTTCTTCTCAAAAGGGTCCCCTCTTAATCATATTTAACAACCATTAAGGGGGGGAGGACGACTCCTGGAGTGGCAAACAAGAGGAGCGTGGCCATTAAAATGGCAAACAGCTGCTTGTAGAGCTGGCATCACATCCCCGAGGACAGCTTTCACCTTGGTGGGATGAAAAGGATGGTGATGCTGTGTCGGATTCAGATGGAGCGCTACAAAAACAGGCATCTGTGCGATATCAGTGGTGCCTGCTAAATGTGCAATTACCAAACCAAGGCAGGGAGACTTGGGGAAGGTTTCCAAGCACGATTAGAATACTGATGCAGAGAACCGCAGTTCATGGTGTTTTAGACAGTGCTGTGGAAAAGTATTTGCTTCCTTAAAGATTTAATCACTTTTTTCCCTTCTGTTACACTTCAGTGTTTTCAGATCAAACAGATTTTAATACAGAAGACTTTTGTCACGTAACTTGATTTATGAAGGCCAGATGTCTATGCAAACAAGCCTAGATCTATTTAAATAAGTAATCACACCCCTTGTTAAATCATGAAATACCTGTCATTACCCAAATATTTAGAAAATGTAGATTCATTTTCACTACTTCACTGATGGCCTGATTATTGCGAGACTAGGGGAAAAAAAATAAAGAAATCAATTATGTAGAAACTGTCTGACAACATAAAATAGGCTAAAGGATCTCAGAAAGCAACACTCCTTCATACCCTGAGTTAAAAAAGTTCAAGTAGGCAAGGCAACTTTATTTATCTCGCACCATTCATACACAAGTCAGTTCAAAGTTCTGTAAAGGACATCTGTTATAAGAATTATTATTCTGAAGTCACTATGGCCTCACACCACTCGGACAGAGGAGGCCTGGAGACCTGATGTCTGTGTATAAGATCCACTGTTTTCTGATTGCAAGGCCAAATGCTGCAGCTGCTGAGGGATACTGATTGTTTACGATAGACTGTCTTTGTTTCGTCTCATGGGAAGGCCACGGTGCAGTATTAGGGGAAGCCCGAAAAGCGACACAGACAGAGACAGGGCAGACAGAGACTGCAGCGGAACCGAAGGGTGCGATTACTTTCCAACTATGTGAATCTCTGCTCTGTTTCTCAATAAAGGTGCTGGAACGTTATACCACCGTCTGGTCATTTAGTAAAGATGGGAACTCAGTTACTATTGTTTAATATTCCACCCAAAACTCCCATAACAATTTGGCGTCACGAACAGGATCTCCGACCGACGAGCGAGGGAGTCCGAGGACAGGAGCTGCTTTGGCCGGCCCGGAGAGGTTATCCGGCCTCTGGTACCCCGAATGGATTTTCAAGGGATGTGGAGGAGCTCCTGGTCTCGGAGCGTCTCTGAGCGTCGGCGCGAAGATCCGAACCTTTCTTTCATGAGACGGTAAGGGGATTATTTTCCAGCTCTTTTAAAAACAAACGCAATTGGTCAAAAAATGCTTGCAAGCTTTTAAATTTTAAACCCCATTTTAAAGTATACCTCAAGAAATTTTAAAATTTAAAACTGTAAACCTAAAAGGTAGTAAAAGTAAAAGCCGGTAGAAATAATGAATTATATTTAATCCTTAAGGCAAATAAAACAGGGTTCGCAAGACCGAACGGTGACTAAGGTTTAAACATTAAACTAAAATTCAAAATTTAATTAGAATACGTTTTCAGCTGAAATACGGACTTTCCCACAAGGGGGAAGGAGTGGCAGAGTGATTTTCACCTGGAGAACAGGTGACCGGCTGAGCAGTTTGCAGCTGGTCCATTAAAGTCCTCTTGTCTTGGGTTTGTGCAAGAGGCTGTCCACTTCTGTTGTGGATGAAAGCGGCAGGGATGCTTAAGTCCTTGACTGTTGCGAAGACGTTTGCAGCTTTGATAAGTGGGGACCCCGACCATTATACCAAAAAGCCGACCATCGGATGTGAGGCCTTTCATTTAGTTGGTCGATCGTGCTAAGGACGAGTAAAAAATAATAAAAAACACAAAAAAAGGATAAAATAAATAAAAACAAACAAAAAAAAAAGTCTGGATGCAGAAGAGTCAGTGTAATGGGGGAAAGGCAGAGGTTTTTCAGGGTCAAGCCTAGCCCCAGGGTGAGACGTTCGATTTCATGCTGAAAAACGTAGGGGCCCAGACGCATGGCATGCATAAATGATTTGAAATGATTTGATTAAACATGCAGATTTCTCACATAGGGATTATTATTATTACTATTATTTTATTTTATTTCTGTAAACTCGTAAAGTGGGACCCAAGGGGTTCCCGTGTTGGAACCGGGTAGTGCTGGAACTTTTAATACAGATCAACATGAATGCTTCATAGAGCTTTAACACACAAGATCAAAGATTTAGCTTTTGTCCACAATTTAGGATTCATCTAATTAGGTAAGGCCTGTTTTAGGTACCTATGCGCACATCATTTTAATATTACATCATGTTGATCAATATGGTTTTATGGTAAAAAATGGAAACTGTTTGCTTCAGACACACAAGGATCTATGGTTTATGCACCTTTTGATTTGATATAGGAAGAACCAGGATCGGATTGGCTCTAAAGATCCTTTAATATTAGCTGGTAATGATAACACTTAGATTCAATACAGGGGTTTCAGGCTCAGATTGGCCGAGAGCGTGATTTCACCTGGGGTCACATCAGTTTTTATCATCTTTTAGATAGGATGAATTTTTCTGATGACAAAGACCCAGCCTGCCCTCTGATGCCCCTCAGTGGTACTCCTGGATTTGTAAGGTATGAAAGTCATGGATGATTGTCCATGGGAATGGTAAATGGAGAACCAAGTAAGGGGTTTTACAGGGTGGGTGAAGAGTAGACGGATTCGACCTTGGTTACTGAACAGGTTTAGCTTACCATAGTCTAATGTAATTTTAAAATAATGTGCGCATAGGTACCTAAAACAGGCCTTACCTAATTAGATGAATCCTAAATTGTGGACAAAAGCTAAATCTTTGATCTTGTGTGTTAAAGCTCTATGAAGCATTCATGTTGATCTGTATTAAAAGTTCCAGCACTACCCGGTTCCAACACGGGAACCCCTTGGGTCCCACTTTACGAGTTTACAGAAATGGTTCCTCTGTGCTTTGTTCACATTTTCATATGATGGGTCATCTTGTTTTGTCTTGATGCTGACGACGCCATCATCAAAAAAAAAAAAAAAAAAAAAAGAGAGGAATGTTATAAGAATTATTATTCTGAAGTCACTATGGCCTCACACCACTCGGACAGAGGAGGCCTGGAGACCTGATGTCTGTGTATAAGATCCACTGTTTTCTGATTGCAAGGCCAAATGCTGCAGCTGCTGAGGGATACTGATTGTTTACGATAGACTGTCTTTGTTTCGTCTCATGGGAAGGCCACGGTGCAGTATTAGGGGAAGCCCGAAAAGCGACACAGACAGAGACAGGGCAGACAGAGACTGCAGCGGAACCGAAGGGTGCGATTACTTTCCAACTATGTGAATCTCTGCTCTGTTTCTCAATAAAGGTGCTGGAACGTTATACCACCGTCTGGTCATTTAGTAAAGATGGGAACTCAGTTACTATTGTTTAATATTCCACCCAAAACTCCCATAACAACATCAAAGGCAAAACAGAAAAAAATAAGGTATAAACACAAAAGCATTGCATGCAAAACATGTTACAATACGAAAAGACAAGAAGAAAAAAAATGCTTCAAACTACCTACAGTACAGATGACCTATCTGCCGCCAAGTGTTGCTAGGTTTAGGGGGACATTGTTTTTCCCACATAGGCCCAGGTTGGGTTTAATAGCTTATTTCTCGTAAATGAAATGCATTGGAAAACTGTATTGTGTGTTTATTTGTATCACTTTTGATCATTTGCTAGCAATTTGTTCTGATCTGAAACATTTATGTTTGACAAAGAAGCAAACAACTGAAATCTGTACGGGGATAACTTTTTACAGTCCTGCATCACAGAGCTACAGGACTGAAGCGGTTCAGGTCTGATTCAATAACTTTGATACAAGATTTAAAGCTTCAACCTCTCACTGCAACAGGTTATACAGGGCTATGCAATAGGGTGTAAGAGTACATTCTAAATGATACAGAACTGTTTTCTTTTCTCTGTTTTGGATATGAATTAATAATCGTCTCAAAAAGAGAAAAAAAAAATCCTTGTTATGAACTATATTCTCAGTAGGCCCTATAGACAGAGGAAGACCTTGTGCAACCATAAGTTAAATACAAACTATAAAACATTTTAGTATTTTTAAAAACTAAACTAACAAACACCAAAGATAATCAAAAATATTTGTTTAAGGTAAAGGTATAATATGAATTTTAAATGCAAATATGACCATGGGGTTTGTGAAAAAGATTTTGGATCTGCCTCAGTGTAAATTATTAGATGTCATCTTTTTTTCTTCCTTTGGCTTTACATTTGGAGTGAGTTTTTCAATTCAATTGTACTTGCAGTTTTGTTTTCTCTCTTTTTGTTTACATTATAGTGTATTTGATGTACATATTTTTATGTATTTGTTTTTTGTGAAACACATTGGTTAGCTTCTGTGTTGTTTTTAAAGTGCTCTAGAAATAAAATGGTATGCTTTGAATGGTCTGCTAATTAATAAAATCATTCCAAAACAAGCAGAACACCCAGTGTGCTAGTAGGTGGATGGGTGAACAGATGGCTGAGTGGATGTATGTATAGACTGATTGAATGGATGAATGAGTCGATGGATGTTGTGCCATCAAGCCATGAGGAAAAATCAGACTGAGTTGCAAGCAAAGAGACTTTTACAGGCACCAAGGAACTGCCCCCCCTCAGCAAAGTGCCGTTGCTATGAAGCCAAGCTATACCAGACTTGTCTTCCTCTTTGCCTATGGACCCTCGAGGAGAGAGTCTACACTGGGGAGACCAGCCACCGACGCGGGTCGCATGGGGCTCAAAGACTGACAAGCATCTGCAGGGTCGAGATGAGCTAAGTAACGTCTGCTTTCTGTGAAACTAACATCATAATCAAATAAGTGGTGGTATGTCTAAGCAGTACAGGAGAAAGCTGACCTGGGAGCTGAGCCACTATTCAGCAGCAGTGCAGAGAGACCCCATGCTGCGACCGCCCTTCACAGGCGAGGAGACCCGCATGATGGACCCCGGAGCCGCCGCCTCACAGCTACGCATAGCCGCCTATAGCTGATCAGACAACCAGCTTTACCTTGGCGTAATTCACTGCAACTAGACGCCCGTTGCCACGACCAGAGACAACGGGAGAGGTTTGGCAGAGAAATACACAGGGAAAGTTTAGATGGGTTTACTTAATGTGTGTTCAAGGTATTCGAGCTAACAAGCATAGTTTTCAGTTAGCATTTTGAAACCAAGCTCTGCTGATGTGGTTTGAGTGTGTGTTCTACTTTCTTAACAAAGTTTATTTCCATTAGGGTTTTATACATTGATGGGATATTAATGTTTGTGTTTTCCAGTCCGCTCATTACAACCAAAATAGAGCTTATGGCCTTTTAAAATTAGCTCCGCATGTCCGCTAGCATAAAGCTATTCCCGTGTATAAGGTTCCCGTGTTATTATCATTCGTGCTTCCACGCAACGACAGTTCGTTTTAAACATAAGGTTTCTTTTCGTTTCGCTCTACCATCATTCAATAGTGTTATGCTCATTATTACCGCAATAATATGGAACATTAATGTCAATTTAATGGCGCTTTGTATAAATCTAGGATTAACCTATCTAGGGACCGATCGCTACAGCGACCCCTAGCTTCCCAGAGGAATAATCGCATTCATAAAATCAAGTGTCCTAAACTTACAGATTTTACTGAGCAGATCATTCTTTATAATGTTATTTTATCAAATAATGTTTTGTTTAACTGAGGATTTGCACTGTGAATGGGTTGAAACACATACGAAATGTTGTTCTAAATTAGTTAAACTAATTGAATCTCATTCCACATTCTTTAAGATGAACTTTGGTTCTTTAACTTAGATCTGCAGTGAACCAGGATTCACTGAATTAATTTTTCTTTGTTTCTTTGCGTGCACATAGTTCCTTAGCTTGTTTTTTTATCTTAATTTTGCTTAGTAGTTTAGTTAAGTTTCACTAGCCTCGTAGAGAGGATTTGTTGATTGAAATGAAACTTAATTCAGATAAATGCATTCTATAGTGATGTTCTCTGGATGTTAATTTTATTTCTGTTAATAAATTCTTGAACTTGAAGAAAAGTTGTCCCTCATTTATTCTATATGTGTGCAGAGTTTGCCGTTAAAAAACGCCAGTTCTCGAATCATCCTTTTCAACTATACTGATATCAGCTGTTGGACTCATATTCAGCGGACAATATCTAACATAACGAGTAATTTATTAAACATTATTTAACTTTAAACTGTGTGTAATAGCACAACATGGATGGATAGCTGGGAGGGTGGGTGGACTGACGGATGGCTGGACAAACAGTTGGAAGGGTTTAGGACAAAATTACAGAAGTTTGAATAGGTAGGTAGATGTATGGCTGGAGGGTGGATGAGTGGCTTGCGAAGAAGCTAGAACTCAACTAAATAAAGTGAAGTCAGTAAAAGTTCAGTGAACAGCCAGCACAAACACACCTCAGTCTCTGACACATACTTATACAACGAACATCTATTATAAGTGACTTTTATAAAGCTTATAAAAAACTAATCATCCTCGTGTGTTGCATCTGTTTCAAGTAATACAACAGAAAAAGACACGACAAAGCTATTCTGCCCAGAAAATAGTCCAATATGAGATCGTTACAGCCTCTCCAGGTTATATTCAGTCTGTCTCCGGGGAACTGACTGATAAATGGAGACAGTCTTAGAAGGAATCATAAAATGAACGAAATGAGGTTTTAAAAAAAATTCAATTTCGACCTCCAACCAGTGAAGACTTTATAGCTAAACCAAGACAACCCTGAAAGCACAGATGTTGGTTTATCTCTGGAAAAAGTGAAGCTAACGGAGACAAACTAATCAGCTTACGGCTCTCTCTAAACCTTCCTCTCCCGTTTCTCTCCTTTTTGTGAGCTGCACTTAATAAATCACCTAAAAAACACTGATATCATGGAGGGAAAGAAAAGATGAAAGCCTGAAGAGCTTTCAACAGGGAGGTCTAGTGTTTTTTTGTTGTTTTTTTTTCGGAGAAAAAAATCCTGTGTGCAAGGATCATTAAAAACCTCCTCCATTCACAACAGCCTGTCTTTCATTAACTCACGTCACTCTTTGGTTCAGGAGCAAATTCATATTAAGTGCCAACCAGTATCAATTATTTCTACCAACAATAACGATCTTACATAACTCCCATTTTGGTTACATATACACAAACATTAGCCTCTCTGGTAATAGAGCTGTGTAAAGAGGCTTTAAAAAAAATCATATTACACTGCAGTTGCACAGCCACCATGTGCCATTAGGACAGCTCTTAAGTCTTTTTTTAACATTTTAAAAGCATAGAGTTTATTAAGAGGGATCTTTGAGAACTAATCTTTATCCTTCAAGGTCTAAGGCCTTTTGGGCAAATTTCCGGCTAGACTTTTTTTTTATTTAACTGTGATGCTATAACACCGACTTAAAAGTTTCAGTCATCCTTTTTTTTCATGGATAAGCTGAATTTTCATAATATAAAAACTATGGAGTGCTCAGGGAAATTTTATAAAAGATATAGAACCAGAAATACACAGAATTTATCCGTTCAAAGTTATATTGATAAACACACGTCAAACATCAATGAACAAGCTGAAAAACAGCTGGAATGTGATCTACATGGTTTATTTGAACAACGTACAATTATTTTCATTTGTAGCATATCTACAAATATATTTATTCTCCAAAAGACAAAAAAAAGCACAAGTCTCTATCTAATGCTGATGGTAGTCAGAACAATCGTTCCTAACAGCTTTCAGGCACAGGGGGACATCACAAAATGCTTTTCCAGGGTGTGGACTGCTGCTTCTTGTGATTGGTCAAACAGAGCACACACTTCCTCCTCCCATAGGAAGCTTCCTTGCTGGGATCATCCTGTGGAGTACAGGGCACTGGCAAATGTCCCCCTGGTGCTTTGGGCATACCTCTGGCACATCACTATTAAAAATGAGGAGGAAAAAAGTTATCTTGTGCAACTTGCAGTATTTACAGCAACTTCACGTGTAAAATCCATACAAGATTTTACACAGGTCAGTCAAACTAATAATACTTATAATACTATTATAGGCACCATAGCTCTTTTAGGCCGAATGTGTATAAAAGAAAGCAACAAAGAAACTCCAAGTAAAACCTAAAAAAACATAATCCAAAGAAAAACTACGCCTAGAAATGAGAGTTTTATGTGGTCCATCCACAGAACATTGTATTTATGTGCACAATGCTTGGATAAACTCTGTCAGAGGGAAACCAATCTTTCTCTAATAGATAAAATGGAAACACAAGAGCATAATGCATCACTGTTTTACCCAGATTTACTGTGAATTTATATATTTTACTTTGTTATTCATTGTATATAACAATTAGGTTACTTACTCTTCAACTGGATCCAGACGCTCAAGGTAATCCAGCTCCTCGTCTCTGTAGGACCGGTGCGTCGTCTTCTGCTTCCAGATGCCCCTGTATCAGCTGACCCCAGGAGCTGTGATGTCATTTCCAGTTCAGCAAATACTTTGTGCAGATTGTGATACATTTACTGAATAGATTTATTTGACTTCACCAATTACACACAATAAACCTTCATAAAGTGGCATTGTTTTTGCCCATTTGATCTCATTTATAGCCTTTTATAGTCTTACAAATTTATGTTAGCGTGTCCAGTCAAAGCAAGCTGATCTCTTGTCGTGTAATACTCTTTGGTATGCGCATTCTGCACTCTGATTGGAGAACCATGCGTTGCATCACCAAGATGCATGCTACCATCGGACACCGATTTTCACCCGCTCGCTACACGGGAGAGGGACAGCAAACAACTTTTTCTTTCTACGTCGAAAGTATTCCGAAGGCACCGTTTATATGGGTTCAAAATCAAATAATGCAAACATGACGTGCGTTTTTTTGCACCAAGCTTTATTCAAAGTAGAAATTCTCTGGCATTAGCAGAGTTGTTGAATTTCCACAAAATAACCACAGAAACGTTTTACTTGCTGAAACAAACAGTAACAAACACGGAGGTGTGTTGTTTCTGATTGTTCTGCGAGCACAGAATGAACCCGCAGCAGGTTCTGAGATGGTTGAGAACTCCTGCTGTTGCTGTTTAGAGAGCGGGAGGAAATTACGATCATCCCAAAATGTTCTGTGCTGCACAGCGCTGCGGCCCCATCCTCCACATCCATAAGTTCAGAAGTTCATGAGTTATTTGGGAACAAGTCTTTAAATGGACGCTGATCGGATCAATCAGAATACAGTTTCATTCTGGAGGTAATAATTTGTTGATTTAGCTTTAAGTTTTAATTTGCTGACAAAGTCTGAGTAAAGGTATTGTATGAGAGAGAGGAGCAGGGCTCTGAACTAATGTAGGACAAGAAAAATATGTAGGACAAATGTAGCATGTATCTTTACATAAAACGCAGCTTGTGCTGAAACAGTCTGAAATAGGCTGGAGGTTTATTTGATTGTCAGGAGTCGTGTTTTTGGTCTGGTTTCATTGTTATGCCCAATGATTTCCCCTTGGTGCTCTAGAACAGGGGTGAGGATCAACCAAACTGCATTTGACCCCCCGCCAGTTTTACAGCTTCCCTTTTGTTGTGTTAAATCACTCTTCATATAGACAACACTGACTACTAAATGTCCGACTAACAATCTAGTCAACATAATCTTTATTTTAAGCAAAATTATTTATTACGTAATATTTTAACAGAACACCTACGTATCAACTTGTTTTATGTGAGCTCATTAGCTCTGTGAGTCCTTTTTTCCTAAATAGTGTGACATTTTGATGAAAATAAAACAGTTTATTTTTGTCCAATTCATTGATTAATCGTGAAAATAATCCACCGATTAATCAGTTAAAGTAATCGTTAGTTGCAGCACTAGCGAAAAGGCTAAGATGTTCTGTTTTGAATGCAAAAAAAAAAAAAAAAGTATGTTGATACCTTTTATGGATCAAAAGATACCCGTAAAAATGTACAACATACTCTGTGAGGTCGTGTATCTAATTGCTCCCTAAATGTAAAATTGGTTCTGTCAATCTTGCCAACAACATGTGACGGGAATCAAGTGTTTGTGAGAGCTGGAAATTTCAAGAATCAAGAGTCTTTATTGTCATCATGTAACCATAATAAAATTTTGTTGAGGCACCGGCATAAAATTCACACATAAACACAAAGACACAAATTAAAGTCATCCATGGAATGAGTATTCATAGAGAAGACCCACAAAAAGCAAAAAACACAATATGAAAGGAACAAAAGCTCAATTTAAAGTTAAGCTGTACAGCAGAAGAGAACGACTTATCAGAAGGGGGAAAGAGTGTGCAATTATTAATATATAATGAGGCCTATTCTGATAAAAAAAAAATAACATTTTCAACTTAAATGAACCAAACAACGCTTCTTGAGAAGCTACAAAGTGTGAAAATAGTCCGAATGTCAAAAAAGACAGAATGACTCCACACGGCTGTGGAGAAATTTAGTCTCATTCTGCGTGGAAGTATAATTTTATTTCAGCCAGATTGGAGGTTTTTTTGGCATGAATGGCATGCCAAAAATGATTCTTTTTTATGCCAGATTGCAACAGGATGCACACTTTCCAAAAAGTTCCACTTTTGTCTCATCGGTCCGTAGAATATTTTCCCAAAAGTCTTGCCGATCATCAAGGTGATTTTTGGGAAATGTTGGTGATCTTTTGGTCAGCAGTGGTTTTTGCCTTAGAATTCCTTCTTTGGAGGACCATTTTTTCCAAGTCTCTTTGTCTCATTGTGAACTTTGACCTTAACTGTGGCTAGTGAGGCTTGCAATGCTTTAGATGCTGTTCTGGTTTTATTAATGACATCCTGGATAACATGTTGAGACTGCACTTTGTTAGATGGGCCATTCCTGGGTAGGTTCTCCTCTGTGCCGTGTTTTCTGGATCCATGGATAGTGGCCCTCTTTGAGTTTGTGTACTACTAAAATCTTAGGAATGGCAAGCCTTTCAATTTGTTACCCATCTGTTTTTCAATTGCTCTAAATCATGGCATGATGTATTCTTCTTGAGATCTTTTAGCCTACTTAATGTTGTCAGACAGCTTTTACATAAAGGATTTCCTACTTCTATCCTCAGGCCTGAGTGTGGCTTGTGAATTTGACTCCAAAAATGTGGTTAATCACTGTTACCTCAATGAAGGACACAGTTATACCATCACATTGGACCAGGATGGTTTGAAAAGCTTTTTTAGTTTTTTGCTTGATCTGACACATTTAAGTTTGCTAAAAATGCAAAAACAAGAAAAAATCTTGTAGGAGGAAAATACTTTTTTTCCAGCTCTTTATCTCCTTTAACCTGACAATGTCTTGGATTTCTGCATTTTCCTCTTAAACCTGCTACCTTCATGGCCCATCTTGGATAAACAGAAGGACATGCATGGCTAGGAGGACTGGATCTTTGACGAACACCCAAATTTATACCACAGGAGAAGAAGAAATCATTGAATAACATGGGCACTCTGCTCAACTTAAAGTAAATTATAACTGCAGAAATGCTTTCACGACATTCATTTGTTGGGGATGCAGAAATAAACGTTTGCCGAAATGAATTATGTAAAACATTTGCAGCATACAATTATTATATGCAGCTCTAAAAACAAATTTCTTTCAAACCCTTTTTCTCCCCACACATCTTCTCCAGGGTTTCATTTTTGCTGGTATATCTGAGACGCAGTCGTTCACTTCCAGATGTGTACAGTACAACCGCAGCTTTCTGATATACATCTGTGCTCATTCAGCCATGATCGATTTGTTTACAACCTTTGGGCCACAGCCAGTAAGAACGGCAAATCAGCCACATGAGGGGAATATCTTCACCGAGCACACATGGGGATCCTGCAGATAAAGATATATTCACCTCATCTAAGATTAAGAGCAACTGCGTTGTCTGTCTGTCACTAATATAACAAATACGGAGTTTCGGTTTTGTAATTACATGCAGACGAGCCGAGGAGGAGTTAGCTTTCTCTACTGTTCTCTCTGAACAGCTGGACGCTGTCTAGCACCCATCTCGCATGAGCTGAAACGGAGAAAGTTGCTTCACTGGAGATCTCACAAATCCATGCTCTGTCAGAGCCCTACATCCGGAAGCTGCGATCGCTGTCTTTTAATGTCACACTGCAACATGCAGAGCCTAATCGAAACAAGATATTGCAAAACAAACTTGTTTTCTCGACTGCTATAACGCAAAGGTGCTGGTGCCTCTCTTGTCACCGTCTCGGGGGAAATAAAGGACAACGTGATGAATTCCAACAGCAGAGACATTGAGAGATAAAGAAAAAAAAAATGAGGTTATGGTTACAGCTAATCAAGCAGCTGCTGAAGCATGAGGGATAAATTTGGTTTGGAATAACATCAGAGAGAAATCAAACACAAATACACATGTACAGACACTAATTACTGAATCAATAAGGCAAATATGTTTCAGACATAAATGTTAAAACCTTTAAGGTATAAAACAAAAACAGAATCAACCTTTTGATTTTTTTTTTCCAAAGGAGATGAGCAATTTTCAGAGACATTTTCTAGCACAGAAAGTCTTTAGAGCCATCCATCAGACATTCTCCCCATTACCATACATAGATGATGGTGTACCGTATGCAACTGCAGCGCACCACTTCTAACTGTTGTAAACAGAACAATTTCTTGATTAAAAACAAGAACGTGCCAAATGGAAGCGTGGTGGCGTATTGGAAACGGAGAACAGGAAGATGTAAGCACTCATAGTTTCCTCTAAGGTGCACCATGCAGGAAATGTTGGTGGGGGGGGATTTGTAAAAGTAAAAAGGTGAATATTACTGATCCTAATACCGATGAAGCATTTATCAAAGCACATATTATATTTATTCAAGAAAGTCTTAGGGCAGAAGAGGAACATGAAAATTCAAAATATTAGGTTATGCAAATTCCTTTTACAGTTTGTTCAAAAATAGTAGGAGAAGAGGAGTGATAACCCTAATATCAAACACATCGCATTTTGATATGCTGGACGAGTGCTGTGATAAGGAGGGCAGATATGTGATTGTTAAAGGGAGGATTGACAAAAGTATGGTCTCCTTGATTAATGTGTATGCCCCTACAGAGGAAGATAAAAAATTGTTTCAACTACTATTTGATAAAATCTCTAGCTTAAGGCAGGGAATGTTGATTTGTGGAGGCGACTGGAACACAGTTTTAAATTATCGTAAAGACAAGTGCTAAAAAAACAACTGCATAAAATCAAACGCTCTTAATTCACCTATGAAGGAGAGAGGCCTTTGTGATGTCTGGCGACAACTGCATTGTCTGGAGAAAGAGTATACACATTACTCAGCAGCTCATAAGGTCCACTCCAGGACTAACTTTTTCCTGATTACTTCCAAGGACACACATCGAGTAATAGACTGTGGAATAGGATTAGCGGATGTATCCGACCATAATGCTATATATCTAGCTGTTAATCTACATAAAGTAACATTATGGAAATTTAATATTGGTATTCTGAAAAATGATGCAGAAATTTAAATGAAATTGATGTAAATTTGGTTAAATTTAAAAAGAAATTCAAGATTGTATTATTAACAATAAAGGTGATCAGATAAAAACCAACCATTATTTGGGATAGTATCAAAGCAGTTATGAGAGGAAACTTGATACCAAGAACTGCTTATATTAAAAGGATAAATAGGCTAACACAAACAAAACTAGAATAGCAATTGAGGAATTTAGAAAAACAGACAAAATCAAATAATCCATTGGAAATGGATTGCATTTAAAAATTTGTCCAATATATAACTTTTGTTTTTACTATTTTTTGTAGAACCCCACAGAATGTGTTCTGTTGGATGTTCTTCTCAAATTGTTGCAAAAACATAAAGAGTAACAAAAAAAACATGGACTAACAATGTGGTGAAAGTGGAGACTTTCAGCTTCTTCCATTCACTGTTCATATGATTTACACCATCACTCCATAGATCGACAATATTAAATATTCTGGTAAAACAATTGTTTGAATGAATGGTACTGCTGATGCCTGGGCGTATTGCAGTAACTGTACAGAAGTCAAAGTGTTCATCTGATTGCTACAAGCTTTAACATTGTTTTATCATATTTTTTGAGTAATGTCGCTCGGTGGTGAATTACAACAAGCACAGAGTGCTTTTAAGTACCTAGGACAAGTCCCAGTTTTCTAAGTGTCCAATCTGATGCAATGAGACAACATTTCTTCTGACTCCATCTTCTTCAGTGTAGCAGGTTTTTGCTTGATGAATTCACACATAACCTTGCTTCCTGTTGTCTTGGGTGGAAATTGCACTATGCTTGGATGCTAAAGTTAGGTTTGAAATAAGTAATGACTTCACTCTCTGGTAACTTTGGGCAGCTTTCTCATCTACATTGTTACATTTTTCCCTGAATCCAATCTGAAAACGTGTAAAATGGATATAATGGCGGTTATTTTCTTTATCAACCAAAGTATATTTATACAGCACTTTTCAACAGTCCATACGGGGCACAAAGTGGTTTACGAGCTAAAATACAAACAAAAAGATGCTGAGACAAAATAGGTGAAATATAAAAAATGTATATGGAAATAACAGGAAGAGATAAAAACAAAAAAGTGCTCAAGAGCAGAATTGAAAACTATTTTAAGAGCTACGTAGAAAAAAAATAACACCACAAAATAAACAAAAGAAAACATTATCCACAGTTGAACAGCTAGGAGCGAAAGGCCTGTCTGAACAGATGTGTTTTGGCTGTGATTTAAAGACTCCTAGCTCAGTAATGGATCGTAGCTCTGCAGGTAAACCGTTCCACAATGATCACTCCGTCTGGAAGTGTTTAAAGGAGAAGTCCGGTCAACAAGGAAAAATCAGTGGATCATTACCTATACCTAAAATTAATACGTTTGTGGTGATTTAATGAATTTAGCGTTAATCAGGAAAAAAAAATAAAAGCACAAATTGTCGTCTCGATCACTGAGTCTGGGGGCGGCCATTATTGCCCAAATATCGGTAATAATGGCCGCCTGACATCACATCCTGTGACGTCTCTGTGTGGTGAGGCACTGCGCTTTACAAGCTAATTCAATAGGAATTGTTGTACACAGCTGCGATCAACAACAATTATTGAAGATCGCAGTTCGATGTTCTAATACATCGGGTAAAAGTGAAAAAAAAAATTAGTTTTTTCGCCTTTCCGATTGGTGATCCACCACGGGTTCGTCATTGGATTGCCAACTTGAAAAGGGAGGATTTGCCATCATGCTTCTGGCCAGAGAAAAAACACGTCATCTGTAGCCAACATTTCGAAGAAGAATGTCTTCAAGATGACATGAGAGCGAGAATTTTCGGTAGGTTTTTCTTTTTTATAATGTAGAATTTGCCGGGACATTTGTTTACCCGACCAGAGTGGCGGAGTGATATGACACATTTGAAAAGAATGCTCACTGTTGTGAAGCCCAATTATTTTATGCGACTTTGGTCTTCTTTTTTCTAAAGTCGCTTGTAAATTTCATGAGTTGCGGGTTGCAGGGGTTTTTTGGGCTTGTTTCTGAAAGTGAAGTCGCTTGTTTGGGCTCTAAACTAAGTGACACCGAAATATCACTCCGCCTCATAACGCACTGGAGCTCATCCTGACAGGAGCAGAGTAAAGGCAGAAGGAGCCGCTCTGCCCGTATTTTCTGCAGTTCACGGCTGCAATAACTGATGATAACTGCTGAAAATAGATTAGGTGTGCAGATCACCATTTTGAGCAGAGATTGGTTCTAAAGATGAGCTTTTACTCCCCGATAATATTGCAGAACCCAACCCATAAACCGTACTTTAATGCTAATTTGTTGTCTTTTTATGTCTCCAAAATGTAAAATCAGTATTACTTTAAACTGAAATGCTTAATACCATGTCTATCTTTGTTTAAGAGGTAAAAAACAATAGTTCGGCATGAAAATGGATATTTATTTACGAGGGGACATATAGGGCATTGGGACTTGCTCAACAGCCGATCCCGCAACCTGACGTCACAAACTGGGAGGTGGCAGTACTGTTCTTGACCAACATGGATGCCTCCACTAAAGCCCATTCAAATGAAAATTACTCTTAATTAAAAAAACTTATGATTTATTGAAAAGTATGTAATAATTCTATATTTAAAGTACGTTCAGCAGTTTGAATACTGATTTTGACCAGACTTTTCCTTCAAGAGAAATTGAGGAGCTGCATTTTGGACCAGTTGAAGCTTATGGAGAATGGACTGGCTGATTCCTGCAAACAAAGCAGTACAATAGTCCAGCCTTGAACTAATGAATGCATGCATTCCCTTTTCCAGATCAGCCCGGGATAGAAATGGTTTAACTTTTGATATGAGTCTTAGCTGAACAAAGCCTGCTCTGACCACTGAGTTAACCTGTTTGTTAAACCACAGAGTGGCGTTATGTTGGTATAAGTGGGAACATTTCTTGGACCCAGCTGATATCACTTTGACTCATCTTAAGGGCGTATTTTATATTTATTGTAGGTTTTCTGCAGCTAAAACTCCCACTGATGATTGACATTTGTTTTCTTTTTTTCTTCTTTTTTTTTTTGGTTAAGTAAAAGTACACATTTAGCAACTAATGGTTCTGGTTTTTAGCCGAATAAAAAGGACTGTCCTGCTGTGAGTCAGTTTAAATCACGCATGGGTGTAAACAGACTCATCCTGTGTTTATTTCCTTGATGTTTCCTAATGAGGATGCAGCTGTGACTCAAGATGCCGCAGACAGAATTTGAGGGGAGGGAGCAGGGCTGGCTTTACATAGACAATGTGCTGTGTGCATTATGGATGAGGAATACCAGGATTTTTCTCTTTCTGGGTAACAGATTATGGGATGCACACCAGCTGGGTGCGCAGCAGAGAAGCGATAATTCGCAAAACACACAGATGAGAGATTTAATGAGTGTCATATTAGGATTGCTACTGTTTAGTTACAAGTTTCAAGGAAGTGCTTAACTTTCACTTTACTAACGAAGCACCAAAATGTTGTTAGTTTGTAATTATTTTTGTTTAGGATATTAAACATTGCATTGCAAAAGTATTCACCCACCTTTGCTTTTGACATGTTTTGTTCCATTTCAACTTGTAACATGTTTTCTAATCATGTTTTATGTTATGGATTTGCGCAGAAATAGCAGGGTTTCCGCTACATGTATTTGATCGTTACCAAACAGCTTGAATCACTTATTCACCTCTTTCAATGAGTGTGCCTGTGATTACTATGTTTTTGGTAAAATTAGATGTACATGGTGGTGATTCAGGCAACGTATAAAACTTCATACATTATTTCATAAAGTAATGCTAACATACATTGCATTTCAATGACAGTTTAGTGACAGGGCAGGCGATATGGCTTAAAAATATTATCTCCGGTTTTGGTATACCAAATGCGATTAATTGATTTATTTCCCCAATTTATTAAAACAATTATTTGAAAAACCTGCTTTTATGTCAAACATTTGGTCTTGGAGTTGACCTGAGTTCAAAGTCCATCTAAATACAAGCTGTGAAACATGCTTGTAAAACAAGATGGCGGCCCAGCAAATGTAAACAATGAAACTATGTGTTGCGCAATGAGGTAAGAAGAGGCTTCACTTCAAACTAACTTGAAAAATAAGTAAATGAGTGAATTAAAGTACCTTATCTTATGATAAAAAGCTTCCTACAATATTTTAACAATATATTTTCCTAAACATATATTCAGCATTGCATGATTTGAATTAATCGATTAAATTGAGCCCAGCCCTAAATTCTGGTACAACTAGTTACCTTCAAAAGTCCCATAATTAGTGAAATTAAGTCTACCAGTGTATATTTTTTTGAAAGGCTCCTGAGGCTGCAGCACCACAAAGACCAAGAGCTCTTGAGACATACAAGTCAGGGTAAGGTTATTGAACAATATCCTAATAGTTGATGTTCCCCTGGAGCACCATCAAATCCATCATTTTCAAATGAAAAGCACATGGTACCACAACAAACCTGCCAAGAGAGGGCTGCCCATCAGAACTCCCAGACCGGGCCACGAGGGCAATAATCAGAGAGGCAGCACAGAGACCAAAGGTAACCCTGGAGGAGCTGCAGAGCTCCACAGCAGGGACTGGAGGATCAGTCCATAGGACCACAATAAGCTGTACACGCCATAGAGCTGGCTTTATGGACGAGTGGTGCTAAAAATAAGAAGGAGGAGTGTTTTGAGTTTGCCAAAAGGCACTCCCTATATGTATGGAGAAAGGTGCTCTGGTCTGATTTGACTAAAACTGAAATTTTCTCCTACCAAGGAAAAACGCTTTCCGGCTTAAACCAAACACATCCCATCACCCCAAGAACACCGTCCCCACAGTGAAACAAGACGGTGTGGGAATGCTTTTCAGCAGGAGCGATGGTGCTAAATACACACCGTACCTTTTTATCTCTAGAGCACTTTAAAAACAACACAGAAGCTGACCAAAGTGCTGCGCAAAACACATATGTACAAATATATATATATATACATGAAACACACTATAAAGTAAACAGAAAGAAAACAAAACAAGGACAATTGAAACACAGATAAAAATTCACTCTGGGTTAAAAGCCAGTGAGAAAAAGTGTGGGATTTATGCACGCTGAAGTTATTTTGTCCAATTTGTGAATGGAAAAATATACTCTTTAAAGTGGCAGACATGGTCTGTAAACGAAATGGAGCAGACTCTCAAAACATCCATTTTAATCCCAGGTAGTGAGGCAACAAAACATACAAAAACAAAGACTTTTGCAAGGCACTAAATCCTTACTTTGTCTATACCCGCTTGTTCCCTTACGGTCATCGGGGTCTGGTGCATGTCTGCAGAGGTCAATGGGTGACAGGTGGTTCATGGCCAGGGCCCGGCCAGCATGCAAGAAGATATGAGACATGCAGGCGCACACTCGTACTGAAAGGAAATAATCTGCAACTGATCAACTTTTGGAGCAGACCGGAGAACCTGGAGAACAGCACGCATGCTCTGGGAGAACATGGAAACCCAAGCTTCAGTGCTAACAGCTGCATGACAAAGGGACACCTGCCTGTCCTTCAAACAAGGTGTGGACAAAGTCTACAAATCAAGGCCTGGTAGCGCCTCCTCCTGGTGAGGAAACTCTGGGCCTTTTTACATCTATTCACCTTAAACATTTCCTCCTAGTTCAGCCAGTTCACCGTCAAACAAAGCAAAACTCATCACATAATTAAGAAGGCCGGTAAAACAACCAACTCTGGGCTGTACAACTCCACATCTCCTTTCAGCTGCTATAATTAGTCTGACGCTAAAAAAGTCACACTGGCCCGGAAAAACAGCCATGAGAAATCTTTTGTTCTTTCCGTCATAACAACCCCAATGCATTACCAGATGTTCTGTTACTATTTCTGTTTACCGGCTTTTATGTTTTAAAACGTCTTTAATGCTTAAATCTCGAGCCTATTGATGAAATGTTGCTATCATTAAAGTCCCCGTCTATCTATCCCGCCTTCTTTCAGATTAAGAAAGGAAACTTACTGCTTATCCATTTGGCGTTTGGGTCATGAACCTTGAATTCTTTTCGAAAGAGGTCTCCAACCGTAACCTTGCCTTTCAGAGCCAGACGGTCATCTTCACCTGTAAAGGAAATGATAATTTTAGTACAGGTAGGCAGAAGAGTAATGCAGTGTAATACAAAAAAAAAAGGTGGAATGGAGTAAAATGTTGGATTAGCAATTGAACTTCTCCCAACAGGTGTTGCCAACATGGACAACAATATGGTGCTCAGGCTTCATCCACTAAAGGCGGATTTGTCATGATTTGAGTTTTTGTTATAGTTTATGTTGGTCTTTTTAATTAGTTCACTCTACTGTCTTTAGTATTAGCTCTGGTTTTTATTATTTGCTTATGTCCTGTTTGGTCTTTATGGTGATTTTGGTTCTGGATTAGTTTAAGTTCTGTTTTGGTTTAGTGATTCTTTTATGTAATCAATTCTGTCTTAGGTTTAGGTTCTGTACTAGTTTTGGTTAATGGAATAGTTTGGGTTTTAATGTGGTTTGATTTTGTACTTTTCATCTGGCCTGCTCTAATCACTTCTGTCACCAGCCTTTATTCAGTTCACCTGCCAGCATTCTTTTGTCTTGCTCTCACTCCCCTTCACCAGTCACCATCCAATCAGCTTCAGTTTAGTTGCAGCCATTTTGTCTCCCCCGATCAGCTCCACCCATTCTTGTAATTAATTTAATTCTGTTCACCTGCTCACTCCCCTACTTATATCTGCCTCTGTCTCCTGCACTCTGCCAGATCATTGTCTAACTAGCCTTTGGTGAGTTTTGTCCAGCATCCGTCTGTAGATTTAACCCAACTGCCTTTTTTGACATCTGAGCCAGCCTGATATCTGATCCTGATTTTCCTGCTCTGTTTCTGATTTTCTGCCTGTTTTTGGACTGCCTCTCTGTGTACCGGTTTTTGGACTGTAATTCTGACCACTGAGTTTTGCCTGCCCCTGTATTGTTTAAGTTTGCCTCTATTAAACCTGCTTTTTCATTCACCCTGCTTGTTCGGCCTGAATACTGGGTCCATCCGTCTCTCGTTCGTGACAGGATTCCCTGATCCACCATCCAGCTAAGACAAAAATGAAAAAAAAAAAAAACACAACAGCAGTGTAGAAAAAGCCCCGTAAATGATATATGTAGGGATTCCTGCATTTCACACCACAATAATGCTGTTTTATATTAAAGGGACTTCATGAATACACCTAAAAAAGAATTTGAAACTTTATTACATGAATAGAGTCCAAAGATATAGATGCTTACTAGGATAGATCGTCTTTTTTTTAGGACGCATTGTCCGACGAGCCTGCTTCACAATCACAGGTAAGTTTTTAAATTCTTACATACTTTTTTCACACCGCCGTCGTTCACACGACAAGTCATGTTCTCTCTTTCCCTTTTGGTCTGTTTTTGCATTTGCAAGAACATAATGGATTTAATAAAATCGAAAAAACGGATCAGTACATTGTTTTATGTGGTGTAGTAACACTGGGAGTATTTTAGATTTTAAATGGCATCAAATCAGTCGTGATTCTAATCTTCTTTTTTGTGTTTATGCTCCCAGTTTTACAAAATCTACACAAGTACCTCCAAAACCATTCACACTGACATTGTTTAATGTCTGCCTAGAGCATTAAATAATAAATAACTAAAAGCTGCGTTTTATGTTCTTATGATGGATATTTAAAACCACGAACTAATTTAAAGTCCCTGTTTTACTTTTAGCACTGCTGTGTGACCGATTCGCGTCGTTTTTGTACCATAAATACAGCAGAATCAGCGGAATAAAGGATAACAAGAATAGCAACAGCTTTATTAAATGTCTGAATTAAATTCAAGAGTGTTAGGCTTGGGTGCTAAAAGTTGTCTGTGGTAGTTTAGTTAAAAGGCTTTTTGAAGCAGAAAAGTTGAAACAAAAATGACGAAGAAAAGACCACAGATTTAGCAATAATCCTCTTTTGCTCCCGACGACAAAAAGCTGAGAATCTATAACGTCTTTCCGTCAGATTTTCACCTCAAACTGCTTCTTAACAACTTTCTCCCCACAGGCTGTTCACCTCTCAAAGAAGAAAAGCCTTATATGAGACGGAGGGGAAAAAAAGAACCACACAAGAGCATCATAACAAAGGCATCATCATAACTCCCTCAGGCTTTTGATAAAACTAGGATGGGTTCTATTTGTCAGCACAGACACACATATTTACCACAGATGCCTCCCGCAATTTATTTCAGCTTAATTTCATCCATCGATGCTCATCATATCATCTCTGGCTCCATAAAATCACTCATTGCAGAGCGAAGTGGGAAGGCAAAAAACTAGGGGCTTGAAAAAGAAAAAGAAGGACTACCACAAATGTGTTTCTCCTAAAATTCTGGTTTCATTAAAAACTTCTGTGCAGATCGAATCACAGTAGGTATACTGGAAATTGTTTAATCTGACTGCAATATTGTTTATTTCATTTTCTTTAGAAAACAACACCACCTGAAACAGACGAGACATGTTTTTCATATCCTCACCAGACTTGTGGGCAACCCCCAGTATATGTGTTCTGTGTCTTGATAATTGAAAATGTCAATAATTTGCCACCATTTCAATGCTTCCTGCAACATTATTTAAATCCAGGACTCTTTTTTTTGTTGAAAACTATTGTGATTTTTAATATTAGGCTGGTCTGGGTGGAGCGTTGGAACCCATCATTTGATATTCCTTTTGTTTTCTATAGGGAAATTATTTCTACAAGCAAATTTTCATGATATAAATTATGTGTTAAACGAAATTCATTCGTCTTGTTACATTTCTTAAATCAGTTAATGTAAGCAATATTCATTTCCAGCCAGTATATATTAATTACCCTTATTTTTAATTACCCTTACTTGCTTAAGTTACAGGGTGGTCAAAAAGTGATATTTGCGTAAGTAAAACATGTGGGTTGAAAACTAATGATATAAAGGCAATAACATTAACCTACTTTTGACAATTAGGCTTACACAAAGAATGAGGACTTGAAGTTAATATACTGACTCGTGTATAATTAATGTAAGCTTAAGTAAAATTTACTTTACTCTTGTTTGCCAAAAGATATCCTGGATTCTGAAAAATCATTTGGTCAAAGTGCTGCAGCGTTTCATTTACATATAAACCCCAAACTATGAAACACTGACTTTAAAATGACACAGCAATGCAATCTGCAAACTTTGGAATTTTAAAGTTAAATAGTAACTGTTAGGGAATTAGCCCCTCACTAATAAGTGCTGTATTTATGTATTTTCTATGTTCTATACTTAATTCTTAAATGTAGTATTGTGGGTAGGGTTGTGGTGATCAGTTTACTAGTTTAACTTTTATTTTGTTCTCACCGCTCTCTCCTTTCCTTTGACGTCAGTCAAAAGGTAATGAGAAAGCTAGTAGATGTTAGCACCATAGTCTTTTGAAACCAACTTGTTTAAACGTGGCTGTCCAAATTCTCAGCTATCCGGGTCATCGCAACAGCAAACTGGCTCAAATCGGAGGCAACCGGACTTTGGATCAGTTCTTTCTGAAAATGTTTCGACACCTATCCGGGAGTCTTCATCCGTTCTAGAATCTTGTATGTTCTACAGCTCTCCGGATTAAGGAACACGGTTTAAAGACAGAAAACATCCAGGCCTGGCCACTACTGGGAGAATGAAACAAAAGGTGAACTTTTGGGTCAGATCCAAAAGGTTCCAAAAGATTTTAGGGAAAGTATGCATTACAGAAACTTCCTCGTAGGAACAATGAAACATGGTGATGGCAGCATCGTGCAGTAGGGTTACTACTCTATCTGTTAAACGTGATGTTATCGGTGTAGTTTAAATAATGAACAGTTCAAAATAACACAGCTTAAGTGTCTGCTAAACTGCTGAAGATGGAGAGATTTAATTTTTCAGCCACATAGGCAGTCTAAGCAGAATGAGAAACGTATCCAGATTTTAGACCTACATCTCAAAATGTCCTCAAAATCTGATAGATGTGGAGAAGTTTTGCTAGCCACACTGGGTTAATATAAATTCTAAAGGGAAAATGTGGGACAGACTCCTGTCAAAGAACAATAAACTCTAAAATTCAATCTACAGGTGCTTCAACAGTCTGCACACTTATGCAACCAGGTTATTTTACCTTTTAGCCTCGAAAGATCTTTCTTTTCCTGTGGTATTATAGGACTTTCTATGAAACATCCCCTCCCTTTTTAATCTAAAAAGGTGTTTCCTTTTCAGTGTGACTGCACGTCATCCTTTCTCTCTTTCACTGAGGAGCACGCTGTCAATCAGAAAACCAAAGTGCCAGCAAACATATGACCTAGATGTGACGAGAAGAGAGTATATAGAAGTTGCAGATTGTCAGAGGAGGAGGAGGCGGCGTTCAAAAGTCTGAATGTGTGTGTCGAATGTGTGTGTACTTGTACTTGCAGCTAAGGCAGAACATTTTTTGCACATTTTACTAGTAAAGTGAGGATGGGTGAGGGTCAAGGTAAGGCCTAAGAAAGGCTTGACAATTAACCACTATTGAGAATTTCTCTAATGGGTAAACCTTACATACACAAGCATACTCTCACAAACACAGGTGCTTGTATCCAGGTGCTTACAGACTCACTTCTATACAGAAAACCCCTATTATTAGCTTTAGCTGTCACTTTATACATCTCGTATTAAATAATAGTGAACATTCTTCATTGATGGTATCAGGGCGTTGGTTGTTAGTACCAGTCATACTTTATCGTCTGGTTTTGGTGTTATTTTTATATCTCTCTTTGCAGGTGTAGAAGCAGACTCAGAGGATGTTATCTTGTTCTCTTCTTTTCTTCGCCTCTTTATTCACCTTTTCTCTCTTAACATTTTGTCTCATCTTTTTCCTCTTCTTTTTTTCCTCTTCTACCTTCCCGTTTCTACATGAAAAAGTCCAAGAATAAAATCTAATAAAGCTTCTGGGATATATAAATCAAGTGGAGCACTATGGCGAAAGCAGTAAAGCTCCACTTGTGAAAGTAGAACTGTTGGGCTCTCTTTGGCATTAAGACATTCAATCAATGCTACACTGCCAGACAAGACACGTGAAAAAAGTCGATGGAAGTCAAGGCACGGACCCACAGTGTACACTAAACAAGGATGTGTGTGTGTGTGTGTGTGTGTGTGTTTGCAAACCAACATCTTTCGACCTAACCCCTTAATTGAGTGTAAGCAACTCCTCCGACAAGAAGTATCACCAGTATCTACTGCTCAACGTTTCCTCCCTTTGTTTCAAAAACATTAAGTATACTTTAAGCGTAATTTAGGCAAAATGGGTTGTACTGAAAAACAACTGGATTCAGCGTTTTCATAGTGAAATACCCCTTAAAGTCGGAGGTGATGCCTCAACTTGGGCCCATTTGCACAATAATGAATAGTTTTTTTCCCCTGCAATTTGAAACCATTAGAAGCATGTTTTCATGACAGGAAAAAAGGAAATTTCACCTAATTCAATAGACTGCTCTTGTATAAAGTTAGTCCACTTGTCTTACACCCGCAGAGATAATCTGCCTGTATTGTTTAGAAATCTGCAATATTCTTTGGTTCAGAACAGAATGCCTCTCCCCTTTTAAACTGGTGGGTGTTTTAGGACTAAATAGCAAAATCACCCTCAAAGAAAGGGGTTTTCAACCCAACTTCCAACATTTCCAGGAATAATGAGAAGAGCAAAAGCAAAAATTCAGATTGGGGCAATTTGTCATTATTACTGGAGTCACACTTGAATAAAAATCTACAATTGTCTTATGTAGAAAAAAGGATTATTCATATTCCAACAGGTGGCCCATCATTCTTTAGGTATATTTTGTGTAGATAAAAGTTTTAGTTCTGACTAAACCAATTTTGTCCGTTGTAGTGAATGAGCAACGATGAGAATAAAGGACTTCAATTACCGACACACAGGTAGACACTTGTTTTAAGTGGCAGAGATAATTTCCTCACAGAGGAGCCAGAAAATATCCTTTTGTCACATAGAAAGGAATGCCGCTGCATGTTTGGAGATCAGTATTAGCTCGGCGTGAAACATCCTTTTCAGCCGTAATTTGAACACCTGAGAACAAAAAAACGACGTCTTGCGAATTTGTCTTGAAAAGAAAAAGCCCTTCGTTTTTAAAAACATTCAGTTATTCACAAACCTACACAAACACTTACTATATGTATGTATAACACTGAACTGATATCTGCAGAACCCAGTACCCCCACTGATTGAGCAGCTTGTATTAGATGGGTGATACTGCTGGCCTCCCTCTCAGAGTCTAAAGGCTGAAACACACCAAACCATCCAATCCGTCCGACCCGATGTTTGGATCCACACAGATTTTTCCCCACCTGCTGGCTGCATAGAGGCTCCCTCTACGGACAACTGGACTCAGGAGATTGAGTATTCACGTGAGAGTATTACCGCAAATTACGGAGGTTCCACCAGCATAAACAAGCCCGGCAGTAAACGTAAAGCTGCAGTTGCTGCTCGGACAAGCTCAAAGAAGATTGCCGTTTAATTTTCCTATCCGTTTGCTGTACCTCTGAGCTCCTACCATCGGGAAGTACACAGTTTATTGACTTTTTTATTGATTATTTATTGAGCTGTGTGTTTTCCAGAATTGACCTATATGGGGACGAACCTGGCAGGTTTTGATTTAGTTTTTCCCCAAAGCAGACATGTTTTACTTTGCCAAAGTGTCTCTCTTCTTGTCTGACTCATGGATTTACCCTCAAAATGCTGAGTAGCTCCGACCAAAATAGGGCAGGGGTCTTCCTTGGTCAGAGTTACCCAGAACAGCTGCAGAAAGCCGGTCTGCCCGGCCCCATTCACTTCGACTAGATCTAATTGCTACGACGGGATTTTCCATCGCATCGGATGGATCGGAAGGTTTGGTGTGTTTCGGCCTTAACCCCGTTTCTCTCCTAGATATAAATTATTGGCTGAGCTTTTACTGCAACTAACTGTTGGTGATCTCTGTCATCTGCTTGACTTGAAAACTAGCTCAGATATTATCTGCTCCGCTGTGTTTCTTTCCTGGAAACAGCAACTTATGGAGCTAGTCTGCCATTACCCTCTAACATAGAATATATTCCTGGATCAATGTGTGCTTCTCTGATGCTTTGTGTCCCTGCTCTGTCTTCTCAAGCTCCTAGTTGGTCGCGACAGATGACCGTTCACACTGAGCCTGGTTCTGGTTCTGCTGAAGGTTTTCCTTCTTGTTAAAGGGAAGTTTTCCTCTCTATGGTCACTTCATGCATGCTCAGTTTGAGGGATTGCTGCAAAGCCATCAACAATGCAGACGACTGTCCACTGTGGCTCTACGCTCTTTCAGGAGGAGTAAATGCTGCTTGGAGAGACTTGATGCAACCTGCTGGGTTTCCTTAGATGGAAAAAAAAAAACAATCTGTCTGGATGATTTGAGTGAACTGACTTAGTAAAGAGCCTCGAGATGACGTGTTGCGCTATAGAAATAAAATTTAATTGAACTGAAAATCACAGATGGTTGTAAAATACATGGTCCCAACATGATCAGTGATTTTTAAAAAATCAATGTAAGAATCTCCATACTCAGAAATGTAGATGTTTTAGATAACAGAGTAAGGAATAATATCTAACAGAAACATATTTCCCTTTTTAGATTTTCCATACTTATCCAGAAAAGTGTTAAAGCAAATTCAGCCCTTTTCCAGACTGCAAATGAACCCTGAAGAAATGGAGTAAGAAGTGTTGATGCTGCCTTTGTCAACTTGTGCTTGAGGGTCACATTATGAGTCTGACTCAATACTCTGTCAACACAATGATTTTAGGAAAAAGCACCAACCCATTTAGAATTGCCTTACCTGTGAAAAAGAAGCATATTTTACCTTTGACAAAACGGCTTTAGAACAGATTAAGATGGCAGCCCAGAGTTTTAAAATTCAAATCTGTTCAGAATTTCAGAAATTATTCAAAAAAAACCCCCAAAAAAAACAGTGACTACAATTTGAAGGATTAAAATCTACAATGAAACCTGGTAACTCTAAATGTTATGAAGGTTGTTTTTTTAAGAGAATGCATTGATAAGCCTGTGAGCACAAAAAAAACATTACAAAACATTCAACTTTGCAGAATTTAGGAATCCAATTAACAACTACAATAACCTCCCAGAGGAGTAAAATAAACTATTTCTGCACAAGCAAACACTGTCCTTGAGGAAGGATTCATGGAGCTGCAATGTCTTACGGCTCCACTCCAATGCACCAAAACACCAATTAAATCACCCCGACTTTTAGAACCAAATTTGACAAGGCCAGCACTAATATTAATATCCAAAAACCCATTAAAAAGTACCCCATATGATTTAATTTAGCAGACTGTCTGCTTGTGGCCTTAAAGCATAGAAGATGGGGCATGTGGAAGGATATGGTTTGGAGCAGTGTTTCTGTTTGAGAACACAAATGCTACAAACTGAGCGGACAGATTGAGGCATGGCTAGAGCCTGATACACCACCTGCCTTTGCTTTGGGGGGGTTTTCTGCTCGACTCCTGCTGTCTTGGTCTGTTTCAGTCCATAGTAGACATGCCAAAAAGGCAATGTTTAACATTTACAAAATGAAAAGGACTTTTAGGGCTAGTTGTCTGGCTCATCTATGTATGTATATGTCCTAATGTATGTTATTTACAGTTTCTGTCATAAATCATTATTGGATAACTGGTAAATGGGCAGAACTGTATGGAGGCAGTGAACCTTGTTGTTTCATTCTTTGTTTTGACTGCAGGTACGTTTCAAAGTAAGAAGCGTTCTATGCTACTTTTAATATTATAAATAGTTTATAAAATGTGACAAAGTTGAAAAACTGCTAGCTGTTAGAAACCTTTATTGTTGTAAGATTATTGAAGGTACAATGGATGGTTTTTTTTGTGACGCGTTCACACGTAACGCCAATGTGTCTTGAACATTTTTAATTTTTCAAAGGGGGGGCACAACAGAAAAAGATTGATAACCACTGAGCAGCAGCAATAATCACCCCATTCACTCCTTCCTACACTGATACGTGGCTGGGTATGCAAAAAGGAGTTTAAGCACCTCGCCCAGGAGGCTTTCAGATTGAAAAATAAATACTCTACCCAGTGAGCCGCAGTCGTGCCATCAAAATACTCCCCAAAGATATGAATGTTGTATAATGTTTGGTCCTTTGCAGCTATTAAGTTTCTCTTTGCTAGTTGTTTGACATCATTCATTGGATTGGCCGATATTCTGGAGCTTCTGAGGAACTCCAGTTCAAGGAAAGACAATTTTACACACTTTAAGGAAGTCTTATAGAGGCATTTCAAAATAACTGCATGTTCTAAGATCCTTTGCTCCAATGATTGTGTGCCAGTGCCAGGCGCTGAGATGAATGGCCACTTTTCCAGGGTCTGGACAAAAAGCCAAACTGTTCCCACATGTGAAAGGAAAGGGGTTGGGATGTTCTGTAATGACCCAGCAACCACCAGGGTGCATGCTTGCCATGAACTGGAAGCATATAGAACGCCAGTGGGACTGTCATAACGTAGAAGAGGGAAACAACCAATGAAGGTCGCCGCTTCGGGGACTGCTTAGCTGAAATTTGAGGTTGCCCATATTGAGAAGCCACTTATCTTCTGAATAAAGATTTTGTTTGGTCCAAAAAGACAAAATAAAAACATATTTGGCCAAGTTGAGGCTTTCAGTCCTGAGAACCCTGTAACAACTTTGCCAAGCATTGCTGGCAAAGTCTAAAAGTAGAATGGGAGGCAGATCCTTTAGCTATCAGGCTCCTCTCCTGTGGAACCAACTCCCAGTTTTGGTCTGTGAGGCAGACACCCCGTCTACTTTTAAGACTAATCTTAAAACTTTCCTTTTTGACAAAACTTATAACTACAGTGGCTCATATTACTCTGAGCTACCGTTATAGTTTTACTGCTATAGGCTTAGGCTACTGGAGCATATCAGGATCTAATTTTCTCACTCTATAGAGTTCTACTGTTCTTCAATTATGTATTACTTGTCGTCATTTCTGCTTTAACTTTCTGTTCTCTCTCTTTTTCTTCATAGTAGGTACACCTGGTCTGGCGTTCTGTTAACTGTGACATCATCCAGAGAAGACGGCTCACCCGCTACTACCATCTAATGTAGAACAGATTACTGGATCAATGTGTGCTTCTGTGATTTTTTGTTTCTCTTGTTGTGTCTCTGCTCTGTCTTCTGTAACCCCCAGTCGGTCGAGGCAGATGACCGTTCATACTGAGCCTGGTTCTGGTTCTGCTGGAGGTTTTCCTTCCCGTTAATGGGGAGTTTTTCTTCCCACTGTCGCTTCATGCTTGCTCAGTATGAGGGATTGCTGCAAAGCCATGGACAATGCAGTGGCTCTACGCTTCTCCAGGAGTGAATGTTGCTTGTCGGGACTTTGATGCAATCAACTGGTTTCCTTATATAGGACATTTTTGACCAATCTGTATAATCTGACCCAATCTGTATAATATGATTGAACTTGACTTTGTAAAGTGCCTTGGGATGACATGTTTCATGATTTGGCGCTATATAAATAAAATTGAATTGAATTGAATTGGTGGCAGCATCATCCTGTGAGGTAATTTTCACCGCCGGTCAAATGGCTGCATTGTACATTTTGGAATGTTACCTCAAATTAACAGCAAGACAGGGTTTAAGAGAAAGTTGGGCTGGAACAAAACGATTCAGAACGAACATCCAAACTGATTTTGAAATGAATAAAGCGGGCTAACAAACGGCTTCTGGAATGGCCTTCCCAAAGCTCAACCCCTAGGACAAATCTGAGGAATCTTGGTCCACATGCAGTAAAACAATCCGTTTAAATTAACTGCACCAATTTAGCCAATTCAAATTATGTGGTATTAGCGCCACCAAGCAGAGGACCGTACTGATGTGGGTCACAAACCTGGGTCAAAGCACTTTAATTCGGCTCTTTTAATTTTTACATGAAGTAAGGTCAATTTGCAACCAGAATTATGCTAGCAGTATGGTTTGTGGAAAGTGACATGAACTTGACTAACTGTGCCAAAAAGAGACATCAAATAAGCACCCAGAGTTATGCTTAAAGCACGGTGGTGGCAGGATCATGGTGTGAGGCGTTTGCACTGCCAGTGTTAGTGGTGTCCATGTCAGGAAACCTTCCACTTCAGATGAACTTCACCAATTCTGCAACAAAGGGGTCAAATGATGTCAAAGGCTTGTCCAGAGTAGATTGTGGCCAACTTTCTACGGCACATTTAACCAAATATTAGCATGGGTGTATGCATATATTTGAGTTTGTTTTGTTTTTTTGTATAATTTAGAGGATTTGTGGATTGGGGTAATAAAAGAACAACAAAAAAGTAAAAAATTTGCTAAAGAAATTCCTATTTTTCAAAAATGATTGAACTACATGCTCAGCATTGCTGGAAACAAAACCTGACATTTTCATCTAGAGAAAACGACGAAGTAAGGACACTTTCTGCTTATTGTCCTCGTAAATTAATTCTAGTGAGCGCTCAACGAAGGCCACATTAGCCCGATTTGACTCCTGCGGTGCATGAAACCGTATCTAAGAACTTTATGGGCCTGAGTGCAAACAGATGGTAGCCTGATTAAGGTTTTAAAAAAAGGAGAGGAAACCTCAAGGTCAGTCACAGAAGAAACCCAGAAGCTTTAAAAACAACCAAGCAAAGAAGCAGACATCCCAATTACGCAACTAAGTCAAAAGAGGCACACAGGGGACTACTTGTTTGTGAAGGAAGTAATGTTGCACAAGCTCAAATTAATGAAGTTTCCTGACCTTGACTAAATCTGTTAAAGCAAAAGTATCCACGTGGAAAGTGAGGAGGTGGGGGGGAGGAATTAGTGCAAACATTTTACCAGAGCCTGGGCCTCACAAGGACAGAGTCAGCACGGCACTGGCACTTTGTTCGCTGCATTGTTTGTGAGGAGATTGATTGTGAACTTTAATGGGCATGTCTGTGCATAACAATGGCTGCGTAAACAGAGCGACGTGGAGCACATGCTGTGGTGCCCCCCCCCCCCCCCCCCCCACTCCTGTCCTGCACCGCTGTACCTGGTGTCAACAGGATGACGGAGGTGACGATCAGCGAGCAGATGACCAGAATGACAAGAAGGGCGATCGCTATTCCCTTCCAGTTCCTCTGCGGAGGGTTGCTGCCCACCAGCTCCTACGGGAGACGAAAGAGGGGGAAAAAAATTATCAGTCAAAAAATAAATAAAATAAACCATTTCCATTAAGGTAATTAAGGCAAAAATGGACCAGAAAAACTAAAAGACAGAGAGAGAGAGAGAGAAACAGTGAACAGAGGGATGAAATGAATAAATGGCGAGCTCCTGGGGAAGAGAAGACTGGGGTGTGAGTCAAGGACGAACATGAGTCGGGAGTCGCAGCTTCTCAAGGAGACGCGGTGGCGGCGGCAGCGCGAGGAGGAGGAGGAGGAAGAGGAGGAGGCGAGAATCCTTAATGAGCCGAGCATCAGCAGCCATCACACGCAAACGAATGTGACAGATAAAAATGGAGCTCATGACACGTCGGTGAATTGCTGCGCTTGACGACGGCGCAGAGAGGAAGCTTTGGGGCTCACAAAACGGCTCTGAGTAATGAGCAACCTTGAGGCATATTTTATCTGCCTGACCTATGAATCCAAAGAGAAATGAGCTGATTGGGGTTTTGCATTGTTCCATACGCGATATGGCTCCTTTAATGGTAACACTAAAAGGTGCGACTCTCCCATAGCAGACGGGAGCGACTTAAGGAGGTATATTTATGCCTATAACAAAACAGCATTAAATGGATTTGACACATGGTGATCTGCAGCAGGTGGTTCGGGGAAATTACTAAGCAGGCAGTGAATTTGCTCAATTTATTACAGAAAAATGTCTAAACAGTCCAGTCAGCAGCTATGGATCATTATGGGTGTACTCCCAATTTCCAGTGGGAAGCTGGTATGGCCTCTGCTTTATCTTCACAAATTGTGGTGTCAAACCTTATCTAAAGTTAAACACAAGCTATCGGTCGGTACAACAATGACATAAATGAATTATTTCAACCACTTTTTCAGCCACTAGGAGTTTGCAAAGTGTCTTTTCGTAGATATGTGTGATTATACATATCTATGCCATGGCAAAAAAAATAAAAAAAATAAACAAAAGCGCTAAACAGAGACTTTCACACCCCTGTAACTTTTTCACATCTTGTCACATTATAACCACAAACTTCAATGCACTTCATTAATAGACTGCCACAAAGAGTATAGTTTGGAAATAAAAAGGAAGTTATCCAGCCCCTTTTACTCTGAAGCTCCTAAATAAATCTAGTGTATTTTTTTTCAGAAGTCACCTAGTTCAGAAATAGTGTTGAGTTTATTCTCAATTCTCAGTATTAACCCCGCTGTTCTCTGAAGCGGTTTCTTAGAGAACCTGAGTGACCAACCAGCATCAGGGAGAAAGCAGCAGAGAGGTTTAAAGCAGGGTTAGCTTTTAAAACAATACCCAAACGTTTGAACTGTAAGAGATTATGAGATTGCAAAGACTGGACTGCAAAGCTGGTTGCCATGGAAATTACAGATAAACGGACTCTGAAGGCAAAGTGTCTGACATACTTAGACTGGACAGAATGACTTATGGGTGATACGTGTCAGCAAGGACGTCTGCATTACTGCATGATCCTCTCCACTAATGTGAACGCTGATATCATACTGGGAACGCCCTGAATGGGTGGACGCATGCTTTGTATTTAATGTCTGTCTGTGAGAACAAACGAGGTTCTCAGATACCGGTTACGTTGAGTTGTTATGAGAACCCAGTACTGACTGTAAATATTCCTCTGTCTTTCAGGTTAAATATGGTAAAATATAGTTACTTTTAGAAGAGTCTTTTTATTACTACAGAAGTCTACAATACAGACACCACATTGTCAGATAAAAGAACCGGGGCAGGCCAAGAACAGGTCGATAATAGTTGAACAGAACTCTGTTAAATCCATCACCTGAAACTGGAAAGGGTACGGCACAGCTGCAAACAGACGACCACGTGGCTGTCCACCTAAACTGCAATACCATAACTGCGTAGCACCGCTAGTAGGACATTTGATTTCAGTTGTCAGGCAATAACACTCCATCTACAGATATTATATATGGCTTGTTGGTTGGACTGTAACTACCAACATCTGATGAATAGCTTTATTGACTGAGAGGCTGAAGCTCAGGGAGAATAGTGGGAACGTTTGGCCATGATAAAGCAATTCTCCATTTTCAGCAATAGTGTCACGATTAGATGTTCTCCTAATATTGTATAGCCGTAAGCCTGAAAACACCATCCCCAATGTAAAACATGGTGGTGGTAGTATCATGCTTAGGGAATCTGGTGTGAGTTAAATGCAAGACAATCCTGTAAGTAAGCCTGTTAAAAGGCTGCAAAAGACTTGTTACTGAGGTGGAGCCTCACCGTCCAGCAGGACAATGATCCTAAAACTATAATCAGAGCTACAATGGAGAGGATTAGAGCAAGATATTTATGTCTTACAGTGGTCCAGTCAAAGCCCAGACCTAAAACCAACTGAGAATATTTGGCAAGACCTAGAAACTGACGTTCATGAGCGCTTTGAGTCTGACTAAGTCTCACTCATTTTGCAAAAGTATATTGGGTGTAAAGTTTTGATTACTTTTGGTCATGACTTTTCAATATGTCAGATTAAAAAGTCTAAATATAAAAACAGACACTATTAAACATTTTTATATGTAAAGAAAGTGGAAAACCAGGCATTATTTTCCTCCCACCCACTATGACGTTAGCCTGTCACATAAAATCGAGATGAAATGCGTTGAAGTTTGTGGTTGAGAAAAATCTGAAAATGCTGAAAGCTCTTTATCAAGCCTCTGTATCTGAGCATTTCAGTTCGATCAAAAATAAATAGGCAGGATGTTCATTCAGCTCAGGTGCTTCAGCAAAAAAAATAAAATAAAAAATACCCGCAAGAAAGCCATAATCAAGCAGCCCTAAACATCTCCCCAAACAACAAGGCACTAAACCATTAACAACAGGGAATCTGCAAAAAGGCTCATCAAGTATAAACTGTTAGCAGCATTAATATGTTTTTTAATCTATTTGTAAAGGAGAAAATATCGAAGCAGAGCACACACTTCAGGGACCTATGACTGCGGTGTTAATGAATACACACCGAGGCTTTAATGAAGCTGAATGGCTGAGCAAAGAAACAAACCTTTTAGTGACCTCTTTCCCAACATAATTGAAAAGAGCCCAGGAAATCATTCGTCTGCAGATAAGGGCAATCAGGCCCAGACTGTCCATTACCCACATTCATTAAAACCAAGAACCAGTTCGTTAGTCGTGCGGTTATTTGATCGCCAGGAAGGACACGTCAAGATGACACAAGAAGTAAAAGGTTATTAAAACTTCTCTAAGTGTTGAATCACATGTAAAATGGATGTTAGGTCTGCTGGGTCATCCTGATGCATATTATAATATATAACGTCCAAATATAAGAGGCTAATAATTACAGTTACAATAGTGTGAGGATATTTTTATGTTTCCAAAGGCCTACATTTGTCTCTCTTGTTACCAAGGGGAAAGTACATGAGTCTGTTTTCCCACCAAGCCTACTAGCAGCATGCAGAAACAGATGAGGGAGGGGCAAGTACTGTGTTACTCTGAACAGCTGCAATAAAACATTTACCAAAGGACGTCCTCTGGGGTCTTTCTTAATATATAAAAAAATAATTTCTTCAGGATCACTCCCTAAGCAATGTCCAACTCAATACTCAAGGCACCTGCCTGTTTTAGAACTGCCCCTGCTGATCCAAATTAGCTCATTGGCATGTTATAAGGTTCTGCAGGAGCCTGCTAAGGACTCCTTTTTCTAAACAAAGAGAAAAATCAAAAATACAGAGGACACCTACCCTAAAAGGAGTGAAGCGTAAATTGAAGGATTTTTGCAGAAGTTTGCCCCCACTGGTGACAAGTTGAAATGACACCAGAGTTGTATGGAAGAAGAGGATGCTCTGACTTTACAGATCTTTTGCTTAGACGGTGTAATGTCCTCTGAGGTAAGAAAAGCTATAAATACTGAAGTTAGCTTTTGTTCTCTTACTAATGCATCTATTACGACAGAGTCTCAACAGAGTAGCCTGGTGAATGAGAGCTCCCAGCGCGTCACACCAGAGGATCCAGCCCGAATCACTCTCTCGTGAACTGCCTAACCTAGGCAGCTGTAAGGGCATTTATGGGAAAGAAAAGAAGTAATTTTTAACTTCAACACTTGCACTACACACCTTTAAGATCTGACATTGGACAAGGCCACCATTAAGAGATAAAGAAGAGGCTTCTGGGGAAGAAATGCACTGAAAACGCATCTTGTGACGGGAAATGGCCAACTTTTAGCTTGGCTAACTCTTAGTGGAGACCCACTGGTTGGAAATGGACAAATAAAACTGATCTTTTGCTGATAATTCCTTGGATGATACAAAGCGATCTGCTCTTAGTTTGGATATGATAAAACACAAGGTCCAGCCAAGGCTAAGTTATTTGACAGATAACATTATTCCGGTCTCAAGCTGACCCAAGCTTGATTGTTGCGTAGTGGCATTGTAGTCTATGCCGTTGTTAGGAATCCGTTTGACGGCTTCTCAAAACAGCCTCATCTGGAGACAAGACAAATGGTCACTAGTGGTATCATTCTGGTTAAATACACCCTTTTAATTTTATAGTTTTTTGGGGATTTTGTGGGACTTGTTCTTGTTTGAAGAGCAGCCTGTTTTTGTACACTTAACTAGTACCTTATTGGTCCTAAGTTATTCCCTGATATTTTTGGTTGAATGAGTAAAATACGCAAATTTGAGGTCTTAGTTCAGTTACAGCCCCTTTTCAATAAATATGATTAAACTTCAATATGTGAATATTTCTTAATAAAGTTCAAATTCCTTTACAACCATATTATTGTGAAGTTCAACAGGTCTGAATATTTTTATAAGGCACGTCACAGACCTCAAATCACCAGGTCCCGAGTTCTGTTCTGTCGGAGGATCATTTCAGTGGCCCAGTGATAAAAACAAGATTCAAAGCTTATGAGCCGGCAGACTTCACATGCAATTTAATTTGCTTTTTCCCCACCGAAGCATCTGGCAGAAGAGAAAAAGCGACTAAAGAATCCACTTCAGTGACATGAAGACTGCTGCTGACGGTTCTGGATCATTCTCTGGGTTTAATTGTTAGAATGGAAAAAGAATACAGTGGAAAACAAAATTTTATAATCAAAACAGTTTCCAATACATACAGGTGAATTAAAGGCGGTGCATGGATCTTTCAGGTGTGTGCAAAATGAAAGAATTGAACAAAGAGTAAGACCAATCAATTTGTTCAATTTAAAGTTAGACAAAGCACTAAAATCTGAGCTAGATATCCATTTAGTCTTATTGAATCCGCTCTTTTACATATGGCGCAAATTAGTGAAACATCAAATGTCAACTCGCATCGAGATGAAAGACTTCACTGTACATCATTCTGTTCTCTTTTCTGAAAATTGTGGAGAAGGAAGTCTTAATAAAAAGCAGCCGTGCCCTTTCAGCTTCCACAGTCAGAGACGGCCAACGTTTGCAGCTCGGCTAATTAGAAACGAAGTTCAGCCGACAGCCAATTACGAGTAAACAAGCTTCTGAATATTCAAAACGGCTAAAAGTGCTCTTATTTGTTACTAATGAATCAAAAAGCTTTTCGAAATGGATCGGAATACTTGCTGCGGCAAGCAGGGGAATTGCTCAAAAAGAGAAATTGTACCAAGAGAGAACAACCGCTCTAAATGATGCTAAAAACTGGACCACTTGTTTTTAAGCCCAAAAGGAGCACAAACAGAAAAAAATGTTTTAAATCTCTCTGTTAATCCTGAGCTCCAAGTGCTAATCACTGAACTCAGGGAAACAGACAGGCTGAAAACCTTGCCTAACCTTCCCAATCCCACCTCTATGATCTATAATTATAATAACAAATGGACTAATTAGCTAGACCTGATGGCCTGAAGTAATGCAGAGGTGATTACAAGCGACCGCTAGAAAGAGAGAAAAAAAAAGGACAGATGATATGTAAAAAAAAAAAAAAAAACTGAGCGGGACATCAGGCCTCGCTGAAACAGCGAACAAATAAAATGTTAGGAGGCTGAAGGGGGGATTTGCTGACAGGAAGGGTTGAAGCGTGACCACAACATGACAGAGAGGGTGCAAAAGACTGAGGATACAGCCCCAAACCTGAATAAAAACAAGATCCCAGTCTGTTTCAGTTCTCACTTACTGTCTTGTGTGAATCTGCAGAGCAGGCGCGGACATTACTGCAGTTTATTCAGCTTACAGACTGTGAAACTTGACACTGAACCATGGGTGCTTTAGATACAAGGCTCTGGATCTACTGCATACTTAAAAAGGGAAAATCTTCCATCACTGTGTAGGTTTATATTTGGAATAATGATATCACAGCACAACCATAATCTTTATCATCTATAATAAAGACAAGGATTCCCTTCCATATGTAAAGGTGCCTGATGGCCTGGTCTGGGTATTTCAGAAATCGCTGATCTACTGGGATTTTAACGCACAACCCTCTCTAGGGTTTATATATATATATATATATATATTTATATATATGTGCTGATGACACTCAGCTATATTTATCCATAGGTCCTGATGAATCCAATCCAATACTTTGATGACCTCAAAACCTGGATGACTTAAAATGTTCTGATTTAAAATTCTGACAAGACATAAGTTGTTATTTTTGGTCCAGAGTCCTTGAAATATAAAATTCTTAATCTATCACTGAATTGGCCTCTAGTAATAAAGTTTTTTTTTTTTTTTTTTTTTTAAACTTTCTGCTATTTTTGACCAGGACATGTCATTTAACTCCCATATTAAACGGGTTTCCAGTGTTTCCTTTTTTCCACCTCCAGAATATTGCCAAAATTAGAAGGCAGACACCCCGCCTACTTTTAAGACTAGACTTAAAACTTTCCTTTTTGACAAAGCTTATAATTAAAGTGGCTTAGGTTACCTTGAGCTATCTCTGTAGTTATGCTGCTATATGCTTAGGCTGCTGGAGGACATCAGGGTCTATTTTTCTCACTCTGCTGAGTTCTCCTACTGTTCTCCCTTTTGCATCGTTTGTTGTTATTTCAGCTTTTAACTTTTTCTTCTCTCTGTCTTTTTCTCTTTATAGTGGGTGCACCTGGGCTGGCGTTCTGTTAGCTAATGACATCATCCAGGGAAGGCAGATCATCTATTACCATATAACATAGAAAGACCAATCTACTGGGTTCCCTTACATAGGAAACTTTTTGACCAATCTGTCTGGAGGATTTGATTGAATTTGACTTTGTAAAGTGCCTTGAGATGACATATGTTGTGAAATGGAGCTACATAAATACAATTTAACTGAAATTTAATTAAATTAATAAAGAGCACAATTGTTAATTTGATCAGAGTGACCAGGAATGTTTTTCCCACAATTCCAACTCTTACAGAGCTAAAAAAAACAACAACAACTGCTGATTGGAAATTAACCACAGAGCTCAAATCAGTGCATATCCAACCATGCCCCTTTTTATTCATGGGAGGACTGTCAGCAGATAACGGGTATTACTCAAAATGCAGTAATAAAACAAGTGGCTCCATATGCAATTCAATTTTCAACAAAGTTTTAATCCTAAAGATAAAGTATCTCAAATTATGTCCCAGCCAATACAGCATTTTAATCAGCATCTTAAAGAATCGTTTCAGGCACCAAAATGCCACACAGGACACGTTCCAACATAAATTTGAGAGAACAAATGTGAAACACAAAACTGATCTGCTGGAACGGATGAACAAAAAAGAAAAAAAGAAACCAGCACTGATTCAGAGTCTTGAGGAATGTGGTCGATCCGTAAGGAAACAAATGCAAATGTGTGTAATCCCTTTATTTGACCAGAAATGTGAACAACACGACAATGCCAGGCCAACAGACGGCTCCAGTCATGTTAGCTTTATGGTGCTAAAATGGTTGGTGTAGGATTAAGGTTTTTCTAGCTTCCTTCTGCAGCTAGAACAGCTCAAATGCAATTTCATCTATTGAATAATTTACAAATTATGTTCAAAATAAACCTGAATTTCCCCACAGTAGGTCAAAAGAGAAAAGGATCTTTCTTCCCTATTGTATTCTTTTAAGAAAATGTCTCCAACCTACTGAACATGATGGATTCCGGATGTCTAGAATAGCTGCCATTCACATTTAAAGTTAGCTATTTCACAAAGCATGCAAAGTCACACTCAACCGGTGGAATGGAAGTTGCTTCACCCAGAATGTGGGAGAGAACGGCTATTCAAGGAGACTGCAGCAAACAAAGAGGGGCGCATTCCTCTGCAGGAAAACCTCAGAGCGCAGCAGCAGTATGCGTGGAGCCGGTCTGCAGAGATCCAGGCCTTCCTGACAGACACAGCATGGCACCTGCTGTCAGCACGCACAAGCTGCCAACTGACTGGATCAAACTTGCAAAAGGGCACAGACTATCCGGAGAGAGATCCAGCTCATGAAACAGCATGAGCGACGTCTCTCAGCTCTGATGTAGACGGAAACGTGTAGCTTGGAGAAATGGAGAAAGATAAAAGTTTTTTAGTCTACAAATTTAATGGGAACTAAGGACGCCTGAGGGTTAACAAAATGACTTTTTTGGAACAAAGGCAAAGAAGTAAACTTCTTTTTTGTAGAGATTTAGCTTCAAACATTGAGGCGTACCGATAAGACTGACACAAACAGAACAATAGATTAAAAACAGACATTATTTTTTAAAGATAAGGAGATGTTGCAATATTTAACCACCACAGTATTTATAACATTGCAACTACAGACGCAGGGTTACTGGGGTATGTCTCTACCACCTTTGCACATCAAGGGCCTGCAATTTAAGGCTAGTATGTGTCTGAGGAGTTGGTTCGGCTCAGCCCGGCTGAATGGAGATAATCTGTACATAAAAATTCTTGCCAGACATGAACATGTTAGCTGTTCCCCTGACCAAAACATCGAGCTGCTGCTGGAAGTATTATGGTGCGTCATACCGAACGCATTTTGAGCATCATTTTGAGACAGTAAAGGATCCTGTCTGGTGAAGGATTAAAGAGGAAGTTGGGATCTCGGGTGAGTTATCAAAACTTTTAAACACTTTAAATATCCCCCTGCATTTGAGGAAAATAGTTGGGCAGCTTCTCCCAATGCGCCTCAGACCAATCTGGCCACACTTTGCTGACGCTCTGCACTAACATCCAAGTTGAGGCGTTAGACGCTCAACTTGGAGCGTGTTTTTGAAGATCAAATTGCGTTCGGGCTGAACACAGCATTAAACTCTGCTAACATCAAAAGTATATCCAGACAGGGCTTCCCCCAGTGTATTATAAGCCTGGCGGGCTGCCATTCAATAAGATTTTAAACACAGTGGACAACCCCACCCCCTCCCCCCTTCGACCACCACAATTAGAAATAAAAATCCTACATGAAACCCTGAATTCCATTTATTGTAAAACCCGCATCCATTGTAAGTAAAACCCACAGATTCTAATTATTTATTCCACACCAATATATTTCAAGTGTTTATTTCTTTTAATTTTGATCATTAAACTAATGATAAAAACTAATGAAAACCCCAAATTGAGTATCTCAGAAAATTTGAAAGTTACTTCAGACCAATACAAAAAAGGTTTTATGTTCAAATACTACAATAAAGCTGGATTGTCCCCTACTTATTGGTTTTGCCCTAATTAAGAAAGTTAAAATATCATCATTGAAAAGAATCATATATTTTGCTCTCAACTAGAAAGAACCCTGTACCTTCAACAGTGGTTGTTGTGGTATCACAAATGGTATCGGGTATTTTTTTTAGCATCCATATATCGAGTTTTAAATTTTAGAATCGTGACCACCCTGACAGCACAGCTGTCTTCTTGCCACATCTCTGTAATGGAAACAGTTGTGATTATTACATATGATGCCAATAGGTGAAAAGTTTGTAGGGTATGAATACTTTTACAAGACGCTTTAGACATGCTTTTTAAATATTTTTAAAGACTGCGATAATAATGATCTGTTTTACCTTGAGCCACACTGTCAGGGTTGACCAGGGGGCACCGGCAACCCTGCAAGACTCTGCCTGTGTAGCTAATTAATAAATGTTTTGCCTTGAAAGGGTTATATGAATAAAGGAGAGCTTATTATGTGATAATGTGTGTTTCTGTCTTTAAAGTCCTGAGTTTCTGAATTAAAGTGTAATTTCCGTCTGTGTAGAGATGTGGTCCAGACCCAAAATTGAGGGATTTAGAATCTCCGCTTCTTTAATCCTCCTCAAACTGACTTGATTTCTGCAAAACCATGAACAGATTAATCTCAAATCATCTCCCTTTTGTTGGGTTTCGTTTCTCATTGGACAGGTACATCCCCTCTTCCACCTTTCTCACCCCAATTTGTTTTTCTTCGAATCAAAGACTTAAAAATCAAACTCGCCTGGGTGTTTCACAGGTCAAAAAGCATCCGTGCGGCGAGACGGTATCCAAATTCCTTTAGGCAGGCTTGTCATTCTCGCACACCAGAGGTGCAATGATGGGGCTGTAAATAGACGAGCTGTCCTGTTTGTTTTTCGAGACAGGAGAACTAATTTACAATCGGACAGCCTTCTGTCTAAATATATATGTGTGTGGATGCATGTGTTACTTTTGAGAATTTTTCCACCTGATTTGTTTGATTCGGGTCTCAATCTTTTCCTGGCCATTAGAGAGAGACGCCGTGAGGACGCCGCTGCCAGATGACCTCTCTCTGCAGGGACCAAAACGAAATCTGGGAAATATAACGGAGTCACAGCTGCTTGTGGAAAAGTTGGTTTACATAGATCAGAGAAGATTTAACAAAGTACAAATAAATGGGGGAAAAAACTCAGATTTTTACAGCCTTATAAACTCAGTGCTCCTTTATATGCCAGTCCACATCCTGCAGAGGCAATTAATCACATTTAGTCTGCTTTACCATCACTATGGAAACAGTAGAAATAAACCGGGTATTTATCCTTATGGCTATAGCTCCTCTGCTTGGTAAACAACTAATGACATGGCTAAGCAAGCGATGAGGCACACGCGCATGGGGGACGCATCCCCTGCTCGCATCTCATGCATAACGCATAAGGGCAAATTTCAATTTGTCAGTCCTCACGCGCAGATTCTTCTCGGGAAAACAAAAACCAAAACAGAATACAGCCAGAGTTTCTCCGCATTTCGTCACTTTCCCATGCAGTGATGAGCATCTACCCACCTGTCAGATGAAGAAAAGTATCTGAGAGTATTTATATGCATTTCTCTGACTTTGCTCAACAAAAGATCTACATTTGTCCATTGATGTTGGATGCTTTTGCTCATTTGTGCCTGCTCAGTGTTTGATGGAGGGTCGTTAAACATCAAAGAATATGTATAACAGTAAGAATGGTCAAAAGTTTTTTTTTTTTCTGTTACTATCAGTTTGTGCTACTAATTCATTGTGTATGGTGCGAAATTGGAGAATACTAAACTCGTTCAACTTGTTTTAGTAATTTTCTACTGCAAATTTACTATGGTAATTATTACGGTAATGAATAAAAAATCTGTCTGAAAGAGTCATTTAAAAAAAATATTTGACAAGTTTTGGGCTTGCATTTATAGCATAACAACTACATTTAAAAATAATTTTAGTGAAAGAGAAAACACCCATAAACATTTTGCTGTGAGGAAGGAACCTCAAAGAATAGAATTTGTAATCAACTGAGTACTTTAAAGATAGTAGTAAACATTAATACACAGTAACTATAATAGCATTATTAGCTAATGGGGTTTAGGAGATCATGACAAAAATGATTACTGTAAGATCTGTTGAATACTAATCATAGCATGAAAAAGTTTGGTGACCCAGCTGTTTGTGCAACAATGCTGCTCTGAAATAAAGCAAGGATTACAACATCTACCTGAATGCTGCCAGAATCTTAGTTTCTGGGAGAATGATTTTCATCACAAGTTGTCCTTCGCCACCCTGTTGTAAAACAGCCCGACTACCCATGAAGTGCTTGTAAATCCTCGCATAGGCTGCTGAATTATTCCAAGCTGCCACTCTGACAACGCTTCTCGTAAGTGTCATCACTCCCTGGACACGTTTCTATATAACTTTTTTACTGGGAGTGTTCTAAATAGCTAAGAGTAAAGAGAACAGAAATTAGCTCAAGTTGAACTATTCGAGAACCCAGATAAGAATGAAAGGGTTTTGATGTGTTCATAAAGATGTTAAGTGGATTTTGTGGACTTAATATTTTGATATTTGGACCTGCACAGTTGGAGGAAGATCGCTGAGAAGGTGAGTACAGATTTGAGAATGCAAGGGATAGGAAGAGATAGAGACAGATGAATACCACCCAAAAAAAAAAGGCACAGAAAGAAGAGGAGGATGGCCTTAATTGTCAACGCAAAAAATAATATCAGAACCTCTTAAAGCATATCCTAAGTCAATTACTTGATTATCTTCTTGTGTGCTTATACTACAGGCTGACTCCACTCTCAAACCTCTCCCTTGTGAATTAAATTGGATTCATATAGATCTCAGATGACAAACTCTACAATAACCTGTGTGGGTTAAGTCAATACTGCCTGCACAGATTTTTCCATCTCAATACACTTCAGAAGGCAAATCCTAAGTGTTAAATTACACACGTGCACTGTATAAACACATCACCTAGCAGCAAACTGTTTGCACAACTTTCACCCTGAAGACTTTAAGTCGAGCGGATTTATCATTAAACATTTGTTGATTGCTATCGCCAAAGCAGCTAGCAACAGTTTCTGTATCTCTGTGTAAACAGTGGGTAAGTCTACAATTAGGTGCTGATCAGCTGTTCAAAGACTTGTATTTCCTACTGAGCACACACAGCAATTGTTCTTCCTGAAACATATTCTAACACACACACACACACACACACAAACACACACACAAACACACGCACACACACACACACACAGTGAGAGATTATGAGATTACAGATACTGGAGCAGCAAAAGCAACAACCGATAACTCACGGACACTGAGGACTCAGAGGCTGACATATTTAGGCTGGACTAGGGGTGTCCCAATACCAGTTTTTTCCAGACCGAGTACAAGTACTTCAGCTTAGATACTTGCCGATTCCAAGTACCGGCACTGAGTGCTTAATAAATTGGCACTTATAGATCACAACTAACTTAACAATATAATTGACCACTGGAAACGACTGACCATCAAGGGCAATGCATTTGGTTAGACCTTCAGGTTTCTTCTCTCCTTTTTTCTTTTGCAGGGTCAGCAAACAACCTCGTGGTGTATAGCACCGCTACCTGATATGGAGTGGCATCTTGCGTTTGAGTTGCAGAGCAGACCAGCCCAGGAGGAAAACTGGTATTGGATCAGAGTATCGGGTTGCTTTCATAAGTACTTGACAGTATCAGTATCGGGACACCACTAGACTGGACAATATGGACGAACTAAGGAAAAGGGGTCAGCCTAGTCACTACCAGAATATGGTGAGACATTCTGCACCAATATCATGCGAGGAACACTGATGTTATACGGCACAACCCCTTGCAGGCGAGCTGTACCATTCCTCTGGCTTTTTAGATTAAATATGTTAAAGTGGGTCGTGACCGAAAGAATGAGATTGACGATACAAGCGGCCGAAATGACTTTTCTCCGTAGGGTGTCTGGGCTCGCCCTTAGAGTAGGTGAGAAGCCCGGTCATCTGGAGGGGACTCAGAGTGCAGGTCACCAAGGCAGACATCAGGGAGACCAGTTTGGCAACCAACTTTGCAGGCGTCTCTGATATTAAACAGGGTTAATGTGTTAAATAGTCTCTCCTACCCACTTTTAAGTATGGAAGACAACCTATGAGACTGTGGGCATCACAATTCAGAAAGCTCACTGAACCTTGTTAGAGAGGATGGTGTGCTCTCTGAAATACATGTTGAGGACTTAAAATGGGTCTTAACTTGCCCTTAACAATCCAAAACAAATGGCCAAATCAACACAAAAAGACAGTAAATCAACTTATTTCCATAATCACTTCAGTTCCGTGACATACACCCTACAGAAAACCTGTGGGGTGAGCTGAAGGGGAAGGAGTATTACAGAAAACTCAGGGATATGGACGGTCTAGTGCAGGGGTGTCAAACTCATTTCTATATAGGGCCACTTTGGCGTCATGAAGTCATTAAAAAGGCCGGTTGCATGTGTATAGACGATACTTTTCATTTCATAATTTCATTCCAGTTCACATAGAAGTATAAAAAATGCACAGTAACATAAAAGTAGCAATCTTAGGCCCAGTTTATACAGTTTATCTGCAAAAAAAGTTGATGTTGGGGTAAGTTACACTTACAGGAGGCACAGATTTAGCCACTTTATACACTTTAAAAGGATATATGCCTCTACTTTATGACATGATGTGCCTTTTTTTGGCTCTTGAGGGCCGGATTATTTACCTTAACGGGCCGGATTCGGCCCGCGGGCCTTGAGTTTGACACCTGTGGTCTAGTGTATGCACCAGAGGGGGATGTATATTACGTGAGCTAAAACATCTCCAGTTAATAAAAGTCCAAACCCAAAGACCATCCAATCCAAAGACCCTCCAACCGTGTCTGCAGCCAGCCTGGTGGCGTAAAAGGAAAACAAGCCACCATGCAGAATATTGGTTGCATAAAGATCAGTTTACTCTTTCTATCTGCTCACCTGCTACTTGAGTTTTATGAGATGCAGGTTCGCTGCTGCTCAAGCTTACTCGAGTGTTTTGCATGGAAACTTCCCATCTGCAAACTCACTAGAAAGTCATTTGAGCCACTGTGGAAAAAGGAGAGTGGGATAGAATACAGAAAGCCAGAGAAAGGAGAGACAGACTGGAGGGAATGCTCCACTGCAGAGTGCTGTTTGTCCCCACAGCCCACACCCACAGCGATTGGTATTCACAGCGGCCAGGCGGCAGCGCCAGTGTGTGCCGCATCTCTACAGAACAATTTGAAATTGAAAAGCATCTTTCCTATTGTTTTTATCTATCAGCCTTCATTCAATAACACACACTTGTTGTTGCTCTCCTGACAAATAAATTGCAGTCATGGAAACAATATGCACCAGCAGCCAGGCTCGCTTCCGGGAAATAAAAATGCCCCATAACCCATTGCTTCCAGGAGCAGGGGTCTGGAAAAAAAAGAGGCTGTTGCTCTTCTTGATGTTTATCCAGGCTAATGCTTTCTGGCCTACTGTGTTTTTTTTTTTTTTATTCCTTTCTCCGACAGAAAGCATGACCATTGATGTCAACAGAATAGACTACCAGCCTCTTCCATAACAGAGTATTTGGCTGAAGTGCTCTGAGAGTGACAAATGCCTGATGCTGAAGAGAAAGCACTTTTCTTTCTGCTGAGAATAAAAATGAAAATCACCTGCGACGAGATAAACCATCACTTTTTGGGGATGTGTTTTTGGCTTTCAAACCAGGCCGCCGTTTCTCTCTGTGCCTCAGCAAAGGCTGGTCCCATTTTAATGAGTGGCCATTCATTATGACCATCATATCATCAAGGGGCACCTAGATATGCCCAGCAAGCTTGCTGTAAAGGGCCAAATGAAAAGATTGCTTTTCTGAGCAATGCCCTGTCCAGGCATGGATTTTCTATTCATTCAGTAGGTTTGTGTGGCATGTTTCCACATTTTTCACAATAGCTTACAGTGCTTTGCAAAAACAGTCATGCTCCTCAAACCATTTTCTCATCTTGTCCCATTGTCAATGTACTGTAATGGGATTTTATTTTTACACAGACCGACCAAAAGTTATAATATAATAGAGAAATGACTGTGTACACATGTTAGGATTCATTTTAAACCTGTTTTTGCTTTTCAAAGCTCTTAATGGCCTTGCGGTGCCCTACCTATCCGAGCTGCTACCTCCCTACACACCTTCCCCTTCCCTCAGGTCAGCTGATCAGCTGCTCCCAAGTGTGCCGAAGATGAAGCGTAAGCTCGGAGGAGACCGCGCTTTTGCTGTGGCAGCTGCTAGATTACGGAATGACCTTCCCCTGGACATCAGACAGGCCTCTTCCCTCTCCGTTTTTAAATCCCTTCTTAAAACCCAACTCTCCTCCCTGGCCTTTGACACCAACCGAGAAGTTGTATTTTATATTATTTATATTTGTCAAAATAGAAAAGCCAAGACTGAACAGAGAGGAAGGATTGCACAACCAACTTCCCAGTAAATACAACTCGATCTTCACACTCATTCCAGATTACATCAACAGTCTCATCATGATTCAGGTAACCAAGTACTCAACTCACACCAAGCAGCAGCCTCTAACGACCCGGGAGAGCGACACTAGGAATGCACCTAGGGCAGGGGTCTGCTGCCTTTACAACCCAAAGAGACATTTCTGCTCTCACTCTAGCCGTGAATATAGTATTACACAATCTTTGAAAACGCAGTTTTCAAACCTCAACGCCAATGAAAATCACTCTGAAAACTTATCGCTTGTAGTTTAAGTCCTTCTCTAGTGTGGAAATGTAATGCAATTATTACATTTATTTTTAAAAACATTAGTTGGTTCTAAATAATTTTTAGCCAGAGTCAGTAAGAGCCATTGTGGATGGTCCAAAGAGCCACTTGCGGCTCTGGTACCATAGGTTGAAGACCTCTGCAGAGTCTTCATGTGCCTAAAAACAGGAGCCTTCCATCTGAGGGTCGCTCAAGTGCGAGCCGCCAGAATTGACAAAGACTCCTGGATAGTTGTCCAAACATCTTCAGAACAACTGAACGAAAGTCCAGTTGTTTGCTGCAGCTAATGTCGTCTTACATAGTAAAATGTTTTTGAGGGGAATGGAGGGAGAGAACATATAAGCAAATAACAAACTTAAAATATAGGTTTGGTCTATTTATTTTCTAATTAATGGTGGAGCTTTTGCAACTTTCTTATTTTTAAGAATGACAATACAGCTGTGAAATAGACTGAAAATTAAAGTCTAGTACAAACAAACGGGGGAAAAAAAGAAATTGATGTCAACATCTTCTCCATCCACTCTAACTGCGCTTGGTCTATTTTACAGAGAAAGATAGGCAGACATTTCAGTCTTTGGATGCTGCAACTGGTAGAGATATGTCCTGATTCTAGAGGGCAGAATATAAATGCTTGCAAAGCCTTTCAGATTTTAATTCGCAAAAAATCAATAATGAAAGAAAAAGAAAAAAAGAAAATGATTTAATGTACCAGTTTTTCTTCCATTTTAAAGTCATGGGCTCCCATGTGTTGGTCTATCACATCTAAAATATAATGTTTGCTCACCTGTTGCTCTGCAATCCCATTTTTCATGTTGTTCAGATGAAAATCGCAAATAGGAAAATAGGACCCTGAAATATAAGAGCTGGGCCCTGAATGATTTAACAAGTTTTCAAGTGGTCTATTTATTAAATAATCGCTTGCTAAAGTGGCGGTGCTCAATTTTCATTTCACCATATGGCTGCTCGTTAAACAAGCCGACCTTCAGAAAAGTTGTGCTGCACGCTGGAAAGAGTTCCATTTTGTAATGACTTTTCAAGCTTCTCCAAAAATCACACATATCAGCTAGTTAGCGATATTATCATGATTTCCAGTGATTAAAGCACACGCCACTATTCATTTTGGCAAAGCAGAAAGTTGAGCTCGAAAAAGCTGAGTTCAAAAAATGATCCCTGCAAAGATACACTATATACTGCCAAAGGTATTTGCTCACCCATTCCAATAATCAAAATCAGGGTTCTAATCAGGTCCATGGACACAGGTGTAAAGACATATAGCACCCATGCATGCCGACTGGTTCTAAAAACATTTGTGAAAGAATGGGTCACTCTCAGGAGTGAGTCCAACATGATTCTGTGATAGAATGCCTCCAAGAGTGAAATTTCCTCACTCCTAAATATTTTCTAAATATATTCTCTGGAGTGACGACTTCTCGATCTAGTAATCTGATGGATGAGTCTGGGATTGGCGGCTGCCAGGAGAACGCTACTAGTCTGGATGTATTGTGCCAAGTGTAAAGTTTGGTGCAGAGGGTATTCTGGTAAGGGGTTGTTTTTAAGAAGATGTGCTAGGCCCCTTATCCCCCTTTTCCACTAGTACCACCTAAGAGTGGTCCGCTGCGGGTCAGGTTGATTTTTTGGCTCTTCCATTAATAATGGTTATGTGGAAGAGTTACCATTTTTAGTACCTGCTTGCCTGCGATTCCAACCGTTCCGAGTCATACTGAAAACGCCATGCCAGAAGACTGTCCATCTCTGATTGGTTAGGGGCAGTGTCACTAGTCACAGCATATTTCAATAACTAATATAAATAATGTTACACTGGACTTATTGTGTATGAGCACTATTATTATAGCAAGCTAGCATTAGGTAGTGTTAGCTTACCTACACATGTCCTCTAGCTCGCATCCTCCTGTTTGATACTGAAGGGCTTCTCTTTCTCTCTTTCTCTACTTTCTCTAAGGCAGTGTGCTTCACCCACTGCCTTCTCCGGCACTCCCCTTTTACTCAGAGTCTGATAACCATAAGCAGAGCAGCAGTCTAGGGTGTTGTGGTGTATCAGACCGTGGGGCTACCTTCCTATTAAATATCCCATCCTTTGAGATGCTACTCGATTGCAATGAAAAAAAAAAAAAAATCAACCTGACCTGAACAGATTAGCTTCTAATGGAAAAGCAGCATTAGTTCCAATGAAAGGAACTCTGAATGCTTTAGCAGGTCAAGAGATTGTGGACAACTCCATGCTCCCAAATTTGTGGGAACAGTTTGGAGATAAGGCCTCTTCCAACATGACTCGGCACCAGTGCACAACGTAAGGTCCACACAGAGATAGATGAGAATGTTTGCTCTGGATGACCTTGACCGGCCTGCACAGAATCCTGACTTTAACCCAACAGAACACCTTTGGGATTAATCAGAACGGAGAGTGAAAGCCAGGCCTTCTTGTTCAACATCAGTGTCTGACCTCACAAATGCGCTTCTGGAAGAAGGGTCAACAATTCCCATAAACTCTCCAAAACCTTGCCGACAGCCTTCACAGAAGAGCTGAAACTGGTTTATCTGTAAAGGATGGACCAACGTCAAATAGTGCATGTCAAATAGTGCATGTCAAAGTACTTAATTTTTCATTATCTGTAAGCCATAATCATCCAAATAAAGTCAAATAATTGCAAACTATAATCACTTTATGTATTTAAGCTATGGAGGTTTTACATTTTGAGTTTCATGAGCCAAAACAATCTTTACATTTTAAACTATATACTAACGTTTTGAGATGCAGATGTCAGGGATATCACAGAAATGAAGAAACCTGGAAGCGAGGAAAATCCTGTACAGTACAGGCCAGCATGGTCTTGTCCACCGGTTTGCTTTGTTCGAGAGTGGACCCAGCTGTTTGCACAGACCAAGAGAGATTAATCTGAGGTTTGAGTGTTTGCTTTTCTGATTGTTGGGTAAATGTAACGACCTCTGCACCTGAAGTGACCTCGATGTGTGTTGCCTTTTGAATGACTACAGAAAAACACATCCATGCCTCTCTCTGCTCAGCTGCTGTGGAGGTTTTATAGATCCTACAGCTCGCTCCATGTTGGGATGCAAGACGTTTTGAGTCCAGTCGGCTCATTAAAATGTCAGCCCATGAACTGCAGTTTCTATACGAGACTTAATGAAACATCACATTATGATGTTTTTACTCTCTCTCTACTCTTAGTATAATAGTTAATAGAGTACATATACTCTTTAAAGGCATCATATGTTAAAATGTCAATATTTTATAAGACTCAACTCTGTTTTTTTTTTGTCATCGAAATGTTTCAGATCAACCGACTTTGATACCATACAAAGATAACTTTGGGGAAAAAAATACAGTTCTCAATAATGACATCCTTCATTACGGGAAAAGCTTTCCAAACCAACACGACAAGATCTGAAAAAGGAATCACCCCTCAAACCTAGTAATTGGTTGTGCCACCATTGACAGCAATAACTGCCATCAAGCATTAGTGATAACTGCCAATTGGTCTTTTATGTCACTATGAAGGGGTTTTGGCCCACTCTTTGTAGATTTTATTTCTGCCATGTTAGAGGGTGTTCCAGCATGACCTTCCAGCTTAAGGTTATGTCACATTAAGGCTGTGAACTGTTAATTGGACATTTTCTACAAGAGAGCAGAATTCATGGTTCCATTTCCAATGACAAGTCATCTAGGTCCTGGATAGGCATCCAGCTCAGACCATCACACTACACCATATTTGATATTTCCTTAAATGTCCAGCTGATGTCTTTGAGCATGCTGCTCATCCATATTTCTGCAGATTGCACTGGCACACTCTTCATCGTCTCCAGTTAGTCCAAAACACAATTGCTCATCTGCCGATGGGTGCGAAACATAAGGAGCATATTACCCCGGTGTTGGCTTCCCTACATCGGCTTCCTGTCACTTACAGGATCCAATTTAACTTTTTTACTTTCCATTTGTAAATCATTACATGCTCATGCCCCCTCCTATCTGTCTGAGCTGCTTTTTATTCATGCTCCAAAAAGAAAGATGAGGTCTTGTGCAAAACAAATGCTATCCACTCCGAGGTCTAAACTTACTTCTCAAGGAGACAGAGTCTTTGCTGTAGCGTGTCCCAGACTCTGGAATAGCCCGCCTCTTAATATTAAATCTGCACATATTCTGGAACATTTAAAATCACTGGGGCATTTTAAATTGAAGACTTATTCTTTTAACTTGCTTTTACTAATTGTCACAAAAATTGTTTTTTTTCTGTTGTTTTAAACTGGTTTTATTGTCTTGTGCTTTGTGTTTATTCTTTTATATATTAATTGCTTCACTGTCACGCCTTTTACCATTCTTAGCTCATTTTGTTGGTAAAGCGCTTTTTGCAGCTTGAGTTGCTGTAAATGTGCTATATAAATACATTTGACTTTGACCTTTTTAGTTTTACAACAGATTAACAGAAAGCACACCTTCCAAAAACTTCCACTTTTGTCTTATCAGTCCTTTCTCATCGTTGAATCATAAACTCTGACCTCAACTGAGGCAAGTGAGACTCACAGTCCTGCAGATGTTCTTCTGGGTTTATTTGGGACCTTCTGGATGAGTTGTGGATGCTAGCTTCTCCTGGGAGGTCCTGATGCATCTCAGGTGAAGTAAAACCGCCCGTCATTAAACAAGGGTTGTTGTCCCACTCTTACAATGTTGTTATTGTGAGTAAGACTCACTCTTATTGCTGGGTGCTAGTGGCCATCTGAGCTAATGGTCGGTTGTTAGGCTCATGGTCCTCTTTTGCATGTGAGTAACCAGTTTTGATTGTTACCATTAAACTTGTTGATCCACAATGCAAATATACTGCTTATAAGGCTGAGTTTACCTGTAACTCCTCAGACTGTATAAGTCTCTTAAAGAGACAAACTGTTTTAACAAAGAAGAACCCGTCCAGATGACCTACTCAACATTTTTTGATACTCCTGGTAAGGTTCACCATTATTCAGTATTTTCTCCATTTGTGGAGTATATGTCTCTTTGTGGTTCACTGTGGTCCCAAAGCCTGTAAGCCTTTCCAGACAGATCGAGATCAATTTGTTTCTCATCTCATCTACTCACATTTCTTAGGTCGGGGCAACAATATTTTGCCTTTTCAGATCTTTTAGCCTACTTCATGCTGTCAGAAAGCTTCTTATTAAGTCATTTATTGATCTAAATAGTTAACTGATTATTTCTGGGTCGCTTTTTCCTTATTAATAAGTTAAATAATAATTTGAAAACTGCATTTTAAAGGTACTCTGGTTATTCTTTGGTATAATTTATTGTTTTTTTGACAAGAGGAAACTTTCAAGTGTGACAAAAAAGAAGCAAAAACAGAAAAAAACTGTAAGATGGCAAATACTTAACGGCTCAACACTAAGAAGGAAATATTAAACATTAAATAAAAGATTTCAGATCTGTTTTCATGATTCCAGCTTTTTTTATGGTAGATGCAGGCAGACCCTGACATCCAAGACATGCTGCTTTTCTTCTAAAAAGCGAGGCGTCATCTTGCTGAGATCTAATGTACCAAGCTCTCAGAGGCCTTGACACAGATGTTATGGATGCCTGCGAGTCCAGCAAAGTATTAGAAAAGACCTCCAACCTGAGAGAAATAAATCATTCCACAGTACAAGTCAGGTGGATTTAAAAAGGACTGACCACCTCGACGAATTCAGCAATTTCACATGAAGGCAACTTCTACAGCTGTTTGGAGTCAGAGGGCATGCATCTGGCCTCCATATTGGAAAGAAAGAGGCTCACCAAATAAAGCCCTGGTTTGTCAGATGGGGAACATTGATTGCTTCTACTCCCTCAAAGTTGATTCACAGCATTTTGATTTGACACCAGGAATGATGGGTTCAAAGACTACTATTGATGCTGCATTCAAATCCTTGTCCATGTCTAAGTTTTATGCTTTTATATCTACCAAAACTATTCTTAGTAAGTAATTTATTTCTCAATTTCTCCAAATGAAAACAGGGTTGATCTCTATGCAGGATTAGTTGTGAGTATTCTGCAAATATGGTTCATAATTGATAATTTTTGTATCTACATTAACCATAACCTCTTTTGTGGGTGCCCACCATAGTAATAAATGGCTAACCATTCTATATATAAAAATATTAAACATTTAGTACTCAAAATAAAGTGTATATATATATATATATATATATATATATATATATATATATATATATATATATATATATATATATATATATATATATATTTTTTTTTTTTTTTTTTCAAATATGTAACCTATGAAATAGAAATTTCATAGGTTATATATTTGAAAAATAGATTACACATAACTAATGGCTCTAAATTAAGCATGAAAAGTTACCAGGTGGAACTTTCAAAATAAAGCGTAATGAGACCCTTGAAAATAAAAGTCAAATTAATAAATAGATTAGATCCTTGCAAAAGCAGGTTCCGTTACTAATGTGGCTATACCAGTCCTAAAAAGGAAATTACCCTTTCAAAATAAAACTTATAAAAACTTTTCCAAATAAAAGTATTTTGTGTTATAATTTAGATTATTGCAAATGTACGTTCTGAATTACCAGGTTAACTAAGCCCGTAAAATAAAAGAGATTATGGGCTCTTCAAAATGAAGCTCATACATTCTCTTTGGATAAAGCTTAAATATGATCTTCAAAATAAAAGTCTGAAGAATTCTTACTTAAGTGTTAAAGCAAATAAAACAGTCCTGAAAAGGGAATTACGTTGTGTTTTCACAAAATTGCTTAGACCTTTCAAAACAAAAGCTTTAATATTTCATAGGTTAGATAAGACTAAATGTTGGCTTAACCACTAAGTTAATGAAGCCAGCAGCTTTCAAAATAAAGTACACACATTCTCTTCAAAATAAAAGTGTTTAAGGGGACAGATATTTGCAAAACGAGGTTCACACCACTAACACCAGCTATCCACCAGGCATGAATAAGTGATGTTGCCCTCTTAAAATAATGCTACAAGATACATTTCAAAATATATTACATAAACAGGTTGTGGATTCCTAATTCTTAAAAGGCACTAAACTAAAACTCTGCCAAATAATATTAAGCACGCTGTCCGATGGTGCGTATGAGGTGGCAGGCATCAAAATGTCTTTGTGGATTTTGTTGTTGTTTCCCGCTAAATCACAATGTCCATTAAATGTTCTCCCATCCTAGACACAAGCAGCACAAATTATTAAATTAGCTGTAATTTATTACTCCATTAACGTAACCTTGAAATTTTGAATGTTTTCCTGAGTTTATGTACCAGTGGTGCCACCTCCAAGCCCTGGAAATCCCCAAGCACCCTTATAGCCCCCTTTTACCTTAGCCCAGCCCTGGTTATTCCTTCAGATCATTCTGTGGCTGCATTCTGAAGAGGTTGTAAAAAGGTTTGCCGCTACGTAAAATGGGAATAGAAACAAGCTCAAATTTAATAATGCATAAAACAACAGGAACAAAGGCATGCATTGTTTTGTGCACAGGGCGAGTGGCAGTTACTAAGAGAGGGTATACCTATTAGGCATTCAGATTAAAATATTAAAGACGGCAGTTCTTTGCATTCCTGCTGCATGTCTGCTTCTCGGAATGTGCAAAACAGAAACCCCTCCTGTAATTTCTCAACTTTCTGCAAACCACACTGTAGCATACGGAATCATGAATGCATTAAAGGGGCTCTCAGAAAGTAAAAACTGCATAAATCTAGCAGGAAAGTTTCTCTACAGAAAGTAAAACCCCAAATACAACCCTGCTTCTGATGGAGGGAATTATTGGCTTGGAACCACATTCACACCACACGAACATTTTCACATTTTGTCACCTTACAAACAACAATTTTTTTTTGTATTTCAGTAGGGGTTTGTATCATAAACCAATGTAAAATAGAGCATAACTGTGCAGTGGAAATATAGGTGAAAAGTTTGGTGTGCATTTGTATTCAGGGCCCCTTAACTAAGCAACACCAGATCTACCAGCTTTGCACATCAGGAGACTGAATTTGTTTTTCCCATTCTTCTGCAAAATAGCCAAAACTCAACCAAACTGGATGGGAAACATACATTTTCAATTCTAGACAGAGATTCTCTGATTCGTTTAGATCTCGACTTTAACTAGGCCATTCTAACACAGCATTATGTTTCAATTTAAACTATTTCACTTTAGGTCTGGCTTGTGTGATGTTTATATTCAGTTAACAAGGTGAACGTCCCCAGTCCCCTCCAGCCTCCTAACTGGTTGTTTCCAGTATTTCCGTGTCTTTGGCTCTTTCCTTCATACCTGTTCCTGTAGAAGAAAACAACGCCTGCAACATGATGCTGTCACTACCATGCTTTCCCATGTGTTGAGGAAGGGATTCTATGCTTCAGGGCTGTGCATATAGGCCAGAACAGTTAAAATCTTCTCTAGCCAGAGCACCTTGTTCCACATCTTTGATGTGTCCCTAACATGGCAGATACCGAATGGCAAACAGGACTTCTCTTGCCTTTCTTTAAACAACTACTGTTTTTCTTTCCACTCTTCAATAAAGGCCACCTTTGGAGGGTGCAAAGCTACTTGTCCAGTTGACAGATTCTTTCTCCAGAGCTGTGGATCTCTGCAGCCACTCTAGTGTGACCCAGTGGCCTCTTGGCTGCTTATCCGACCGATGCTCTCCTTGCCCAACATGTCAGTTTGGGTAGTAGGTCTGCACTTGTGCATCACAGCATTTACCTTTTTGAATGAACGACGTTCCAAGAGAAGTTCAAAATGGTATTTTTAAACATAACCCTGCCTTAAGGTTCCTCACGACTGTCTGCTGTGCTCCGGGGTCTTCGTGATGCTGTTTATTCGCTTATGTTCTCTAACGAACCGAACAGAACAGCTGCATTCACACTGAGATCAATATGCAGTTGGACTATATTCAGTATATTAGGCTTCTTCTGAAGGCAGTTTGTTGCACTGGATTTTATTCAGGTGCCTCAGAGTTAAGGGGTTCAAACAAATTCCCACTACATTTTTCACCTTTATATGGATATCAAAAGAGTTAAAAACATGTATAATTTTCCTTCCAATTGAAAACCATGCATTAAATCATGTTTTTCTATCACATAAAATCCTAATAAAATACATCTAAGTTTCAAATAACTTGCTAAAATTATATAAACGGGGGGAAAACCCCCTCAGAGTAATGAATACCATCGCAGGGCACAGTGTTTGCATGTTGCCGCTCCTAGAAGATAATTACAATCACTCATCATGCTACTTCCCTGGCCAAACCATCTCCATCTGTGTGGCTCTGAGCTCCTCTATTGGGCTTTCCTGCACTGATACAAAGCCTGACATTTCAATTCAAGCCCGACACTTTGGTTGCCAAGCAGTCAATTATTGGTGAGGAGAATGCCCTGAAATAAGGATCCTTCTAAAACAACCGGCACCAGAGAAGCACTCTGTGATCCTGAACAAATCCTCAGCTGTGTGCCAAAACAGTTCGGGCATACTGAGAGATGGACAAAGCTGTGGGCTTTGACGGACACGCTCACTGGGCTGCAGATAATGGGCCCTGATTGTCACACCTGAGGATTAAGGTGGCCAGCTGGTAGGTAGCCATGACTAAATATAAACGCATTGCAGTAAGTTAGCTGTACGCCCTTTATTCGTACAAATTGGAGAATGTCTACTGATATATCCTTAAAATGATCTGTTTTATGAGTGATGCAAGAGTTTATTCCAGCACAGCCCCGCAGTAGCCGAATCGATTTGTCAATAAAAACATTCATTCTTTACCCTCCTCTTTATTCTCCTCCCCAGCTTCTAACAATCCATGCTGCTGCTGCTGCCTCCGTCTGAAAATAGCCTCGTTTATTCCACAGGAACAGAGCAGTTTGCTCTCCCGTCGGCTACGGGGAAAGAAAAGGATGACGCCAGTCTCCAGCGTGAACGGAGCAGAGAAAAGAAGCACAAGTAGAAGCCTCCATTTGTGCGTCGGATCTGAACACAGGGACACAGCCGGTGGTCAGTCTCTTCATGAAGATGATCAACTCTCCTCCGATAAACCAAGGGCTCTCTGCAGGGCTACAAATCTGTGGGGACGGTCTCGTGTGGGGTCGAGCTTAGCAGACAATTGTTTTCTCACCACATTATAGAGGATACTGATGGGCAACGTCAGTGATGCAGTTGTTACTGTGTACATGCAACGCATGATGTCGCCGAGCTTTGACCAAGAGTTTAGACATTCAAGCTTGACAAGTCAAAGTATTATAGATCTGGAGTTACAAGATGAAAACAGCAAAATAACAAAAAGGCCCGTTAGTTTAGCACCAGATTAAATTCCTACGTTAGAGTTCTTCACCAGCTGCAAAGAGCTGGAGAGGAGGGTCACATTTGCTTACACTCACCGGTGATTTTTTTACTACTTTCACTTCTTGAAGTAATGCTAGTTACAATTAGACAAGGATGTGCACTAAGGAATTCACTTGGTTGAAGAATAGACACATTTTAATAGCGCTGGCAAAATTAGATTTTGAAGTAGGCAATACTTAGCTGTGGTGCTGTAGAAATAATTGTGGGAGCAAACTCTGAGGCCCCCTGCTGTGATATTTAAGGGCTGGTTTACACTTGATGCACGTATGTTCCAGGCGGTAACGAAAGGTGCGGACATGTCTACTACACCCCACTACGTGTAAAACTAGAAAACAGTTTTCTATATTTTAACGCCTGTTTCTTTCTTCCAAGAGTGCAGAGCTGGGTAAGGTAGCCAAAAATTTTACTCAATTAAGAGTGACACTACTTGAACATAGTTTTACTCAAGTAAAAGTAAAAAGGTGTAAGCCAAGGAATGGCTCAAGAGTAAAAAGGTATTATGTATGACGACTACTCAAGTACTGAGTAACTAATAATAACAGCTGGTGATTCAATATTTAAAAATTATGTAATTGGACAGACAAAAATATAAGGTTACATGCAAATTCTGGTATTTTAAAGACAAAAGATGCACTGAAGACACTATTGACAAAATATATTTTTTTGCTAAATCATTATTTTTCAACACTGAACTTGAAAGTAATACAGCGGTTAATGTATACATAGTATGTAAGACCAGTGCAAAGTACTTCCAATGACAACATCTACTGTTTACTTTACATTCATTAGACCTCCAAATGTCTCAATGAGCTCAGCAAATATCAAATAATGAAGATTGTATACACACAGGAAGTATCAATTTAAGATAAACTCCAGGTTTTTGTCTCTCTGGTGCATTTTTGGTTAAAACAAGTATGTTCTTTATTCATGAAGTTACTCGCAGTAGGTAGATAGACATTTTACTCAAGAGTAGTGATACTTGAGTAATATGACTAAGGTAAAAGTAAAAAGCACTGTGCAGTAAAGCTATCCAAATTGTTACTCAAGTAAATGTAACTAAGTAAATGTAACTAGTTACTACCCACCTCTGCAAAGGGTGACAGTGACTTCTGTCCAAAAATTGTTAATGTGTTGATCATGGTGATCTTTAGCCGTATCATAAAGATATCAATAATTACAAACCTCCACCAGAAGCAGATGTTGCTCTTCCACCATATTTTTTCACACAAGACTATCGGTGTAATTGTTAATTTTCTTAGGTGTGCGGAGCAGAAACTATTATCCGTGCACAGTGGTGTGGAAGCCAAAATGACGTGAAATGGCCAAGCGCACCTTGCAGATGCAGCAAGCATAAACCAGCCTTTAGTTTGCTGCTGGTTTGCAGTTTAGATATTTTTTCCTTTTTCAACACCTATAGGGATGAGTGCACGAGTCACTAATTGAGCAGTAAAGGCGAGGACTCTGATTTAAAGGATCTAAAACATGTTTGAATTCCTACTTGTAAAAAAGGGGGAGCAGCTGCTTCTCCTGCGCCATTGTTCAGGCTCCCGTGGACATGTCAGCTCTGCTAGTTGCTCAGTGTGTTCACGGCTGCACCTGTAAACCGACAGAGTTAAACTTTTGGCCTCAGCAAGCGTGTGCTGAACATGAAGCCGGTTCAGTTTCCGTCAGCTACAAACAAACGGGGGCCGAAGACCAGCGTGGCTGAGGAATCTAAACTGGAAGCGCCTGGTGAAAACCTGATGTGTTTGCTCCTTTATGTTTTTCTCCTTTCAGTGAACTCGGCGTGTAAGTAAATCCACCAAGGGCTGGCAGAGAATTAACGATGAAAAGTCCTGGACTGAGCCAAAGGCCAGATTTTGATCTCGTCAGTACATAAAAGAAACATCTGAAAGTGAGGAGTGGGGTAAACCTTCCTCAGATTGATGTGAAAGACTAGTACAGGGCTACAAAAAGCACCTTGGTGATGTAGCTAAAGTCTTAAATTCATCCTGGGTAAGAAAGCCCATTTTTGTTTCAATATTTACTTTAATGAGTTAAAGTTAATTTGTGTGATTACCTGCATTTAAATCCCTCCCTGAATCAAAAAACATCATTATGCAAAAATTTCTGAATAAAAACACTAAATATTTAATAGAGTGTGATACTTTTCCATAAAAACAAAAAAAAAAAAATCCTTTTTATTACCCAGTTGGAATCTAAAAAAAACTGCAATATATTTTCACCTGAATTATCAACACAGGGATCCAAGACAAATCGAAGAAAAGCTTCTGTGGCAAAGAGCTACTTCTCAAACCCCCCCTGAGAGTCTGAAGAGGCAAATATTGCCTCCAGAGAGTATTTCAGAATAATCTTAGAGCAGCCTGGCATTAGGCTGGACTGTGTCACTCTTCTCTCCTGCTTCACAACAATGCAGAGAATAGATGAGGGTAAGAGGGGGACCTGTGAGGTAGGTCATGAATTGAAGGGGTCGAGCAAGTCGAGCAAAAGGAGAATAAAAAAAGGATCCAAACAACCTGAAATAGTTTGTGTGTTAAAAGCCAGGGGAGGACTGTATGCATGGATGCATATTGCTGAAGTCAACATGCGCAGAAAAAAAAAAGTGTTTAACGAGGTTTTTGTTCATGCAGAATGCCTCCTGGACTGGAATCAATAGAGTATGTCAATTACTTGAGGGAAAAGCTATTGATGCTGTTTTGTCAATTTGTCATCTAATTATACATGACTACACAGCACTGCGCAATCCAAAAGCATAGGAGCTGTAATTAAAGAGAGCTATGTTGACTTGTTGCTATTATTTCTACATCTCCGGTGGCACGTAATGTTTGGTCCAAATTTTAATGGATACCATGGAACAAGAAAGGATCGTCCTGGTCTGCTACTCGGAGCAAAGCCCGTTAAATTGCTGCAATTTAAATAGGAACTCAAAACCTTCCCAACAGTGTTAAGTGGACACAATATACTGTGTTTTACATATCTTATTTATAAATGTGCATTTGTTTCATCTCTGGTTACGTAGAATTTGTTTAAACACATGAGAAATTTAAATAATTCAATTAAATTTTATTTATATAGTGTCAATTCATGAAACATGTCATTCAAGGTACTTTCCAAAGTCCAATTCAATCAGATTATACAGATTGGGTCAGATTATAATTCATGCAGGATTTCTCTGTACCCTTAGTTTCAAGTGTGATACAAAAGGCAAGCACAGCACAGTTATACCTTTGATGCACATCCTCTTTGCTTCACGTCCGACTGGCGCAGCAACTATGTCTTTATCAGTTAATGAGACCGGTTCCACATTCTACTAGAATATGTCGAACGTCACCGTCGACGGACCCGCTCTCAGCCGTTCACGTCAAATTATGGAACAACTCAAATTTTCTGTCCTGTTCTGGTCCGTCGGGCTCCGGCCAGCTCAAGATCCACAAATCCAGTCGTAGCAAACAGGAAAACTAACGGCAATAACATCCAGTTTGTCAAAGTCAAGTTGTGTCAATTAAACACGTTAACCACAAATTACGAAGACAGTTTTTTTTTTAATAATTCACATTAAAGTGAACTGTTCAATTCAAATATCGGATGTAAACCCATCTTTTTTGCACCAACTAAGGAAGCAGATTTGTCATTTAAACATTCAATTTGAAACGTAGTGGTAGCCTACAAAAAGATTAGCATTCTGCTTGTAATGACGATGATCGTATGATCTTGTATCTCTCGCACATGCTCTCCTTGGCATCCCAGGAACTTTGAAGCGGAACTAGTCGGAGTAACCACGGATGTAGTAGGCGTTGCTTTTCACGGACTCACGGAGGCGGTCTGGAACGGAAACGTCACGTTCGAGCACGGAGGATGTGGGATCTGGAGGTTAAGGCGCTCTTACTGCAAACGCTTAAAATAAATTCTCTAGTCAGAAATAAACACTTTTCCATATTTTGTCTGACTGTCTAGTACCAGACAATGTCCTTTGATTAAATCTAATGCTGATCTTTAGCAGGCATAGACTTTATACATTTCAGCTGAGATCAAAGCCTGCATCAGCCTTAGTCCTGCACAGTAGCTGCAACAGGCTTAGCCTCCAACCAGGCGGCGGGATGTCACAAACAGGAATTAAACACGTAATCATGATATTTTGTGGTATTTTATTGTGATAACGATAAAAGTGATAAACGATGATAAATCACTGCAGTCAAAACCACACAAACAAATTACAAACATACCAATTTTTAGATAGGCTTCTTCTTGACATTTTGGAATGTACTGATTTTTATTAATTAATATTTACCAACAATTGAGAAACAATCCCGACAGTTTCTGTGCTTTTCAGAGATAAATTTGAATTTACTGCTGCCAAGATAAATCAAAAATATCCTACGACCAAACTCACAATTTTTTTAATTCAGTTTCTAGTTAAAGCACTAATTATAAAGGTGACATGATAACCTGCTGGGTCCAAATAAACTGAGAAAAACTTTGTATCCCATTTTCATAACAGCTCCCAGGAAAGAGTTTAAAAGCTGGAATCTGCCTGACGTTGAAGAAAAGCATAACTCAGCAGCAGCGTTCTTCCTCTGTCCTCGCAGCTTTCCACTGGCTGCATACGGGAGGATTTGAACGTGAATGTCTTGATCTCATTGGCCAAGGAAAAGATCGGTGCTCATAAGGCCGAGTTTACCTTTAACTCCTCAGACTGAAGAAGTCTCATGGGGAAGAGACGCAAGGTTTCTAACAAAGAAGAACCCGTTCAGAGGACCTACTCAACTGTTTTTTTTTTTCATCTAACCAACAGTGCACAAAAATAAAACTAATTTTGTTCCTTCATTTGCTGCTTTTAATCCACAGACTGAAACGACATAATCATAAAAAGTAGGTCGTTCAGAAGCATTAATTATTGCAAACTTCCAGCAGCTGAAAAATATTGTGCGAGGAAAAAAAAAAAACTTAAGGAGCACTAAGTTCAACGTTGGGTGTAAGTCAAAGCACATAAACCTGAATTGGCAGGGATTAAGAGGTAAACTAAACTTGTATTTTGCTCCAGAGAAGAGTCTCAAAGTCTGGCGTTATAGTCGACTAAGTGGTTTTAAGGTTGGCTCAATGTCCAGCCTCTTTGTGTTTTGTCCTTAGATGAAGCAGAACTGACAAAAACACCCTTAGAGACAGGTAGTGGTAGCGGGTAGGAGCTGGAGGAGTAAGAAACGGATGCCCAGTCATCACAGGGCAGCATTAACAGAGCCTTACCTCACTGAATCAGCATACGGTACCCCCACCAGCTGGAGCATCTCTCACCCACTCATGACCCTTTTAATACGCATCAAATTTGTATCTCATGTAGCCTGAGCTGTTCCTGGGTTTGTCCATATTCAATAAGGATATATCGACAAACTTTGCATATCTTTATTAATGATATATAAAGTAATGGCTGCAAACATGCATTGATGAAGCAAAACTAGATTAGATGACATTGATTGCTTTTTTTTTCTTGGCATTTATATCCATAAAAAAGTCTCAGAATACACCTTTGGGTCAGGACTTACCCGTTTAGAAAAGGCTGCCTTATAGGGTAGGATGAGCAGAATTTAGCTCGAGTCACTGTTAGCTATTATTAGCAGCTAACTAGCAGATACTAGTTGACTTGAATTGGCTTAGAGTTGATATTAGCCCGAGTCTTCTAGACATCCTGCCACTTAGGTCCCCAGAGCATGTTTCAAATAAATAAATGACATTCTGTAAATCAAGTATAGGGCTGGTTTGTTCTGGGTAACAATAAAAATAAGTTGGAGCAACATGGAAGGATAACTTTGCCACCTGTAGCTATTGTGGGTGTACATTTAAGATGTAAGGAAAACAGAAATGTTTTTCATTTTTCCCCAGTGTTAGCAGTTACCAGATTCACAAAGTATTCTCTAAAATAGATACATCCTATTTTCAGTACATGCTAAATTTTTCAGTATGCAACCTAACAGACCAAGATCACCAAGATTGCTTTCCAATAGAGTTCTGAGCCTGAAAGAAATGGGGCATTTCATGGATAAACGTGAATTAGTGAGTGGGTCCACAGTCCACCTAACCTGGGTGCCGTTTTAGCAACAGAGGCTACTAAATTAGTTCTACTGTGCAGAAAACACCACATTTTACCCTCCAAAGAAGTTTGGACCTTGCTCGTAAATTGAATGACCATGGAACCATGCAGCAAATCCTTGGAATAAGTGGAAAACAACTTTTTTCTCCTAGTACAGTACAAATTTAACTTGATTACAATCTTAAATGAAAAGCCTTACTCTGAGCTGTAATTGCCTGTTCATCCAGTCGGCCTTTCAATCTGATCACAATCCAGTACTTCTCGCAGCTCCACATACAGTGCTGCTTTCATCCAACCCAAGAGCTGCGTCTCTCTCTGTAGACATCTACCTTGTTTCATGGCCTGGCTACAATCACACATTACTTTTCAGGCTTTTCTGTACTTCCATATTCTAAAACATGAACTTGAACAGAAACAATTAGCCACTCACATTATTATTATAACATCATTTTTAATATATCATCCCAGTTAAGGTAAACTACAAGAATCCCAGTGTCTCTCAGCACAAGGACTACTTAGATGGGTTATTAATTTTTAATTATAGTAAAGCAAAGGCTTTTAAAATAAAACCTCCTAACCTTCAGGCTCAAAGCCTTCTTAAAGTCTTAGGAACGGCATGGAGCTGGAAACCAAATATAGGCTGAGTGCTTTGGTCATAACTGGCCGCTTTATTGATTTCCAGCTCTTTCGTCACTCCGAAGGTGACCTTTTATTTGAGAATAATTGCTCTATTATAAAGTTTATTCAGGCACCTGCTGGATATCTCAGACACCATTATTGGCCAATAACAATCCTCAAGCTGTAAAGTAGTGATCCTGCTTTGAAACGTGCGGGTGAATTGAGAGGTTCTTACTCTTTGCACTCCAAGTCCTTATCTTCAAATGAGAGTCCATGGATGGCTCTGTAAAATCTGAGCACCAACGTGTACGGTGAAGAGAAGGGGAAGTGTGATAAGGTTAAAACACACACTGCCTCAATGGCATCGCGTTATCTGAGAAAAATGGCCAAAATCGACGGCAATAAACTCCAACGTTGCAAAGAAATATCTATATCTTCTCGTGTCAAATTTTCCCGGACACAACTTGATGGTTTTACAGAATCCTGTTTTATTTTTTCCTTTTATTCCACCAACACAAATGAAATCCAATGACGTTAAAATGTGACTCGTGTTCTCAGGGAGTCCATTCCACGGCTCTCAGCCACAGATGTAATGGAGAAAAAAAAAAAAAAAAGTCTACCGAGGAAACTTCCTGAGGCTGTGACTGCAACCAAAACTCAATAAAAAAAGAACTTTGTTTCTCTAGGCATGGCTATTTTTTATTTATACAACTGGCAATGACCAGAAGGCACAAACAACTTTTTGTGCCTTTCTGAAACTGAGATGTGTGACATGGTGACTGTACTGGTGTACTGTTAAATAAAATATCTATGTGCAGAAGCCCAAAAACTTTTCAGTCAGATAGATATACACAACCTTAGTATACAAGGATATATAGAAACATATACAGCAGTTTGCTAAGGTAAAAAAAAATATCCACTGGACTCCACATATTGTCACATAATTACGCTGTATTAATCTGTCTTTACATCAACTCCCCATAGAAAAGAATCCCCACAGCATGATGTTGCCCACACCATGTTGCATGATGCAGATGATGTGTCCAGCCTGTTAGTTGTCTAAATAACATTCAAAATGCACATGTAGGGGCATAGTAAGGTTGTCAAAAATATCGATGCTCTGAAAATTGTCGATACTCAAATGTATCCAGATACAATTCTAATTTGCCATGGTATCGAGACTAAAGGTATTGCGCAATAACAGCCTTGGGTTTTTTTGCCCAGAAAATACAGGGTTTCTAAATCCTTCTGAATGGGACAACAGCACCCCCTGCTGTTTGCTATGTTCCTGCGGTCAGTAGTATGAATACTATTAATAAACTCTTTTTAAAAAGTACCAAACTTAATATACCTGAAGTTTGTCTTTGATATCAATGGCTTGATATTATTTTTGCCATATGGGGTTTACAGTTAAAAGTTATAGTTTGTTAAAGTTAATATTACATAGTTAAAGTGCGGCAGTGGCAACATTCTAGTTGTCAGAAACCATTGCAATATGTTATAATTGAACCCATATAAATCCTTTAAATGTTAAAAGGAACTCTTTAGAATGACAGCTTTAATCCATTAAAACAGAAAACGATAAAAGCTACATTTTTGTCCCATTTTCTTGGGATGCGGGGCCTGAAAATTGTTCCTTCTTCAAAAGGGGGTCGCAACAGAAAACTGCCACAAGCTATGAGGTTTTTTAAAAGGCTGCCAACATCTCCAAACTCAACATGCACCAGGACAACGGATTAGAAACTCAAAACAATAAAAAAGAGAAAATTGTACTCTCTTCAGCCTTACTGTTATCTGTTAAAAGTCTTGCTCTCTCTCACAGTCTGAGTGAACATGCTTCAACTTTCATTTTAAAAAGCTAACATTAAATTTAGCTATTAACTTTCAGCACTCAGCTACAGAGTGTTCACTACTGGGGGGGGGGGGGGTGTCAGATTTTTGAGTTTCTGAGAAGCCGACTGCTTGTCAAGGCAAAGTTCTTTACTCACTATGTTTAGTTGCATGGCGGAGCAGCATCAGAAGTACTAGTTAGGCTTTTATTTACACAACCTTATTTACCTTGTGGTTAAACAGCAATCATGGTATTTTGTCTTATCACTTTAAGGTCACATGATTTATCTCTACATCATGTTTCTCTAAAAACCTAAAATTCCTGCTACTTTCCTGTAGTGCTGAGATCCAATGTGTGGCCTAGTTCTAATGTATTGTTCTGTAGCCATCCCAGCAGAGCCAAGGGGAAACAGACTGATGAACACAGAGCTGAGTATTTGTCACCGTGGTATAGATGTCATATTTTCCCACCCTTGTAATGCAGGATTTGTAAGCTCTACATTCCCTCTGGTGCTGCAAATGGATGGTATCTCTGGATTTTTGGAATAAATAGCTGTGACTCATGTTTTTGCCGTTTGTGGTGACACCATCATTCCTGTTGGCTTTTTTTTTTTTTGTCTAGAGCGCTGCTACACAGAGCCATTCCTTATACTAACTAATAACAATCCATCTTTGGTCAGACTCCAAGCATGTAAACACACATTCTCATACAACAGGACCGTCACCGACATGAATAAAAGATGAGAGGTTTAAGCTCCCATTAAAAATTGCTGGCAAGGCCTCTGAGCATCACGACGGTGAAAACATTTGTGTAAAGCTGCCGTTCAGTGCTCTTAATGCGCTAATTTTTTTTTTTTCCCCATTGCACTCTGTTGCCACTAAGCAGAGATCCGTATAAAGGTTCCCAGCGTGATAAAAATCGATTTTCAACATATTATTTTGACCCCTACTGGCAAAAATGCTTCAGACAGGCTGCAAGACTCTTTTCGTTTACTGAAGCTAACTGCTCTCTTTCAAGAGTGCTGAAGACGCAGTGTTTATTATAATAGTTTACCACTTTGTTCACGTGTTCTAAGGGTGAGAAAAGGGACATCATCATGTGGGACTCCTTTTAACAAAATTTCATTTACTGCTTCCAATGCATGGGATGAAAAATCCCCACTGGTTAAGAAAAAATTATCAGAACGTTTCATCTTAACCCAAATACCATATCTAAAGAAGGTTTGCAAATTATTGTGTAATTAGGAGGGACAATGGCTTTTAATTGTTAACTTTGAACAAAAAAATAAAATTCAAGCAAATCACTCCCACGCTAAACCTAAATATGGCCTGTGATGCGCAGGCTGGTGGTGAAATCAGCTAACCTCACCATACCAAGCTCTACCTGGCTGTGCGGGACCACGCTACTTTTCGGTGTTCAAGTTATTTATGACAGAAGAAGACTTAAGCGTCATACTTCCAGTGTCTGGGAGTAGTTTTTAAGTCAAAGACAGTGCTGAGAAAAATGAAGGTGGACCAACGGAAACAGATCTACAGACGCATGTCGGATCTTCATTCTGGCCAAACATATCACTTGAGAGGCATCCCGATTTCAGTCAGGTGGATTTAATATGATGTTGACTCACCATTTGCAATTATTACTGCTTCAACTCCTGTGGGAAGGCTTTCTGATTTTGACTGTTCTTCTAGAAGATGTCAGACACTGATGTTGGACAAGAAAGCCTTACCCACAGTCTCCAATACATTTGGTGGTGTAGAGGCTTGGTGTAGCTGCCTGGCCATGGCAACCCATTCCATCAAGGCTACCGTATTTTTCAGACTATAAGTCGCTCCCGAATACAAGTCGCATCAGTCAAAAACAATGCATCATAATGAGGAAAAAACATGTATAAGTCGCATCAGTGAAGTTGTAACCTGCCCAGACAACAGAGCTGTAAGCTAGCGCTAACTGTTATCAGCCTCACAGACAGCCCAATAAGTTCTGTCTTGGTCTGGGTCCTTTGAGCTGCACCACGCAACGCTCTGCTGCGTGAATGCAGACTGAAACAGCGAAACAACATACAAACATGTTGTCGGTCCTTGTTGTCCATAAGTTAATATTCTCTCTCTCTCTCTCTCTCTCTCTCATATATATATATATATATATATATATATATATATATATATATATATATATATATATTAGGGCTGGGCAAGTTAACGCGTTAATTTTGCGTTAATTCATTAGACTATTAACGGCGATATTTATTTTATCGCGCATTAACGCATGTTGCTCACATGCTTTCAGTCAGTGTCAGTCAGCAGGCGCTGACTGCAGCGCGTTGTCTCACGGCAGCACTCTCCCCCTCCCCTCTCGTACATGGCTCAGCGGCGCCAGCCAATCAGCACGCAGGCTCAGCCTGGCCCGCCCACTCAGCTCTCACACAAACTTAATACACAAACAGCTGAGAGAGACCGCAGCAGCGAAAAAACATGAACAGAGGAAGTAGCACCGTTTGGCTTTATTTTAATACCGTAAATGAAATCAAGCTGTATGTTTTGTAAAAAGCCGGTTCATTTTAGTGGAAACACAACAAATTTATCTAAGCACGTGAAAAAACATGAAAACGTCGAGCCCCAGAAACGGAGAGAGGAGACGAAACTTCTGTCATTGCCCCAACAGACCCACAGACGTCTCTGACTGAGGCGTTTCAGTCCTCCAGGGAACATCCAGGTAGATCAGTGGATGGATGGATGGATGGATGGATGGATGGATGGATGGATGGATGGATGGATGGATGTTACTGGAGCCCACACATAACATGTAATTAAGACCTTGAAAGAACCCAGTACATATATTAAAAAGTGTTATTTAAGATAAGATAACATTAGTTAATCCTTTTTTTATCCCACGACGGGGAAATTTATAGGATTAAAGCAACAGGCAGGTGCACACAACACAGACAAAATTACATAAGGATTGAAATATATGAGGTGGATTAGCGAAAAAACACTGAACATAACATTATTATTATTATTATTATTATTATTATTATTATTTAATTGTAATAATAAAATAAAAACCACAAAACCCAAAAGGTCAACAGTTTCATGATACATCAAGCTTAGGGGCTGGCTAATATACAGCAGGTCAAAAAAGGCCATATTTTGGCTGCAGTGCTTGCTGTTCTCTTATGAAGAAAAGATCAACTAGTGCACTAAATTCAATAGATGGGTTGAAAATATCCAGTATAAAATAAGTGCTACAAATGTTACAACACTTTTGTTCATATGGCAGCAGAACATTAAAATAAAAGTGCTCTTTACACTACTTTTGAATTCATTCTTGGAGTTTGTAAATACAATGCGATTAATCGCGATTAATCGCGATTAATCAGGGCGATTAATCGCAATTAAATATTTTAATCGTTGCCCAGCCCTAATATATATATACTATAGACAGTAATGCTTACTCCTTGATTCAAGCTGGTCAAGATAAATTACCATTTAAGTTTGATATGCAAGTCGCACCTGAATATAAGTCGCAGGATCGGCAAAACTATGAAGAAAAATGTGACTTCTAGTCCGAAGAATACCGTAAGTTAAGTTCAGTGGTCTGTAGCTAACAGACTTTACAGAAATGTGTTGATCTGTGAGCACTATGTGCTTCTGCATCCACTGAAAAAAAAAATCTGTGATTTTGCATGTCCTACGAGGTCGCCACCATTACCAATTCCTCACATTTTGTTATAACACAACTAAAAGTTGACTACAGATTATTTTGTCATAAAGAATTTTCACAAATGGACTCAAATCACAGGAGATGTCCTATCAAAACACCAGGGTGGAATCCAGTGATGCCCTGAGAGCGACCCATACTTTCACACGTTTGTAGAAGCAAAAGCATGCTTTCATGCTGGACTTTATACACCGGTAGCCATGACAGGGACTGAAACAGCTGAATAAAATTATTTGGATTGTTGATCAAAAACTTTCTGCAGTACAGTGAACTAGACTTCAATTTACCTCTTCCATTTCATACACTTGACGTTTTTTTCTTTTAAATCCTACCATAACCAGATTTATTTGCTCGTTTGCCTCCAGTCTACAGTTCATTCCCATCTTTTGCCCTGGAGCTGACCTCAGTAGATACCAGGAAAGATGAACATATCACAGAAACGCTTATTTTATCCTTTTTGAGCTTTCAACCTCTGGTTGTTATGTGATTTGGAAAATATAGAAGCCTTTTGAGTAACAATCTGCCTCCACTAGTGAATACACACACAACCTAAAAGTGTTAATAACTATGCTAATCCCACTCATTTCTAACATACTATACAAATGGCAGCTTCAAATGTTAACTTCCTATTCTTTCAGCTAATGACAGCTCTGGCAGGAAGGCTCAAAAGAAACGTTTTTATTACTGTAAATAATATTTATGAAAGAGATTTGTAAAACTTTACAAATCTAATCAGGAATAGAAAATCTCTGATTGGGGTCATCTTTACATAGTATAACAAATTAAAAATATATATTTTCACAGCCCTCGTGATGAAAAGCATTTAACTTCACTTAGCAAACAAGACAGCGCCCATATTCTCTTATATGCTTTAAGTAATAATGACACTTAGTGGTTAAAATTCAAACAACGCAGACACAGAGCCTTTCACTGAGACCCCACAGTGTTGCTGCTGAAAAACCCCACTGAAGGTTTAGTTCCACAGGACAGGTCTACGATGGTCTATTCTGTGCCATTTCTGGTCCGCTTCCATTTTTGGCTTCCATGTTTGGAGGCTGCTGCTCTTTTGCCAAAATAAAATATCAAATGCTTCGCTCTATTTTGGGAACTCTGGGAACTCTCATATGATTGGCTGAGGAACCAGGAAGTAAATACGGGGTACATTCTGCACCAAAGTAGTTCTGGACCATACCTCTAGGCTTGAAAGGAGAAAAACGGGACTAAGACATAGTTGATGGAGAGGATGATAGTTTATAGGGAAAGTTATTTCCACCCCAGGGGATAAATGAGAATGATCTAGGTTGATTTTACAGTAAATATCTGACTTATAGTTCCTTTACATTTTATTAATATTTCTATGTCTGAGAATGACATAATAGCTTTCAAACTACTGAAGACAATGGGTACAGCGCAAAAGCCAATCAAAATATTAATCAAAAGCCTATATGTTTATTTAATGTAGATATATGTATAAATGAGATAAAGCACAGTGCTTACAAAATGACAACAAACTGAATAAAGTTTAATTTTGCATTGCATCTACCATTTCTTCAGCTGATATCTTTGGCATAACCTCATTTGCTAACCCTTAGCCCAAGGGGAAAAAAAACAACAAACATTTAAAAGTTTGAAGAAATTTTAGTTAAGTATGCGGCTACGTTTGGCAGCTGTGACAGTTTGTTGGCTGTTTCTGTTGCTTTCTAAGCTCTGTCAAATAGGATTAATCATCCGGTCCTCCCAGAAACATTAAAATCAACTAACTGAACTCTACCAGAACCGCCTTATCTCTTTGTTCCTTCCAGCACACTGCTTGGGATAGGTCCAGGTTTTAGACTCAGCTACACCTCTATGATACTCTGACAGCCATTCATCTGCTAACACACTGGTATAACTTAGAAATCTCACAAATGTCAGTATGATGAATTCAAGTTTTAGAATCCAAAGATTCAAAAAGTTTATGCATCGACCCATTAATTCCTTGAGCACTTCTGACACAAGTAGAAGCAGAACATGCTGTAACTCTGAGATAACAGACATGACCATGAGGCAAAAGCAGACAAGATTAATTCAAGCACGTAAAACTAGAAGCTGTGTGGACTTTTAATCAACTTGGCCTATCACCATTGAAAATAATAGAGTAAATCAGTCTGACTCTGCAATAAAACTGCATGCCAAATTGCATTAGGGTGATTACTGGAGCTGGATTTTTCTGCAATAAATAAGACTACCGAGCGCACAAAACACTTGCTTTTTTTAAATGATGTACCATTGAGCTCAACTGCAGGGGATGGACTGACTGGGAATATGCGTGTATAAATGTGTGGGCCAGACTGTTGGCAATTAGCTCCCTGCGAGGAAAACGAAGCCCCAGTAAACTGAACATGTGACAGATTTCCTTTTCCCAACTAGACACGGGCCAGCTTCTTTACGTCACAGTTTCAGAACAATAAAAGATTTGCACTGAACTGGCAGAGACAGTTTTGGGGTTTTCACTGGCTCCAATGTAGAGCAGTGTTAATCCTCCCCCACCTGTTGCTGCAAGATGTCAGCTGTAAAAATACTAGTAGGATGAAGGGAAAGATCCGTAAGGTTTCCCCTCTTTTAAAAAAAATAAAATCAACCCCAAAACAGTTTGCTGTTGGCAAATGTTCCCTCCCACAATAAACACTGGATGGTTTGGCTTGAATCCAACAGGAGATCCACCAGCACTTGGATAAGACAGTGTTATTTCAATCAGACTTTAGAGAAAACATACAACAATCAGCATCTCCATCAGTAAAAAGAAACACCCTAAAGCAAACTTCCTACTTTTCCAACAGCTTAAAATCTAGCCAACACCAGCTTGTCTGAAGCTAGTCAACAAAAGAAAAACTCAAAATGATAAAAAAAAGGGCTTGCTGACAGCGAGGGATGGGTCTGTTAATGTTATCAAGTTACACCAGTGTTAAAAAAATATGGCGCTTGGCTGGCGAAAAGATGGCTACGACAGGCAAACAGCAAAGACAAAGTGGAGTCTTTGGAGATAGTTTCAGTCCTTAACAAAAGCTCTCATGGTGGGAAAATTGATCACTCTTATTGGGGTAACACTCTGTTACACTTAGCAAGCTACAAGATGGTTGGCAAGTTACTTTAAATAAAAGAAATGTGTTACTTTTTTTTTTTTTGCACTAACGTAATACAGGAAAACTGTGTTATTTTTACTCAAGGTTATCACATTGTAGGAATCTAACAACCGCACGTGCCTAGCAGTAAGTTTGATGGTAAATAAAAATAAATAAATAACAGACTGCCACAGGCTCATTATTGAGGCACAAAACATTACTGAAAAACTAGCCAATAGCGGCTTGTCAGGCTCCGACTGTTACATTAAAAATAGCAGACTGGGACTGGAAAGTGATAATGAGCCGTTGCCGAAGGAGCCAAAGTCACGGTGGCAAGTGTTTGCGGATTAGGGGACAACATCCTGAGCAGAACCAAATTATTCCTGCTGTACTATAGTTTCAGAAGTTTCCACAGAGGAGAACTAAATAAATAGACTTTTATTTGCCTAATTTATCATCAACAGGGGCTTATGGACGCGTTTAGCCAGTACTCCAGGCAAGCTAAGTTGAGGTGTTAATTCTAGCTCATAAATGACCAGTAGGCGTAAATCTGATTTCAAATCAGATTTCAGTGCTGTCAAGTGTGCTTTACTGCATTTGATTTTTTGAGTATAAAGTTTCACTGTAAATTTCCCTATAGTAACTATGAACTGGCGTTCTGTCCAGACTGTACCACCACGAACACCCACCTTTGATAACTTTCTCTTTGTTTCTTTGCATGTAAATCAAAATAACTGTAAATAACATCAGAAATTATACCAGAGTTGTAATGATAAAAGTAATGCAATGCTTTTAGTGGCTGGTTTGACAGTAGTTGAATTTTGTTTAAACATAAAATCCTATGAAATATAACATCCATTGAAATATAAACTAAAAAAAAACTAAGATAAAACAATATTCCTGCTCAGGACTTGAGAATCTCACAGCTTGTGCCTAAGGTCAGCCCATTCAAATCTGTGTTTTCTCTCTGCAGAAACCTTTTTCAGTCACAACATCTCCATAGAAACCAGCCGACCGCTGGGCATTTGGAGTGGGCCCAGCAAATGTCATGATGAAAGTCAGTCTTTCATGCACGGACACTAAGCGCCACTGAGGAGACACGCAATAGCTGCCAATATTTTGACCATGGGAAATCAGCAGGGGACTGACATCGTCGCCTTTGACCATGTTTGAAAGCATGAGGAGGCAGCGGCGCGGGATACACGCCAGCTGATCGGCACTCAGGGGAGGCGAGCGGACAACACGACTGTCAGATTACAGAGATGCGCTTTTTTCCACCACTCGGCAGAGATGATATTGCCTCTATCCGCAACCCCTCCCTTTAACATTCGCACTCCCTCCGCTATAATGTGATGGGCTGTCACATTGAAGTTCCTCGAGCTGGTCAATTTGAAAGGATATCTGTATTCCTCACAGGAGACTGACTGCAGCCATAACAATAACACTAAAGGTTTGAAGCGTTAAATGTCAGCGGCAAGGCTGGTCGGAGGACTGGCCCGGGCTTTGAAAGGCAAGCTCATTCCTCTACATGTGTGTCCTGGCGGTGCGCTCAGATGCCAAGTTCTGGTCACAGCCTTTAGGCCGCTGCAGGCTATCGAGTGGCTCTGCGTGCTGCCTCGTGAAGCAATTAGGAGAACTCCAAAAACAAAGGAGTCATTTATTCCTCATCAGTTTTCACATAATAGCTCTACAAATGAGGTTTGGTGATAAAAGGGAAAGAAATTAATTTATCTAAAATTTGCAATCAAAGCTTAAACGGGACAAAGATAATGACAGGTGCAAAGGTGTGCATCACTTTTTAAGCCATCGCAGTTCCTCCTACAGTGCCACAAATAACCTCTGGCAGCGTGTCCAACGGAGCCGGAGCACAAGCTTCTCCTAATTTGCATCCCAGCCCACAGGCAATTACCTGCTTATCGTTTGTGACTAGCACTCGCTCTTTTGAACGTTTGTCGCCGACGTGGAGGTGGTGCAGAGAAAACAAGAGGAACCCGAGGGGGGGGGGTGGAGGGTGGCAGACAACAAACTTGGATATGCCAGGCGTATCAATTAGAGGCTCGGCGGAACATGGCGGCTCCCGATCGCCTCCCTGCTCCGCAGCTCTGGGCCCCTAATTACAGCCGGTCGATAAGGGCAGAAAACACGAGCTCAAACGGACTGAGGCAAGGCGCAGATAAACACGAGCAAAAGTGGACAAGAATACAAACACTTTACCGTACACACTCATCACCATTTGGCATATCTAATGCGTACAGACGTCACACAAGCAAGCCGATAGTCTGAAGACGATGGATTTGATAAGCTAAAAACCACAGCTTTAAATTCCAAAAGGTCTTAATCTTATTTATCTTCCATAAATACACATTGACTGAATACCAAAAAAGATCAAGGGTACAAATAGAAGGTAAGGCTCAGTTTTTACAAGCACGCTGCTACATTTCTGAAAAATACTTGGAATATTTTCACATTTTAGGCTCGGCGGTAGCAAACGGCGCACGCAACACATGTTCAGTGGCCTCGCTCCTCAACATGGCCGTCCCAGGATTGAGTCCCAGCCTGTGGACCTTTGCCACTTGCCCCCCCCCCCCCCCCCCTCCCATTTCCTGTCAAATACTGTTAAAGCCCACTAGCAGCAAAAAAATTTTTTTTTGAAAAACTTTAGTCTCAAACCTCAATATATTTTGTTGAATAGATCGACATAATATAGCGAGTAATAGTGAAACAGAAAGAATTTGGATAAACTGGTTCTCAAACACCTTTATACGGATAATCAAAATAAAATTGAGATCACCAAATTTGCATATTACCTAAATTTAGTTTAGCTATATTCAGGCTGGTTTACGGCTGACGCACGTCATGTGCGTCGCAACAATTATGTGTGAAGGGGACGTGTCCCCTCCACTTTTGAAAGCTATCCGACTGGAACCCGCTCACATTTATAAAAAAAAAAAAATGACGGCCCTTGCGCTGTTTCTTTTGCTTCCCGAGAGAATCCATTCCACTGGATTGTTAGGAGAATGGTTATACGTCTAAAGCTCCACTCCATGTTTTCCTGGATACCAACAACATCTCACCGCACCGCTGTTTTCTCCAAGCATAAATAAACTGAACGGCAGCTGGAAACTGCGCAAGGTAAAGTGGGCATGGCTAAAATTATGCCAACCTGTCAAACAGTCATCCACGATGAAGCACATAACGTTTAATGCAGATCCAATTATGCATCAGGGAGCTATAGCTGTTTAAATATCTGATCCAGATTTGTAGGTTGACAAAGATCATTGTGTCTAGCTTTTTGCATTTTTTTAAAACTTTTTTACATTGCCTCACAATGAGCCCAGGGTCATGTAAAATGACTGCTTAACAAATACACATTTAGGAGGACTCTACTTAACTTTGCTTTACCAGTATGAAGTGTTTGCAACCCCTGATCCTTTCCCAGACACAATATACATCAGAAGATTCCCAACAAAGAAGCAAAATGTCAAAGTTTCCCAACAAGACAGTCGTTTTCCCCCAATGTCTGTGTAGCTAGCTGTAGAGCGTCACCTGTCCTGTAAAATATTAGTCCTTTATTTAGTTAATGATGCATCCATTTTGAAGCAATACAGGATAATTTGTTCCGTATTATGTCAGATAAACATGTCTGTAACACACTTATCAACATTTAGTCTAATATGAACTAAATTAAACGCAGGAATTAATGCCAGCACAATGATCGTGGCGGGATTTAAGCAGGACCACCTCACCTGTGCTGCTTTCATGGCTGCCCAGAGACGAACCCTACACACCTGTCTGTCTCACACTCCGTTCAGCTACACTCCGAAGCGAAAACCCTTGTAAAAATACAGATGGGAGTGAGAAGAGGTAAATCACTGACTGAAGAGCATCAGCGGGGACAAAATTGATACTTTAGCAGTCTATGAGCTCATTGGGTTCAGCTGAGGCGCTATGTGGGGTTACAACATTTGTAAAGCTGTGACAGAGATGGAGTCATGGCTTTTCTGGGTTTTGTTTGCTTTTTGATTCAACTGCGTATAGTTTTAACGGTGTTTGTGGTGGTTTATATAACCATTTAGCCACGATTCAGACATTTTTGGGGATATTTCTATGTTTTACTATGTAGACTTCACATGAATTAAAAGAGATTTGAAAAAAAAGAAATAAATAGTTAAATTCCTCCCCTGCCACAATGCTAGTGGATGATTGAACTTCAGACGTGTGTTGAGGTGGTGGTGGGCGGTTTCAGAATAAACTATATTCCAAAATAAAATGCTCTACTAACTGCAGTCAAAACAAGAACCTTGTCAGACCAGTAAAGTCAGTGTGAGTCACACGGGACTGGAGAAAAAAACGCAGCCGCAGCTGGTAAACCGTACTTTAGCTACACCTCCCCTAATCAATGCCACCCCCCCACTTCAAATGCTTTTGACACCTCTGACGCATGTTCGTTCCGCGGAGACATGACATCTGCAGCATTTATGCTCATGTAGGTTTTTCCTCTGAAGTAGCACTATTCTCCTAGACTCTAGAGGGCAGTGTTGCGCTCCTACATCAAGTGTACGACACCCCACTCCACATAAGAGTAGAAAACTCTATTGCTTTCAATTGTTTTAAAGCATTTTCCTTTCTTCCATGAGTGACGGCAATTTCTGTCCAGGAATTGTTAATTTGTTGATCAATGTGATCATTTAGGTGCAAATTATGAAGATGTCTACATTTATGAACCTCTGCCAAAAGGAGCTCTTGCTCATCCGCCATGTTTTTACGTGCAGGACTGTCACTGTAGTTAAGAATTTTCCTAATTGTAAACTTTTAGCGCCGCTGAGGGGGGTGGTAGCCAAAATAATGTAATATGGCCGCCTGGATCTAGCAGATGCGTCAAGCATAAACCAGGATTTAGGCTCAGGTTCTAAAATAATGTATTCAACGGTTTGAACATCTAGAGGTCGTTAAATAAATCACAACGTTGAAAAGTGTTTGACAACAGATGCAAACCTGCCAGGACATTGCAGGTTTGTTTGCTGATGTTCTTCGGTCTGTTTTGTTCTCATGGTTGAGCCCCAACAACTACATGCACAAATACTATGTGCATTCAGCATCTACAACCAGGCATATGGTTCCATTTATTTATATAGCGCCAATTCACAACACATGCCATCTCAAGGCACTTTACAAAGTCAAATTCAATTAAATCTTCCAGACAGATTGGAAACTTTTTGATCAACCTAAGGAAACCCAGCAGGTTGCATCAAGTCTCTCTAAGCAGCATTCACTCCTCCTGAAAGAGCGTAGAGCCACAGTCGTCTGCATTGTTGATGGCTTTGCAGCAATCCTTCATACTGAGCATGCATGAAGCGACGGTGGAGAGGAAAACTCCCCTTTAACAGGGAGGAAAACCTCCAGCAGAACCAGGTTCAGTATGAATAGTCATCTACCTCAACCGTTTTGGTAGTATCCTGCTGTGGGGCAGATTTAGTTAGGTGGGGACAGGGCATCCGGTCAGGACTAAATACATGTTGAAAGAAAACCAGTTAGAAGCAGCAAAAAAATTGAGGCTTGTTTGGAGGTTCAGCTTCTACAATCATACTTAAATGACCCTGAAATGGTTTACATCAATGCAAATTTTTGTGTTGGAATGGCATAAAACTAACAGAGAATCTCACTTAAAAATCTGTTTTAACAGCTTCCCTTCATGCAACCTGACCGAGTCTGAGATTGTGCTTTGGAAACAATTTCAGCCTCTAGACCATGGGTGTCAAACTCCAAATTTTGATGATTACAAAAAGTGGGACACATTTTTCTGATTTGCATTTCGCCAAAACTATTTCAAAACCATGTGTCATTTTCCTCCCTCTCCCAATTAAATACATTCACCTTTGGGACTGTTTTGCATTCAATTTGCATTCCCTAAAAACAGAAACATTGTTAGACTGAACACAAAGGAGCGAAGTTAAAAATAAAAGCAACGACTGTGGTGACATTTAATTCGACCATTTCGCCAAACACTGAATATTTATTAGAAAATTAAGCCACCCCTCTCGTCTCATAAGCCATCTCGGCAAAGAACATTTGAATCATGACAACAATCATGACGGATCACCGAGGTGGCCGTCTGGCAATCTCGCCTCTAATCTCCACTTCAGGCCCCAACATCACGGCTCAATTGTTCATAATTGCCCTCAGCATGAACTGCGGCACAAACATTAGGGGCATCCAATCCCCCTCTAAATCCATCTTCCATCTCCTCTTATCAGTCGAGGGGCGCTCACCAAACACGAGCAATTGGTGCATTATCTATTGAGATTTCCAAAGTGAATAGTTGCACTAATCTGTTTTGTCCCCCCACCCCCACCACTTCCCTTTTCTTCTCAGACTGATGTAATAAAAACGAAACAAAATCAGCCTGATGTGACCAATCAGATGTGCGGTTTCAAATGAATTCTGAGTATTTCATCAGAGAGATGTGCTCGAGTGAATCAGCCCGAGCTGGAAAGGCAAACAAAGCACAGATTGAAGATTAGCTGGAAATATTCAGTGAGAGGTTTAGTAGAATCTCAAATATACAGTACTGGGGAGAAAAAAACCGAAAAAAAAAAACCCCTCAGTAACATGTTCGCTGCTTCCACATGATTAAAGCGGGAGAGGTAGCAGCGAGGGGCAGCTAATCAAATTAATTTGGTTATCCAATCAGCATCAGCAACTCAGACCAAGTCTGCAAAAGCAGGAGTTTTTTGCAGCTTGCCGGTCTGCAGCGTACGAGTGCTTCGTGTTAATAACACCAAGGTGGAAAGAGCTCAGCAATGACCTCAGAGAAGCAGCTGTTGCTCGCCTAGATCCGGTCAGGGCTGTAAAACCATTCAAAACGAGCTCTGCATGCAGATTACATTCGTTCAAATGGGCAATTTGCATCTTAAAAATGTGCGTGTGGAAAGTCCTGAAAATAAATGCAGTTAAAAAAAGAACTTGTATTACCGCTAGAACATACACAAAAAAAGAAAGAAAGAAACATTTGCATTTATTCTGCAAAAGGCTGCGTGAATGTAAGCTGAATGGATGGCATGATCTACTGAAGGAGCTCAACTGAAGCAGAAACTTCTTTTACACTTCACCAAACAAAGCAAAACAAAAAAAAAAAAAAAAAAAAAAAAAATCTGATGTGCATCTTTGCCCCAATAAACACACCCTACACGGTCACACGTGTGCACACGAATAATACGCGGCATGAAAAAAAGATTAGCGGTTTATTTCAAAAACAGGTTTCGAGGACATTTATGGTTGAATGAAAACCAGCCATCTGCCCATTGTTGCAGGCGTGTAACCGTCTGCCGCAGGTCTTTGGTTGCTTTGTCGGAAGATGCTGAAGGCTCCCACAGACGCGTACAATGCTGAGTAGCAGAGAGCGCCACTCTGGAGACGGTGCCGTGTCATTCGTCAATCCAGAAGTTTTTGAAAGGGATTTTCTGAGTGAATGACGGTGAAACGGCTTGAATTGAGGCAAACATAATCTACAAGGTTTTGTACGCTCTCTGGGTTTTTAAATAAAATAAAATAAAAAAAAAACTCAAACACTTAACTATTCTTTGGATTTAATTTGCCATTAAAGATTTTTTTTTTCAATCCTTGCATAAGGACACACACACACCGAGTCCCTGCACTGTCTTTATCTGCAGAGAGCGTTGTAGTAG